>NC_086449.1:411610197-411927121 GCF_028390025.1 Pseudophryne corroboree
GTCTCGGCCATGACTAGTGGCAGCAGCTTCAGAACGAGGTGGAAGTCGATCTTGATCTTTCCCTATTTTTGGAACCTCAACATTTTTGTTCTCCATATTTTAATAGGCACAACTAAAAGGCACCTCAGGTAAACAATGGAGATGGATGGATACTAGTATACTTATGGATGACGAGTGACTGCCGACACAGAGGTAGCTACAGCCGTGGACTACCGTACTGCGTCTGCTAGTATAGACTGGATGATAATGATATAAAATATATATATATCACTACTGCAGGACAGGTATATATTATATAATGACGGACCTGCTGGACACTGTCAGCAGACTCCTAAACTACTAGTATGAAGAAGATAGAAAAAAAAAAAACCACCACAGGTAGGTATACAATTATGGACGAGCGACTGCCGACACAGAGGTAGCTACAGCCGTGGACTACCGTACTGCATCTGCTAGTATAGACTGGATGATAATGATATAAAAAATATATATATATCACTACTGCAGGACAGGTATATATTATATAATGACGGACCTGCTGGACACTGTCAGCAGACTCCTAAACTACTAGTATGAAGAAGATAGAAAATAAAAAACCCACCACAAGTAGGTATACAATTATGGACGAGCACTGCCGACACAGAGGTAGCTACAGCCGTGGACTACCGTACTACGTCTGCTAGTATAGACTGGATGATAATGATATAAAAAAAATATATATATATCACTACTGCAGGACAGGTATATATTATTTAATGACGGACCTGCTGGACACTGTCAGCAGACTCCTAAACTACTAGTATGAAGAAGATAGAAAAAAAAAACCCCACCACAGGTAGGTATACAATTATGGACGAGCACTGCCGACACAGAGGTAGCTACAGCCGTGGACTACCGTACTGCGTCTGCTAGTATAGACTGGATGATAATGATATAAAAAAAATATATATATCACTACTGCAGGACAGGTATATATTATATAATGACGGACCTGCTGGACACTGTCAGCAGACTCCTAAACTACTAGTATGAAGAAGACAGAAAAAAAAAACCACCACAGGTAGGTATACAATTATGGACGAGCACTGCCGACACAGAGGTAGCTACAGCCGTGGACTACCGTACTGCGTCTGCTAGTATAGACTGGATGATAATGATATAAAAAATATATATATATATCACTACTGCAGGACAGGTATATATTATATAATGACGGACCTGCTGGACACTGTCAGCAGACTCCTAAACTACTAGTATGAAGAAGATAGAAAAAAAAAACCCACCACAGGTAGGTATACAATTATGGACGAGCACTGCCGACACAGAGGTAGCTACAGCCGTGGACTACCGTACTGCGTCTGCTAGTATAGACTGGATGATAATGATATAAAAAAAATATATATATCACTACTGCAGGACAGGTATATATTATATAATGACGGACCTGCTGGACACTGTCAGCAGACTCCTAAACTACTAGTATGAAGAAGATAGAAAAAAAAAACCCACCACAGGTAGGTATACAATTATGGACGAGCACTGCCGACACAGAGGTAGCTACAGCCGTGGACTACCGTACTGCATCTGCTAGTATAGACTGGATGATAATGATATAAAAAATATATATATATCACTACTGCAGGACAGGTATATATTATATAATGACGGACCTGCTGGACACTGTCAGCAGACTCCTAAACTACTAGTATGAAGAAGATAGAAAAAAAAAAAACCACCACAGGTAGGTATACAATTATGGACGAGCACTGCCGACACAGAGGTAGCTTCAGCCGTGGACTACCGTACTGCGTCTGCTAGTATAGACTGGATGATAATGATATAAAAAATATATATATATCACTACTGCAGGTATATATTATAATATAATGAATGACGGACCTGCTGGACATTGTCTGTCAGCAGAATGCGTTTATAGAATAAAAAAAAAACACCACACGAGTGTTTAACTTTTTCAGGCAGACAATATACTGGTGGTCACTGGTCAGTCACACTGGCAGCAAAAGTTTGCACTGTTATGTACTCCTGCTATAACTGCTCCCCAGTCTCCCCCACAATTAAGCTGTGTGAGCAGTGAGCACTCAGCACAGTCAGATATACATAGATGATATTATCATGCAGCACACTGAGGCTGAGCACAGATATGGTATGTGACTGTGTATCGTTTTTTTTCAGGCAGAGAACGGATTTTAAATAATAAATAAAACTGGTGGTCACTAGTATAACTATCAGCAAAACTCTGCACTCTCTGAGTACTCCAGTCCTAATGCTCCCCAAAATTACTAAAATTAAATTACTAGTAAATCAAGTGTCTCACTCTCTATCTAAACGGAGAGGACGCCAGCCACGTTCTCTCCCTATCAATCTCAATGCACGTGTGAAAATGGCGGCGACGCGCGGCTCCTTATATAGAATCCGAGTCTCGCGATAGAATACGAGCCTCGCGAGAATCCGATGACGTTCGGGCGCGCTCGGGTTAACCGAGCAAGGCGGGAAGATCCGAGTCTGCCTCGGACCCGTGTAAAAAGGCTGAAGTTCGGGGGGGTTCGGATTCCGAGGAACCGAACCAGCTCATCTCTAGTTTCAATGCAACGTTTTAATACCTGACGAAAATGCCGATCTATCAAACGGGCATTGAAACGTTGCATTTATCTATCTGGCGTCAGTGTGCAAATCATTGGCGTGCCACACCACCTCTATTCCACTTTATATATATATATATATATATATTAGAGATGAGCAGGTTCGGTTCATTGAGATCGGAACCCCCCGAACTTCACCTATTTTACACGGTTACGAGGCAGCCTTGGATCTTCCTGCCTTGCTTGGTTTACCCGAGCGCGCCCGAACGTCATCATTCCGCTGTCATAATATCGCGAGATTCGTATTGCATATAAAGAGCCGCGCGTCACCGCCATTTTCACTCGTGCATTGGAGATGATAGCGAGAGGACGTGGCTGCGTTCTCTCAGTTTCTGTGTTCAGTGTGCTGCAAATATCTGTGCTCAGTATGCTGCAAATATCTGTGCATAGTGTGCTGCAAATATCTACGTTCTCTGCCTGAAAACGCTCCATATCTGTGATGCTTTGTAGTATATAGTAGGAGGACAGTGCAGAATTTTGCTGACCACCAGTTTATATATATATATATAGCAGTACGGTACAGTAGTCCATTGCTCTACCTCTGTGTCATCAAGTATACTATCCATCCATATATGTGCTACATTGTAGTTGTGCGCAGTATATAGTAGGAGGACAGTGCAGAATTTTGCTGACCACCAGTATATATATATATATATATATATATATGCATTATGTGCTGTTTGGGGACTATTTTTTTGAAGTGCCATCCTGTCTGACACTGCAGTGCCACTCCTAGATGGGCCAGGTGTTTGTGTCGGCCACTTGGGTCGCTTAGCTTAGCCATCCAGCGACCTTGGTGCACCTCTTTTTTTCTTTGCATCATGTGCTGTTTGGGGACTATTTTTTTAAGTGCCATCCTGACACTGCAGTGCCACTACTAGATGGGCCAGGTGTTTGTGCCGGCCACTTGGGTCGCTTAGCTTAGTCATCCAGCGACCTCGGTGCAAATTTTAGGACTAAAAATAATATTGTGAGGTGTGAGGTGTTCAGAATAGACTGGAAATGAGTGGATAACATAGGGAATCCTACCAAGATGGTGGCCGGAGCCGCAGGTGTAATATGCAAGGTATACCCGGGAAAGATACCCTGCATAAGGCTCCAGAAGGCGAGAATTCCCTGTGGAATGAACAGAGTCCAAAACAGTCCTTGGCAGTCCGGGGCACTGGTAGGCAGTCTGCCTACCGGAGCCTTATGCAGGGTATCTTTCCCGGGTATACCTTGCATATTACACCTGCGGCTCTGGCCACCATCTTGGTAGGATTCCCTATGTTATTCACTCTTGTTCAATTTAAGTGTCATGTTTTAAAAAAGTGTCTGTTTAAATTAAAACTTTAGCTTGTTTTTACTACACTTGACACATGCCTTATTTTTAATTAAGTTTTGGCTATATCACAGTATCTCATGTGGATGTAAGCTGACTAGCGCCAATTAGGAGTGGTCTCCCTTTCTTGTACGCATCTGTTTCTGACTTGGGCCCAACAGGGGAGCCCTGTGACCACCCCCAGGCTAGCTACAGTCTATACCGCGCAGTATTCTACCTCAACCCCCCTTTTTTGGAAATGATTGGAAATTATGGTTATTGAGGTTAATAATACTATGGGATCAAAATGACCCCCAATTCTATGATTTAAGCTGTTTTTGAGGGTTTTCTTAAAAAAAACATCCGAATCCAAAACACACCCGAATCCGACAAAAAAATTTCAGGGAGGTTTTGCCAAAATGCGTCCGAATCCAAAACACGGCCGCGGAACCGAATCCAAAACCAAAACACAAAACCCGAAAAATGTCCGGTGCACATCACTAATATATATATATATATATATATATATATATACTAGCTGAATACCCATGCTTTGCTATGGAAATTCAAGTAGAATCACAAAGATTTTATTGTATCTGTAATCTCTGTTTCTTATTTTATGGACAACAGGATATACAGTACCTAAAGTTAACTGGTTAGTTTATTACAGAAGATCAGCAATCAGACTTACAACAGGACATGCTTCACCCTCCGCTGCCAATCTTTGTCAGGCCACACCTTTTTGCGGGACTTCCCTGGATTGATGCTTTTGAAAGGCTGGCGCTGAAGTGAATATTCCACCTCCTTCTCTGCCCTGTCCCTCCTCTGATGCTGTCATGCTTAGTGCTGTAAATGCTGGGACGACAGGACAAGCCCCGCCTGCTGTATGTTATATACAGTATGTAAGGTTAGCAGGGTGTGGTATGAGTGACTGGCGGTCTGGAGACCAGCAGTCAGCATAGAGATGCCGGTATCCCAGCAGAGTAATTCCGGCGGTGGTGGCGAGTGCAGCAAGCCTCTTGTGGGCTTGCTGTGCTCACCACACTGCGGGCTCGATGGCAACCTGTGGTTGCCACGGGTTCTATTCCTGCTCTATGGGTGTTGTGGACGCCCATGAGTGGGAATAGTCCCTGTTGGTTGATATGCCGACTGTCTGGATTGTGAGGGGGTGGGATGTACGGGGAGGTTATGTGACCGTCGGTCTCCTGACCGCCGGTCACATAACTACATCCTGGTTAGCAGGGATAGGATGACTCTATTCCAAAGGGCCCTAGGTCTCCTTACTTAGCATCTTGCTCTCCTTAGGGCTCCTTCTCTTGGGTAAGTAGGTAAAGATTTTTGTACAACACTTACGGTCACTGGGAGAGCTGTCGGTACGCTTTACACTGCAGACAAGCAGTTGCTAACTATCAAGATTTCCTTTAATACATTTAAGAGTCAAAATATCTATCTCTCCTTTCCTCCTATTGCTCTCTGAGAGGTTTGGCAATGTTTAGTTCAAGTTACAGGTTAACCTCTGATAATTGAGACACTATCCTCTCCTGACTGGAAATAGGTTGGTTAAGTACTTATATCTGAAATCTATATATATAAAAGGCAAATACCACTGACTCATCACAAAATCTCCTGAACCATAAGGCTGGGTTGCCTTGCCAGTGGCAGTTGCAGATCAGTCCATTATTCGAATATGGGAGCGACACCCAGTGATGTTTGACAGTGTTTAGTGGTGGCAGTTGATTTGGCTCCCCTATTTGAATAATGGACTTCTCTGCAACTGCCACTGGCAAGGAAGTCAAGGAACAAAGCATTGTGTACTCCCTCATCCGTTACTTGGTATCGCCGGCACCATGCATTCTTTATAGCCCCAGAAGGGTGGGCTGTCCTAACTCTCATCTGTGAGTGGGGAATTCTCACCCCTTTTTACCCCCCTTGTGGGTGGAATTTTGAAAAAAATCCCCTCTTAATAGGTCCTACGTCACAAATGCAAGCTACTGTCCAAATGTCAAGTATCTAGTCCTTATGGTTCATGAGATTTTGTGATGAGTCAGTGGTATTTGCCATATATATATATATATATATATATATACAGCAGGCAGGTCCGGCTCTCCCATTAAGATCAAAAAGCGCTGGGTGCCCTCACATGGAATGAATACATACAGCGGGTTGGTGCGGCACTCCAAGCGACTATCACAAATAGGCAAAAGGGTCCTCGGTGTGGACAACGTTTCAAAGCAATTTAATATAGCTTTTTCATCAGGTCATATACAGCAAACAAAGTGTACTCACCTAAATACCCAGCGTGTGCGTCGCTCACCACGCGCTACCGGAACTCAGGCACCCGCCAGGCTCGTCGGCGCTATGTGGTGACGTAATCGGCCAGTGCCCATCACCATAGAAACAACTTAAACACAAAGACACAGAAAGGAACATTGTGCTATGTGCGTACAGATAGAGATCGGCACATAGATTACCAGTTATTTATATAGCGCACACATATTCCGCAGCGCTTTACAGAGAATATTTGGCCATTCACATCAGTCCCTGCTCCAGTGGAGCTTACAATCTATATTCCCTATCACATGTACACACAGACACATTCACACTAGGGTTAATTTTGTTGAGAGCCAATTAACCTACCAGTATATTTTTGGATTGTGGGAGGAAACCGGAGTACCCGGAGGAAACCCACGCAAGTACGGGGAATATATAAACATATACAACCGGCCAAGGCTTAATAAACATTAGCATTGCAGAATATTAGTCAAGACAAATTGATATAATGGAGTAAGAAATATGAATGCAATTAGCGGCTAAATAAACACTACCTACCAAGTGAGTGCTGCTCATAAGTCACTGCCACCCTATATAGGTGTTGCAAATTCCACAGCTATATGGTCATTAGCTAAGTTTAGATGCTAACATATAGTAGATACCTGGAATTCCTTTAGAAAATTTTTTTCAAAAGAATTCCTCACAATAATGCATGCAGACCTAACTGTTCGTTAAGGCCCCTTGGGTGGAGAGTTCCCAACCGATGGATCCACCTTACCTCACATTCCAGTAATTTATGTCCCCGGTCACCTCCACGTATAAGGGGGGGAACATGGTCTATCATACGGTAGCGTAGTGACGTTAATGAGTGCCGCGCCATCGCAAAGTGTCGGGCGACCGGCTGGTCACTAGAACCCTTTGCGATAGCTGATTTTATTGCCGACCTGTGGGCTGCCATACGTTCCTTGAACATACGTTCGGTCTTACCAATGTATGACAGCCCACAGGGGCACAAAAGCTGGTAAACAACGAATTTCGATGAGCATGTCAAGGTAAAATTAATAGTCAAAGAACGGCCAGTGAGGGGATGCTGGAAGGTCCTACCACCAATCATAAACTGGCAGGTGACACAAGTACATCGGATGCATCCGCGGGGGTTAGAACACATATTAGTATGGCGTTTAGGAGTAATATCCGATTTAACCAAAATATCCCTTATGTTACGCCGCCGAGTATAGCAGGACATGAGGCGTGTGTCTTGCAGATCTAAATCGGGATCCGATTGCACAATATTCCACAGTGTCTTAGACACCTGGTTAATTTCTCTACTAGCGGGGCTAAATTGGCCTACCCATGGGATGATTTTCTCGGCTTTGGGACATCTAGATTCCTGTTGTAATAGTTGGGCTCGATCTAATGCCATAACTTTCAATTTAGCTTGTTGTTGTAGCTGCATAGGATAACCTCTACAATGGAATTTGTCAATCATAGTAGACATTTGTGCCTCAGCTAACTCAGGATTAGATGTGATCCGCCGAATTCGCAGTAGTTGGGAATAGGGCAAGCCCCGTTTCAATGATGGTGGGTGAAAGCTGGCAAAATGCAAAAGGTTGTTTCTATCGGTAGGTTTGCTGAATAATGATGTGTAAACATAGCCGTCACTGATGGATATGTTAACATCAAGATAATGTATTGATTGTTCACTCATGGTATAGGTGAATTTCACCGGATGGTTCCTATCATTATGGGTGTCGATGATCTGTTTTAGCCGTTCAGGACTGCCCTTCCAAATGATGAGTAAATCATCTATGTAGCGATAGTAACTGATAATATCAGCAGCTATCGTAGGATCATCGAAGAACACCTCCTGTTCCACTTGGAACATGAAGATGTTCGAGTACGATGGGGCCACAGGGGACCCCATCGCACACCCAGTTTGCTGTAAATAGATTTTGCCGTCAAAAGAAAAGAAGTTTTTTGTTAGAATCATGTATAGCATGTCCAGACAGAATTGGAGTTCAGGGCCTTTATACTCAGGGTGATTCTGCAAGAAACCCTGTACCGCCTGCATCCCACTGTCATGGGGAATGATGGTATACAGGCTCTGGACATCAATACTGCACAGGATTACCTTACCCTCAAATCTGTTCAGCATCTGTAATTTACGTAGCAGCATATTAGTGTCAAGCAAGAAGCGAGGATGCGATTGAATACACGGCTGGATACTGAGTCAAGGAACAGAGCAATCGGTTGGAACAGGGATTTAATGTCCGATATAATTGGCCTACCCAGAGGTTTTTCTAAAGACTTATGAATTTTTGGGGTAGTATAGAGAAGTGGCATAACAGGAAATTTGGGAAGTAATGCATTACGGAGATCACTAGATATAATCCCTGCTCCAACCGCCTCGTCCAATCTACTACTCAACTCATTCTTAAATAGCATAGTGGGGTCAACCTTTAGACACTTGTATATACATGGATCTGCAAGTTGGTTATAGATTTCCTCTTTGTAATCAGACAAATCCTGTAATACAAGGGCACCCCCTTTATCTGCCGGTCTAAATACAATATCACGGCAAGATGACAGACAATCTAGGGCTGTTTGTTCAGCTCTACTGAGGTTATTTCTAGTTGCCGGTAGAGCAGAAATACATCTATCAGTCTCAGATTCTAAGAGTCGCATGAATGTCCGGACAGATGCATTATGCGATTGGGGTTCAAAAGTAGATTTAAGCATAAAGTTCTTAAGTTTGGGGGGGATATCTGAAGGCTCATCCGATATAGCAGGGTGTCTAGTAAAATGTTCCCGTAATTTCAATTGTCGGTGCAGGCGGTATTTGTCGACCTTCCACTGCAAAGGATCTTGTCGGCAAGTTGGTATAAATGATAATCCACGTGAGAGGACAGACAGTTCTACATCACTTAATTCATAGCTGGACAAGTTGATTACTAAGTTCTCTGATTTTTCGCGTTCTTGGGCGGTCGTCCCACTCTGCCCCTTCCTCGTCCATTGGTGCCCACGTCTTGTGTGATGACGTTGCCTCTTACGCCTGGGCTCTTGGCCCTGTTGGCTACCCCTAAAGGGTGAGTATGTCGTGATGTCTGGGCAACACTATCAGAATCACTGGTGGTTGACGTGTGTTCATGTGAGGATTCTAAATCACGAGTGCGATGAGTCCTGCGTCAAAAAAATGGGCGTCTGTTTTCATGTTTAGCATTGCCATCAGTCCATTTGTAAACATTGTGTTGTTCATAGTCCATATCGACTTTTTGTCTTTTAACTGCTTTAAATTTAATCAGGTCTCGTTTATGTAGCTGTAATTGGTCGTTAAGTTTGGTGAACCAATCAACCCTAGTGTCCGCCTCTAAATTGGCTTTATGTTTTAATTCAAATTCTGTTGCTTTCGCTTTGTATGTATTCATTTCCATGGTGGATTTCTCAATAATGAGTAACATAAGGTCCATGGAGCAACGATTTAGGATGCCGACCCACTTCCGGCAAAACGAGGGGTCATTACGTCCAATTGTGGGGGAGTTGCGCACTCTCAGCCCACGTGGTATCTTCTTTGATCTATAATATTCTGATAGCGAGAGACAATGATAGAAATAGTCTATCTCTTTCTTTTTAATTTTTAAAAGGTCGTAATACAGGTCCTCCAAAGATAAAGATTCTTGTAGTTCACACAATTTAGCAGAATATAAAATGGCATCTGCTTCAGCTTCTGAATAGCCATGTAATTCCCCAATAGGGTATTGAGCAAACGACACCCCTTGGCTGCTGGTATCACTAATTTTATTAGCCATAATAATCACCACGTGCTAATAATGCACTATATGGCTATACCAGCCAGAAACAACTAGAGGCAAAAAGTGAAACAACTTTCTATGGTGATGGGCACTGGCCGATTACGTCACCACATAGCGCCGACGAGCCTGGCGGGTGCCTGAGTTCCGGTAGCGCGTGGTGAGCGACGCACACGCTGGGTATTTAGGTGAGTACACTTTGTTTGCTGTATATGACCTGAGAGTGCGCAACTCCCCCACAATTGGACGTAATGACCCCTCGTTTTGCCGGAAGTGGGTCGGCATCCTAAATCGTTGCTCCATGGACCTTATGTTACTCATTATTGAGAAATCCACCATGGAAATGAATACATACAAAGCGAAAGCAACAGAATTTGAATTAAAACATAAAGCCAATTTAGAGGCGGACACTACGGTTGATTGGTTCACCAAACTTAACGACCAATTACAGCTACATAAACGAGACCTGATTAAATTTAAAGCAGTTAAAAGACAAAAAGTCGATATGGACTATGAACAACACAATGTTTACAAATGGACTGATGGCAATGCTAAACGTGAAAACAGACGCCCATTTTTTTGACGCAGGACTCATCGCACTCGTGATTTAGAATCCTCACATGAACACACGTCAACCACCAGTGATTCTGATAGTGTTGCCCAGACATCACGACATACTCACCCTTTAGGGGTAGCCAACAGGGCCAAGAGCCCAGGCGTAAGAGGCAACGTCATCACACAAGACGTGGGCACCAATGGACGAGGAAGGGGCAGAGTGGGACGACCGCCCAAGAACGCGAAAAATCAGAGAACTTAGTAATCAACTTGTCCAGCTATGAATTAAGTGATGTAGAACTGTCTGTCCTCTCACGTGGATTATCATTTATACCAACTTGCCGAATAGATCCTTTGCAGTGGAAGGTCGACAAATACCGCCTGCACCGACAATTGAAATTACGGGAACATTTTACTAGACACCCTGCTATATCGGATGAGCCTTCAGATATCCCCCCCAAACTTAAGAACTTTATGCTTAAATCTACTTTTGAACCCCAATCGCATAATGCATCTGTCCGGACATTCATGCGACTCTTAGAATCTGAGACTGATAGATGTATTTCTGCTCTACCGGCAACTAGAAATAACCTCAGTAGAGCTGAACAAACAGCCCTAGATTGTCTGTCATCTTGCCGTGATATTGTATTTAGACCGGCAGATAAAGGGGGTGCCCTTGTATTACAGGATTTGTCTGATTACAAAGAGGAAATCTATAACCAACTTGCAGATCCATGTATATACAAGTGTCTAAAGGTTGACCCCACTATGCTATTTAAGAATGAGTTGAGTAGTAGATTGGACGAGGCGGTTGGAGCAGGGATTATATCTAGTGATCTCCGTAATGCATTACTTCCCAAATTTCCTGTTATGCCACTTCTCTATACTACCCCAAAAATTCATAAGTCTTTAGAAAAACCTCCGGGTAGGCCAATTATATCGGCCATTAAATCCCTATTCCAACCGATTGCTCTGTTCCTTGACTCAGTATTCCAGCCGTGTATTCAATCGCATCCTCGCTTCTTGCTTGACACTAATATGCTGCTACGTAAATTACAGATGCTGAACAGATTTGAGGGTAAGGTAATCCTGTGCAGTATTGATGTCCAGAGCCTGTATACCATCATTCCCCATGACAGTGGGATGCAGGCGGTACAGGGTTTCTTGCAGAATCACCCTGAGTATAAAGGCCCTGAACTCCAATTCTGTCTGGACATGCTATACATGATTCTAACAAAAAACTTCTTTTCTTTTGACGGCAAAATCTATTTACAGCAAACTGGGTGTGCGATGGGGTCCCCTGTGGCCCCATCGTACTCGAACATCTTCATGTTCCAAGTGGAACAGGAGGTGTTCTTCGATGATCCTACGATAGCTGCTGATATTATCAGTTACTATCGCTACATAGATGATTTACTCATCATTTGGAAGGGCAGTCCTGAACGGCTAAAACAGATCATCGACACCCATAATGATAGGAACCATCCGGTGAAATTCACCTATACCATGAGTGAACAATCAATACATTATCTTGATGTTAACATATCCATCAGTGACGGCTATGTTTACACATCATTATTCAGCAAACCTACCGATAGAAACAACCTTTTGCATTTTGCCAGCTTTCACCCACCATCATTGAAACGGGGCTTGCCCTATTCCCAACTACTGCGAATTCGGCGGATCACATCTAATCCTGAGTTAGCTGAGGCACAAATGTCTACTATGATTGACAAATTCCGTTGTAGAGGTTATCCTATGCAGCTACTACAACAAGCTAAATTGAAAGTTATGGCATTAGATCGAGCCCAACTATTACAACAGGAATCTAGATGTCCCAATGCCGAGAAAATCATCCCATGGGTAGGCCAATTTAGCCCCGCTAGTAGAGAAATTAACCAGGTGTCTAAGACACTGTGGAATATTGTGCAATCGGATCCCGATTTAGATCTGCAAGACACACGCCTCATGTCCTGCTATACTCGGCGGCGTAACATAAGGGATATTTTGGTTAAATCGGATATTACTCCTAAACCCCATACTAATATGTGTTCTAACCCCCGCGGATGTATCCGCTGTACTTGTGTCACCTGCCAGTTTATGATTGGTGGTAGGACCTTCCAGCATCCCCTCACTGGCCGTTCTTTGACTATTAATTTTACCTTGACATGCTCATCGAAATTCGTTGTTTACCAGCTTTTGTGCCCCTGTGGGCTGTCATACATTGGTAAGACCGAACGTATGTTCAAGGAACGTATGGCAGCCCACAGGTCGGCAATAAAATCAGCTATCGCAAAGGGTTCTAGTGACCAGCTGGTCGCCCGACACTTTGCGATGGCGCGGCACTCATTAACATCACTACGCTACCGTATGATAGACCATGTCCCCCCCCTTATACGTGGAGGTGACCGGGGACATAAATTACTGGAATGTGAGGTAAGGTGGATCCATCGGTTGGGAACTCTCCACCCAAGGGGCCTTAACGAACAGTTAGGTCTGCATGCATTATTGTGAGGAATTCTTTTGAAAAAAAATTTCTAAAGGAATTCCAGGTATCTACTATATGTTAGCATCTAAACTTAGCTAATGACCATATAGCTGTGGAATTTGCAACACCTATATAGGGTGGCAGTGACTTATGAGCAGCACTCACTTGGTAGGTAGTGTTTATTTAGCCGCTAATTGCATTCATATTTCTTACTCCATTATATCAATTTGTCTTGACTAATATTCTGCAATGCTAATGTTTATTAAGCCTTGGCCGGTTGTATATGTTTATCTATGTGCCGATCTCTATCTGTATGCACATAGCACAATGTTCCTTTCTGTGTCTTTGTGTTTAAGTTGTTTCTATGGTGATGGGCACTGGCCGATTACGTCACCACATAGCGCAGACGAGCCTGGCGGGTGCCTGAGTTCCGGTAGCGCGTGGTGAGCGACGCACATGCTGGGTATTTAGGTGAGTACACTTTGTTTGCTGTATATGACCTGATGAAAAAGCTATATTAAATTGCTTTGAAACGTTGTCCACACCAAGGACCCTTTTGCCTATTTGTGATAGTCGCTTGGAGTGCCGCACCAACCCGCTGTATGTATGTATATATATATATATATATATATATATATATTAATAAATAAATAAAATGTATGTAAAATATGGTCTGAGCTGATCTTAGTGTTTGAGAAAGCTGGAAGGCGAAGACAGGTGGTCACATGTGGGAGGTCTGAGCAGCGCAGAGCAGGACCTCTAGCTGGCTATGGGAGGCATATTGTCGGTGGGCATTTTCCACACATGCCCACCAAGGTATTTTCACTCCTAATTTCTGCTCTCTCAAAGAGTGGGACAAAACTGGTGTTGCACTGCAATATCCCTGATACGAGTGCACTGGCAGTGGGGCTCATCCTGAAGCAAAAGTGCCTCATTTTCTGTAGTTTCATCCTGGAAATCCTTCTCTCTTTCTGCCATCTGTGCTTTGCATATTACAAGAATGAGGAAAATAGACCCATGCACTGGATCTATACTGTCTATTGACTCAATTTATTTATTTATTTTACAGTTTCTTATGTAGCGCCACATATTCCATTGCTTTACAATTGGAAATAACAACGATAAGGCAAACTGGCTAATAATAGACAGACATATAGAACACACCACACTTACTGATAGAGGATTGTGTCTGCATCTACCATAGATACTCACCCACCCAATACCCAATTGGTAGCATTTATAATTACAGATGGAACAATGAGCTTGGGAGAATTTGTCTGTATTAAACTGTTCTATACCAGTGTGTTTCCTATTTACACAAAAAATGTAATTGATTTATTCTACTCAACTACTGTACCTGATTATCTTTGAAGTTAAGGACCCATACATCAGATTCTGAGATTGTTTTCCCAGATTCTCCAATTGGTGCCCATACATTAGAAATATTTTTCAGTGATTTGCAGATCATTTCCAGCAATTACATATCTGCCAGTCATGAAAGGCTCATCAATTTACTGGAAACAGTCTGTAAATCTGCTGATTGCCACCATACACTAGCAATCTACAGCAGAGGCGTCACTAGCGTTGGTGTCACCCGGTGTGGTAACTCATGGTGTCACCCCCCCATGGACCTCCTCCCCCATCACACCACACAGAATTCTGGTGAAGGGGAGGGGGGGGGGGGCATGGTGATGGGGCGTCGATGTTTTCGGACCATTCCGTCATGCAGCCGCTGTGACCCTAAAGATGGCGGCCTGGCGACTGCCTTCACAGCTAGACTGCAGAGGCAGGGGGCTACCCTTAAAATGCGAGCGCATCTCTGTATAGCAATGCACTTTCTTATCAGCGGGGGAGCGGACCTGGTATGTGGGGCGGCCTTGCCCTGTGCTGGGCGGCCCCCCCTCATGCTAGAGAAAACAGTTGTAGTTTTGCTATTTTTAGCAAAACTACTACTGATGCTGAATTAGGCCCAAAATCCATAGCTATGCCAACAGTCATGGATGCTGCATACACACGCACCCACTAGCGGCCTAAACATTATTGCAAAAACTACGGGTAGCGGGAGCACTGCTTCCCACTACCCCTGATTATTCCCCAACGCCGGCTCCCCCTTACTGCTCTGGGCAGTAGGAGAATCGCTCTCCCACTGCCTGTGTCAAGTGCTGTGCACGATCACTGCAACACCCATTAGCACATTAATCCACCCACCCTATCAGCTGACATAACGCTCCCCTCACACAGCAGCACCCATACTTCGCTCACACAGCATCTACACTACGCTCACACAGCAGCACCCATACTACGTAACACAGCACCCATACTACACTCAAATGCACCCATACTACACTCACACAGCACCACCCATACTTCGCTCAAACAGCATCCACACTACGCTCACACAGCAGCACTCATACTACACTCACACAGCAGCACCCATACTACGCTCACACAGCATACACACTACGCTCACACAGCAGCACCCATACTACACTCAAACTGCACCCATGCTACGCTCACACAGCAGCACCCATACTTCGCTCACACAGCAGCACTCATACTACACTCACACAGCAGCACCCATACTATGCTCACACAGCATCCACACTATGCTCACACAGCAGCACCCATACTACGCTCACACAGCATCCACACTATGCTCACACAGCAGCACCCATACTACGCTCACACAGCAGCACCCATACTACGCTCACACAGCAGCACCCATACTACGCTCACACAGCAGCACCCATACTACGCTCACACAGCAGCACCCATACTACACTCACACAGCAGCACCCATACTACGCTCACACAGCAGCACCCATACTACGCTCACACAGCATCCACACTATGCTCACACAGCAGCACCCATACTACGCTCACACAGCATCCACACTATGCTCACACAGCAGCACCCATACTACGCTCACACAGCAGCACCCATACTACGCTCACACAGCAGCACCCATACTACGCTCACACAGCAGCACCCATACTATGCTCACACAGCAGCACCCATACTACACTCACACAGCAGCACCCATACTACGCTCACACAGCAGCACCCATACTACGCTCACACAGCAGCACCCATACTACGCTCACACAGCAGCACCCATACTACGCTCACACAGCAGCACCCATACTATGCTCACACAGCATCCACACTACGCTCACACAGCAGCACCCATACTACGTAACACAGCACCCATACTACACTCAAGCTGCACCCATACTACGCTCACACAGCAGCACCCATACTACGCTCAAACAGCATCCACACTACACTCACACAGCAGCACCCATACTACACTCAAACTGCACCCATAGTACGCTCACACAGCAGCACCCATACTACGTCACACAGCACCCATAGTACACTCAAACTGCACCCATACTACGCTCACACAGCAGCACCCATACTACGTCACACAGCACCCATACTACACTCACACAGTAGCACCCATACTACGCTCACACAGCACCCATACTACACTCACACAGTAGCACCCATACTACGCTCACACACAGCACCCATACTACGCTCACACAGCAGCACCCATACTATGCTCACACAGCAGCACCCATACTATGCTCACACAGCAGCACCCATACTATGTTCACACAGCAGCACCCATACTATGTCACACAGCACCCATACTACACTCAAACTGCACCCATACTACACTCAAACTGCACCCATACTACACTCACACAGCAGCACCCATACTACGCTCACACAGCAGCACCCATACTACGCTCAAACATCATCCACACTACGCTCACACAGCAGCACCCATACTACGCTCACACAGCACCCATACTACACTCAAACTGCACCCATACTACACTCACACAGCAGCACCCATACTACGCTCACACAGCACCCATACTACACTCACACAGTAGCACCCATACTACGCTCACACACAGCACCCATACTACGCTCACACAGCAGCACCCATACTATGCTCACACAGCAGCACCCATACTATGTTCACACAGCAGCACCCATACTATGTCACACAGCACCCATACTACACTCAAACTGCACCCATACTACACTCAAACTGCACCCATACTACACTCACACAGCAGCACCCATACTACGCTCACACAGCAGCACCCATACTACGCTCAAACATCATCCACACTACGCTCACACAGCAGCACCCATACTACGCTCACACAGCACCCATACTACACTCAAACTGCACCCATACTACACTCACACAGCAGCACCCATACTACGCTCACACAGCACCCATACTACACTCACACAGCAGCACCCATACTACGTCATACAGCAGCACCCATACTACGTCATACAGCAGCACCCATACTACGCTCACACAGCACCCATACTATGTCACACAGCACCCATACTACACTCGAACTGCACCCATAGTACGCTCACACAGCCCAAATTAGCCCCCACCATCCCCCACAGCACTCAGTAATCCAACAATTTATACATCCCACATTCACCCCCATACAGACACATACACACATCAGAACCCCCATACAGACACATACACACATCAGAAATCGATTCTGCTCATCATGGACATGTAGAGCCACTATAGAAGTTACCTGGCATCCTGCAGCAACATCAGCAGCAACTACATGCTCGTGTAGTTACAGTCTGGGGGCGGAGCTTGCATGTGTCAGGCTCAGTCAGGACCCGGAGTGAGGAGAGAGTGGACGCTGGAGGTGAGGGGAGGGGTGGACAGTGCACTGCCTGCACGGGTCTGAGGCTGCTGCCTGCTGATCTCACTGACAGGTGAGAGTGTCAGGCTTTAGGAGGCGGGGCCTGGGAGGAGGGGGTGTGGACGCAGCCGTGGACCAGGCATTTTCATGTCAGGGGATGGGGGTGCGTGTGAGTGTGCGGCTCGTTTTGGTGTCACCCTATTGACGGGTAACACCCGGGTGCGGGCCGCACCCCCCGCACCCACCTCATGACGCCACTGATCTACAGCCACAATTAATCTGGGAAATTAAGCATGTTGGATAACCTGATTTAACAATCCCAATTGATTTTTGTTTGGAATCTGCGATCTGTGAACCCCATACATTGCAGATTTATCTACACAATATTCCACAAATTGCCAAATTGCACAAATTTCAGGTATTTGGACATACAGTATTTAAACCTATCATTATTTTTTCTACACCTATATATGTTTGTTTGTTTATTTATTCATTTATTTATTGTAATATTAAATGATGGTACTAAGGACAAAGGGACTAATTCAGACCTGATCGCTGCTGTGCATTTTTGCATAGCAGCGATCAGGTCTGAACTGCGCATGCACTGGTGCCGCAGTGAGCAGGCGCATGCCAGACAGCCGGCGGCTGTGTTAGCCCTGTGATCGCCTCTGCCTGATTGACAGGCAGAGGCGGTCACTGGGTGGGAGGGAGCGGGCCAGCAGCATTTGGTCACCGTTTAGCGGGCGCGGTCTTGGCAATGCAGGCATGCCCAGACCGTTGGGGAGGAAGGGGGTGGGCCGCAGCAGCTGCATGACATCACATGCAGCCGCTGCAACCCGGGCAGTGACAAGAGCTCCCTGCCAGTACTCAGGAGCTGCACTGGCTGGGAGCGATGCTTTTGTACTTGTGCGGTGGGGCGGTCTAGCCATGTGTTGGGCATCCCCCCTCCCCATGTCAGGGAAGCTGATCGCTGATGTGCTAAATTTAGCACATCTACGATCAGGTCTGAGTCACCCCCAAAATCCTGTAATGGACACACCAAAAAACTGAATTATGAGTGGAGGAACTACCTCTTGAAGAGAACCACAGTAAATTTTGAGTAGTTTTTAGATATATCACCATGGCAATATTGTCAACTTTTCTCTTCATTAATGGTAAACCCTTCATAACACTATGTACCTCTCAGACTCAGAAAACACTCCTAACCAGGCATTAATCCTGCTATTGTGGATACTTGTTTTATGGTATTAATCCACTGTGTTACAGTATCTATATGTTCTATTCTTAGTTTGACTTACTGTGTATTTCACCATTTCATAAGAAAGGGTAATATACCCTCTGATCAGCTGCATAATTAATATCCCTTTTACTCTGGTAATACATGATCTACCTCTTTAGATGGGATGTGGTTACATTTCCCGGCAGTCGGGATCCCATCGTTCAGGATACCGACGCCGGAATCCCAACCACTGACAATGCCAACAGCCGAAACCCTGGCTAACAGGGGCTATTCCCACTCGTGAGTGTCCACGACACCCATACAGTGGGAATAGAACCTGTGGTGAGTACAGCAAGTCACCAAGCCCGCAGAGTTGCAAGCGCAGCGAGTCCGCAAGGGGCTTCATTGGGCTCGCCCACCCTCCCGGCATTCTGGAGGCCGCGATCCCAGCATCGGTATGCTGACCGCCGGGATCCCGGCCAGCGACACACACCATGCCCAACGCCTTTACACTATATAACCAGCAATTTATAAACCTCTATAATTAAGTCTTGATCTACATTTTTTATATATAGATATTTTTTAAAAGTTATGCTTTAACTATGTTGTAAGTGTGCTCAAAATAGGAGTTCTTTTGTTCTGTCTCTCTGCTACTTCGCAGAAGACTTGTTTCTTTACATGTATTAATTAAACTTATTAATTACATTTCTCCTTGGGAGCACCAACAACAACTATGATGTGATAGGGTCAGGTATGTTACTGCCCCTGATGACACCTGGTGCGGGCAGCCGCAAAACATGGGCATGTTCTCATTGGAGGGGTGTGGCTTAGCAAGGGGCTAGGAAGATATGGGCCGCCCCCAGGGAGTGCTATGGCTGCAGTGCCAGCTTCTACAATGTGACAGAAGCCAGGTGCTGCTCATAATGTTACAGTGCAGCACCTAGCTCCTGTTACTGAGAAGGAGCTGGCATTTTGGTGTCACCCCTTGGCAGGGTGTCACCCAGGTGCGCCCCGCACCACCCTTATGAGGCCACTGGATAGGGTTAAATTGTACCCACTGTAATATGATTTAATTTTTCTCCTTCAATATAGTTGTTTATTTTGTCTGTCATGTGCAGAATCACCTGTCTTTTTCCTCTACATTGCATGTCATTTGCTTACTATGCATTGAGGATCACCCTAGTTTTACTATATAATGTTACTAAAAACAAAAATTCTGTTGACTGCATTTTAGGGCCTCATTTATTTTACAAACTTTATTTTAAAAAGAAAATGATAACAATGATCTCACACCTTCTGAGTAGAATATGCAGTGCTTCTTTAAAGTATACTCTACAATTAGAAATTACAAAGAGTATATGAAGCCAGAATTTCCCCAAAGTTGAAATTGTCCAGAATTGCTACAATTAGTAAAACTCACAAAACAACACAAAGTTATCCCAAACAGATAATGGTCTTAATCTGGTGAGATTAACCCACTGACATGTCAAGGCTTGCACTGTTTCCTGTTATACCATGCAGTTATTGCATTTCCATATTTTACATTAACACAATTAAAAATTCTGAAATGATGGGATTTTCACCATATTTGTGCAATAATAGTGGGTCCGCACTATTTTAGGTAGTCTTTAAATGGTCAATGAAGAAATTGTTAAATCACAACAGCAATTACGTTACATTGTAAATTTGGGAAATGTTGAGAAAAATGCAGGTTTTCAGAGTTTATTTTTTTATTTTTTGGAATTAAACTCTGAGTGTTGACATTGCTTAGCTTTATGATTTGTACATCATAAAGTTAGTGGATATTTTCTTTCTTTCTACTAAAGAGTACATTCGAACATATCTGAAAGGAGCCTTTGAGAGAAAGCATTCATGGGTTATTTCATCGTCTGACAGCTAATATATTTGCTATATAGTATAAGAAGGGGTCTGTTAAAAGGTTTTCTTTAGCAGGGCAGTACTAACTGAAGAAGTTAATGTGGTAGGGGTGAATTAAAACTATTGGATTATCAGTAGTTTTCCTATATTTTTTATTTCTGCTTCTTGACAGGCTGAAATGTATTAACTTCTCTACAATTGCTCATTATGCCATATATGCACTCTGTATAGTATGATAACATATGTGAACTATGGAAAATTCTCAGTAAAGTTAGTAGTGTGGTTGAATAGAATTTTATACAGGCTTAAAAAATATTTCCCATAAATCACTTGAGTTCAGTAGGTGACAAAGCACATTCAGAAGTGATAAAGAACACTTATGACCTCATTTATATTTTGAACAGATCCCAAAACCTGCTTTAATATAGATTTCCATAGAATAAAATGCTTTATTTGGAACCATGAGCACTAGGAATAACATACAAATGGTCAATTCTGTTAGTTGGATCTTACAAATTCTTTCCAGTACCAGATGTTTGAAAGTAAAAACATGTGATAGTTAATGAATTGTGCTTTTGAGAAGGAACAAAGGCTTTAGTAAGCTGTTTATATACATGTCATTACCACGGCTGAAACTGGGGGGGGGGGGGCTAAGGGGTCACGTACCCTTGGCGCTGAATTTGAGTGGGCGACGAGATCTCTGGCAAACTCCCTCAGTAAACTGCTCCTCCATCCCTGCCCACCACGATCACCTCCCACAGCCACCGTCATGGTAAGTGCACCATCCGTCTTGCCACTGCAGCAAATCTCCCTCTGCTCTCCCACACAGCAGCGCCTCCTGCAAACCCTCCCGCCTGGATACCTGTCTTCAGCAGCTGGCTCCCTCCGCCAGCTGCTCTTCCATCCCTGCCCGCCGCGATCACCTCCTGCAGCTGTCATCATTATTTCGTGGGAACCCTTGAACTCTCCATTACTTGGAACTGGAGGTATAGCTTAGTAAGCGTGTGACCACTCCAGGCCAATTAGATGCCTTTGCTTCACACTGTCACTTTCCCAGTCTGTAGTACATCTTAAATGGGGTTGTGGGTGGGTGGGCAGAGCCAAAGACTCATTCTCACACATTATATTGGGAAGCGCCATTCCACCACTGGAGTCCTGGAAATAGCTATTTGTACCTGTTGCTCTTTTAGCATCCCTGCTCACACTCAGAGTCTCCCACTCAGGACTCATTCTAACATGCACTTCAAAACTCAATATCCATAGCCCCTACATTATGACAAAACTCTAGCTGCACAGCAAAAGTTTTTACTTGTGCTGCTCTCTAAACTGTGCTGTCAAAGGCATATACCCAGTTTGCCTAAATGGTTACTGTTATCATGACTTAAAAGAAGGCTAAACTATATGACAGATTAGAAAAGTTGTGATATCTGCTCTGTTACGGCCGCAACTAGGAGGGCCTTACTGTATATAAAGACTCTCCGCTGCTTGTTTTGACAATGGAGGGATATCTATCTATCTATCTATCTATCTATCTATCTATCTATCTATCTATCTATCTATCTATCTATCTATAGTGTGCTTTTACAAAATATATATATAAATCTCCTAGCTCCAGCACTCTCGGATGTCTTTTTGCAATACTTCTCCCGGTGCCATCCATACAACAGCTACAAAAGCTGCATTTAATACATCGCTCCAAAGGCAGCACCCAAGGATGATAAATAACCACAATACACAAGGGCTTTGCAGACTGCAAAGCCCTTGTGTATTGTGGTTATTTATCATCCTTGAGTGCCGCCTTTGGATATATATATATATATATATATATATAGTGTGTTTTTACAAAATATATATATATATATATATGTACAAACAAACTCTCTTCCTGCACTATTTGAGATGTGGATATATTAATGCTTTATAGGCAGCCCTGTTTCACAAGGATTCCCTGTTAGCAAGAAACAAAGGATGTAGAATCTAAAACAGTAGTGAAATTGGTGCCTCCGGGTTATAATTAGAGATGAGCGGGTTCGGTTTCTTTGAATCCGAACCCGCACGAACTTCACTTTTTTTTTCACGGGTCCGAGCGACTCGGATCTTCCCGCCTTGCTCGGTTAACCCGAGCGCGCCCGAACGTCATCATGACGCTGTCGGATTCTCGCGAGACTCGGATTCTATATAAGGAGCCGCGCGTCGCCGCCATTTTCACACGTGCATTGAGATTGATAGGGAGAGGACGTGGCTGGCGTCCTCTCCATTTAGATTAGATTTAGAAGAGAGAGAGAGAGAGAGATTGCTGTGATACTGTAGATTAGAAGAGAGTGCAGACAGAGTTTAGTGACTGACGACCACAGTGACCAGTGACCACCAGAGACAGTGCAGTTGTTTGTTTTATTTAATATATCCGTTCTCTGCCTGAAAAAAACGATACACAGTCACACAGTGACTCAGTCTGTGTGCACTGCTCAGCCCAGTGTGCTGCACATCAATGTATTGTATATAAAGCTTATAATTGTGGGGGAGACTGGGGAGCACTGCAGGTTGTTATAGCAGGAGCCAGGAGTACATGATAAATAATATTATATTAAAATTAAACAGTGCACACTTTTGCTGCAGGAGTGCCACTGCCAGTGTGACTAGTGGTGACCAGTGCCTGACCACCAGTATATTAGTAGTATTGTATACTATCTCTTTATCAACCAGTCTATATTAGCAGCAGACACAGTACAGTGCGGTAGTTCACGGCTGTGGCTACCTCTGTGTCGGCACTCGGCAGGCAGTCCGTCCATCCATAATTGTATTATAATATATACCACCTAACCGTGTTTTTTTTTTCATTCTTTATACCGTCGTCATACTAGTTGTTACGAGTATACTACTATCTCTTTATCAACCAGTGTACAGTGCGGTAGTTCACGGCTGTGGCTACCTCTGTGTCGGCACTCGGCAGGCAGTCCGTCCAACCATAATTGTATTATATACCACCTAACCGTGGTTTTTTTTTCATTCTTTATACCGTCGTCATACTAGTTGTTACGAGTATACTACTATCTCTTTATCAACCAGTGTACAGTGCGGTAGTTCACGGCTGTGGCTACCTCTGTGTCGGCACTCGGCAGTCCGTCCATCCATAATTGTATTATAATATATACCACCTAACCGTGGTTTTTTTTTCATTCTTTATACCGTCGTCATACTAGTTGTTACGAGTATACTACTATCTCTTTATTAACCAGTGTACAGTGCGGTAGTTCACGGCTGTGGCTACCTCTGTGTCGGCACTCGGCAGGCAGTCCGTCCAACCATAATTGTATTATAATATATACCACCTAACCGTGGTTTTTTTTTCATTCTTTATACCGTCGTCATACTAGTTGTTACGAGTATACTACTATCTCTTTATCAACCAGTGTACAGTGCGGTAGTTCACGGCTGTGGCTACCTCTGTGTCGGCACTCGGCAGGCAGTCCGTCCAACCATAATTGTATTATATACCACCTAACCGTGGTTTTTTTTTCATTCTTTATACCGTCGTCATACTAGTTGTTACGAGTATACTACTATCTCTTTATCAACCAGTGTACAGTGCGGTAGTTCACGGCTGTGGCTACCTCTGTGTCGGCACTCGGCAGGCAGTCCGTCCAACCATAATTGTATTATAATATATACCACCTAACCGTGGTTTTTTTTTCATTCTTTATACCGTCGTCATACTAGTTGTTACGAGTATACTACTATCTCTTTATCAACCAGTGTACAGTGCGGTAGTTCACGGCTGTGGCTACCTCTGTGTCGGCACTCGGCAGGCAGTCCGTCCATCCATAATTGTATTATAATATATACCACCTAACCGTGGTTTTTTTTTCATTCTTTATACCGTCGTCATACTAGTTGTTACGAGTATACTACTATCTCTTTATCAACCAGTGTACAGTGCGGTAGTTCACGGCTGTGGCTACCTCTGTGTCGGCACTCGGCAGGCAGTCCGTCCAACCATAATTGTATTATAATATATACCACCTAACCGTGGTTTTTTTTTCATTCTTTATACCGTCGTCATACTAGTTGTTACGAGTATACTACTATCTCTTTATCAACCAGTGTACAGTGCGGTAGTTCACGGCTGTGGCTACCTCTGTGTCGGCACTCGGCAGGCAGTCCGTCCAACCATAATTGTATTATATACCACCTAACCGTGTTTTTTTTTTCATTCTTTATACCGTCGTCATACTAGTTGTTACGAGTATACTACTATCTCTTTATCAACCAGTGTACAGTGCGGTAGTTCACGGCTGTGGCTACCTCTGTGTCGACACTCGGCAGGCAGTCCGTCCAACCATAATTGTATTATAATATATACCACCTAACCGTGTTTTTTTTTTCATTCTTTATACCGTCGTCATACTAGTTGTTACGAGTATACTACTATCTCTTTATCAACCAGTGTACAGTGCGGTAGTTCACGGCTGTGGCTACCTCTGTGTCGGCACTCGGCAGGCAGTCCGTCCATCCATAATTGTATTATAATATATACCACCTAACCGTGGTTTTTTTTTCATTCTTTATACCGTCGTCATACTAGTTGTTACGAGTATACTACTATCTCTTTATCAACCAGTGTACAGTGCGGTAGTTCACGGCTGTGGCTACCTCTGTGTCGGCACTCGGCAGGCAGTCCGTCCAACCATAATTGTATTATAATATATACCACCTAACCGTGGTTTTTTTTTCATTCTTTATACCGTCGTCATACTAGTTGTTACGAGTATACTACTATCTCTTTATCAACCAGTGTACAGTGCGGTAGTTCACGGCTGTGGCTACCTCTGTGTCGGCACTCGGCAGGCAGTCCGTCCAACCATAATTGTATTATAATATATACCACCTAACCGTGGTTTTTTTTTCATTCTTTATACCGTCGTCATACTAGTTGTTACGAGTATACTACTATCTCTTTATCAACCAGTGTACAGTGCGGTAGTTCACGGCTGTGGCTACCTCTGTGTCGGCACTCGGCAGGCAGTCCGTCCATCCATAATTGTATTATATACCACCTAACCGTGGTTTTTTTATACCACCTAACCGTGGCAGTCCGTCCATAATTGTATACTAGTATGGCTAGTGGTTCAGCTTCACATGAGGATGGAAGCACTCAGCCTCTCGCTAGAAAACTGAAAAGACTCAAGCTGGCAAAAGCACCGCAAAGAACTGTGCGTTCTTTGAAATCCCAAATCCACAAGGAGAGTCCAATTGTGTCGTTTGCGATGCCTGACCTTCCCAACACTGGACGTGAAGAGCATGCGCCTTCCACTATTTGCATGCCCCCTGCAAGTGCTGGAAGGAGCACCCGCAGTCCAGTTCCTGATAGTCAGATTGAAGATGTCAGTGTTGAAGTACACCAGGATGAGGAGGATATGGGTGTTGCTGGCGCTGGGGAGGAAATTGACCAGGAGGATTCTGATGGTGAGGTGGTTTGTTTAAGTCAGGCACCCGGGGAGACACCTGTTGTCCGTGGGAGGAATATGGCCGTTGACATGCCAGGTGAAAATACCAAAAAAATCAGCTCTTCGGTGTGGAGGTATTTCACCAGAAATGCGGACAACAGGTGTCAAGCCGTGTGTTCCCTTTGTCAAGCTGTAATAAGTAGGGGTAAGGACGTTAACCACCTCGGAACATCCTCCCTTATACGTCACCTGCAGCGCATTCATAATAAGTCAGTGACAAGTTCAAAAACTTTGGGTGACAGCGGAAGCAGTCCACTGACCAGTAAATCCCTTCCTCTTGTAACCAAGCTCACGCAAACCACCCCACCAACTCCCTCAGTGTCAATTTCCTCCTTCCCCAGGAATGCCAATAGTCCTGCAGGCCATGTCACTGGCAAGTCTGACGAGTCCTCTCCTGCCTGGGATTCCTCCGATGCATCCTTGCGTGTAACGCCTACTGCTGCTGGCGCTGCTGTTGTTGCCGCTGGGAGTCGATGGTCATCCCAGAGGGGAAGTCGTAAGCCCACTTGTACTACTTCAAGTAAGCAATTGACTGTTCAACAGTCCTTTGCGAGGAAGATGAAATATCACAGCAGTCATCCTACTGCAAAGCGGATAACTGAGTCCTTGACAACTATGTTGGTGTTAGACGTGCGTCCGGTATCCGCCGTTAGTTCACAGGGAACTAGACAATTTATTGAGGCAGTGTGCCCCCGTTACCAAATACCATCTAGGTTCCACTTCTCTAGGCAGGCGATACCGAGAATGTACACGGACGTCAGAAAAAGACTCACCAGTGTCCTAAAAAATGCAGTTGTACCCAATGTCCACTTAACCACGGACATGTGGACAAGTGGAGCAGGGCAGGGTCAGGACTATATGACTGTGACAGCCCACTGGGTAGATGTATGGACTCCCGCCGCAAGAACAGCAGCGGCGGCACCAGTAGCAGCATCTCGCAAACGCCAACTCTTTCCTAGGCAGGCTACGCTTTGTATCACCGCTTTCCAGAATACGCACACAGCTGAAAACCTCTTACGGCAACTGAGGAAGATCATCGCGGAATGGCTTACCCCAATTGGACTCTCCTGTGGATTTGTGGCATCGGACAACGCCAGCAATATTGTGTGTGCATTAAATATGGGCAAATTCCAGCACGTCCCATGTTTTGCACATACCTTGAATTTGGTGGTGCAGAATTTTTTAAAAAACGACAGGGGCGTGCAAGAGATGCTGTCGGTGGCCAGAAAAATTGCGGGACACTTTCGGCGTACAGGCACCACGTACAGAAGACTGGAGCACCACCAAAAACTACTGAACCTGCCCTGCCATCATCTGAAGCAAGAAGTGGTAACGAGGTGGAATTCAACCCTCTATATGCTTCAGAGGTTGGAGGAGCAGCAAAAGGCCATTCAAGCCTATACAATTGAGCACGATATAGGAGATGGAATGCACCTGTCTCAAGTGCAGTGGAGAATGATTTCAACGTTGTGCAAGGTTCTGATGCCCTTTGAACTTGCCACACGTGAAGTCAGTTCAGACACTGCCAGCCTGAGTCAGGTCATTCCCCTCATCAGGCTTTTGCAGAAGAAGCTGGAGGCATTGAAGAAGGAGCTAACACGAGCGATTCCGCTAGGCATGTGGGACTTGTGGATGCAGCCCTTAATTCGCTTAACAAGGATTCACGGGTGGTCAATCTGTTGAAATCAGAGCACTACATTTTGGCCACCGTGCTCGATCCTAGATTTAAAGCCTACCTTGGATCTCTCTTTCCGGCAGACACAGGTCTGCTGGGGTTGAAAGACCTGCTGGTGACAAAATTGTCAAGTCAAGCGGAACGCGACCTGTCAACATCTCCTCCTTCACATTCTCCCGCAACTGGGGGTGCGAGGAAAAGGCTCAGAATTCCGAGCCCACCCGCTGGCGGTGATGCAGGGCAGTCTGGAGCGACTGCTGATGCTGACATCTGGTCCGGACTGAAGGACCTGACAACGATTACGGACATGTCGTCTACTGTCACTGCATATGATTCTCTCAACATTGATAGAATGGTGGAGGATTATATGAGTGACCGCATCCAAGTAGGCACGTCACACAGTCCGTACTTATACTGGCAGGAAAAAGAGGCAATTTGGAGGCCCTTGCACAAACTGGCTTTATTCTACCTAAGTTGCCCTCCCACAAGTGTGTACTCCGAAAGAGTGTTTAGTGCCGCCGCTCACCTTGTCAGCAATCGGCGTACGAGGTTACATCCAGAAAATGTGGAGAAGATGATGTTCATTAAAATGAATTATAATCAATTCCTCCGCGGAGACATTGACCAGCAGCAATTGCCTCCACAAAGTACACAGGGAGCTGAGATGGTGGATTCCAGTGGGGACGAATTGATAATCTGTGAGGAGGGGGATGTACACGGTGATATATCGGAGGGTGAAGATGAGGTGGACATCTTGCCTCTGTAGAGCCAGTTTGTGCAAGGAGAGATTAATTGCTTCTTTTTTGGGGGGGGTCCAAACCAACCCATCATATCAGTCACAGTCGTGTGGCAGACCCTGTCACTGAAATGATGGGTTGGTTAAAGTGTGCATGTCCTGTTTTGTTTATACAACATAAGGGTGGGTGGGAGGGCCCAAGGATAATTCCATCTTGCACCTATTTTTTCTTTTCTTTTTCTTTGCATCATGTGCTGATTGGGGAGGGTTTTTTGGAAGGGACATCCTGCGTGACACTGCAGTGCCACTCCTAGATGGGCCCGGTGTTTGTGTCGGCCACTAGGGTCGCTAATCTTACTCACACAGCTACCTCATTGCGCCTCTTTTTTTCTTTGCGTCATGTGCTGTTTGGGGAGGGTTTTTTGGAAGGGACATCCTGCGTGACACTGCAGTGCCACTCCTAGATGTGCCCGGTGTTTGTGTCGGCCACTAGGGTCGCTAATCTTACTCACACAGCTACCTCATTGCGCCTCTTTTTTTCTTTGCGTCATGTGCTGTTTGGGGAGGGTTTTTTGGAAGGGACATCCTGCGTGACACTGCAGTGCCACTCCTAGATGTGCCCGGTGTTTGTGTCGGCCACTAGGGTCGCTAATCTTACTCACACAGTCAGCTACCTCATTGCGCCTCTTTTTTTCTTTGCGTCATGTGCTGTTTGGGGAGGGTTTTTTGGAAGGGCCATCCTGCGTGACACTGCAGTGCCACTCCTAGATGGGCCCGGTGTTTGTGTCGGCCACTAGGGTCGCTAATCTTACTCACACAGCTACCTCATTGCGCCTCTTTTTTTCTTTGCGTCATGTGCTGTTTGGGGAGGGTTTTTTGGAAGGGACATCCTGCGTGACACTGCAGTGCCACTCCTAGATGGGCCCGGTGTTTGTGTCGGCCACTAGGGTCGCTTATCTTACTCACACAGCGACCTCGGTGCAAATTTTAGGACTAAAAATAATATTGTGAGGTGTGAGGTATTCAGAATAGACTGAAAATGAGTGTAAATTATGGTTTTTGAGGTTAATAATACTTTGGGATCAAAATGACCCCCAAATTCTATGATTTAAGCTGTTTTTTAGTGTTTTTGGAAAAAAACACCCGAATCCAAAACACACCCGAATCCGACAAAAATAATTCGGTGAGGTTTTGCCAAAACGCGTTCGAACCCAAAACACGGCCGCGGAACCGAACCCAAAACCAAAACACAAAACCCGAAAAATTTCAGGCGCTCATCTCTAGTTATAATAACACCCAATGACTGTTCAAATAGTCAAATGACATACCATTAACATTAAATGTGTAGAATTTAAAAACAGCCAAAAAGTTCCAGTTTACATATTTATTAAAAGATCATAAAAAGATGAAATAGGTGTCTATAATCAAGTAGTTGTTGATTAACAATTTCCTCCTATTGTAGACATAAATTGGAGGTCATCAAAAAGATTCATATACAGGTACTTCTTTTCAATCTCCTCCTTATGTTGGTGTAAAAACGGAGGTCACAACAGAATAATAGATAACTCAACGCATTTCGTCTCACACAAAGACTTCATCAGGGGTATATCTACAAATGTAGAACATGATTTTTAGACACATAAAAAGACATTTACCATTTACATACAATAAAAGTGGAACATATTAAAAAGAGGAAAATAGGTCAACGGAACAACAGATCAAGGAGAATGAATTGTGTTATTACAACCCGGAGGCGCCAATTTCACTACTGTTTTAGATTTTATATATATATATATATATATATATAGAGAGAGAGAGAGAGAGAGAGAGAGCACTCACTGTTAAACTAGAAGTGTGCCCGGGTGTGCCATCAAGTCAGGTATGTCAGGTGCATATATTCCATCAAACGAGGTGCGGCACTCATGGGTCCTAATGTAAGCAGTGTGCAGCAGGTTTTCCTGGCTTGTCAATGTTTTATTTAGTCATATAAATGTTGTTGTGTCCTGACCAAGAGTATATAAATAAATGAACGTTGATAAGCCTTGTTTGATGGGAAAAAAAAAAAAAAAAAAAAAATATATATATATATATATATATAATGTTAATGAGGGGTACTACTGTGCAGTGTAATGAGAATAAGGTTGCACTACTGTGTGGTGTAGTTTGGAATATATTTCTTTTTCAAGGGCGGGGGGTAAATAATAGTGATGAGCGGGTTCGGTTTCTCGGAATCCGAACCCGCCGAACTTCAGCTTTTTTTACACGGGGCCGAGCAGGCTCGGATCCTCCCGCCTTGCTCGGTTAACCCGAGCGCGCCCGAACGTCATCATCCCGCTGTCGGATTCTCGCGAGGCTCGGATTCTATCGCGAGACTCGGATTCTATATAAGGAGCCGCGCATCGCCGCCATTTTCACACGTGCATTGAGATTGATAGGGAGAGGACGTGGCTGGCGTCCTCTCCGTTTATAGAGAAGAGAGTAGAGAGTTAGAGACACTATTTACTAATTTTGGGGAGCATATTAGGACTGGAGTACTACTACTTGCTGATAGTGTGACCAGTGACCATTGACCACCAGTTTAATTAATCCGTTCTCTGCCTGAAAAAAAACGATACACAGTGTGACACAGTCACATACCATATCTGTGCTCAGCCTCAGTGTGCTGCATCATCATATGTAATACTGTATATCTGACTGTGCTGAGTGCTCACTGCTCACACAGCTTAATTGTGGGGGAGACAGGGGAGCAGTTAGAGCAGGAGTACATAAATAATATATTTTAAGTACAGTGCACACTTTTGCTGCCAGAGTGCCACACTGCCAGTGTGACTGACCAGTGACCACACTGACCACCAGTATATTGTGATTGTCTGCTTAGGACGGAGTACTACTTGCTGATAGTGTGACCAGTGACCAGTGACCACCACCAGTTTAATTAATCCGTTCTCTGCCTGAAAAAAAACGATACACAGTGTGACACAGTCACATACCATATCTGTGCTCAGCCCAGTGTGCTGCATCATATGTAATACTGTATATCATTATCTGACTGTGCTGAGTGCTCACTGCTCACACAGCTTAATTGTGGGGGAGACTGGGGAGCAGTTATAGTAGGAGTACATATTTTAAGTACAGTGCACACTTTTGCTGCCAGAGTGCCACTGCCAGTGTGACTGACCAGTGACCACTGACCACCAGTATATTGTGATTGTCTGCTGACCACCAGTATATTGTGATTGTCTGCCTGAAAAAGTTAAACACTCGTCGTGTGGTGTTTTTATAAACGCATTCTGCAGACAGTGTCCAGCAGGTCCGTCATTACATAATATATACCTGTCCGGCTGCAGTACTAGTGTGATATATATATATTTTAATTTTATCTCATTATCATCCAGTCTATATTAGCAGCAGACACAGTACGGTAGTCCACGGCTGTAGCTACCTCTGTGTCGGCAGTCGCTCGTCCATCCATAATTGTATACCACCTACCCGTGGTTTTTTTTTTCTATCTTCTTGATACTAGTAGCTTACTTTAGGAGTCTGCAGTGCTGACAGACAGTGTCCAGCAGGTCCGTCATTACATAATATATACCTGTCCGGCTGCAGTACTAGTGTGATATATATATATATTTTAATTTTATCTCATTATCATCCAGTCTATATTAGCAGCAGACACAGTACGGTAGTCCACGGCTGCAGCTACCTCTGTGTCGGCAGTCGCTCGTCCATCCATAATTGTATACCACCTACCCGTGGTTTTTTTTTTTTCTATCTTCTTGATACTAGTAGCTTACTTTAGGAGTCTGCAGTGCTGACAGACAGTGTCCAGCAGGTCCGTCATTACATAATATATACCTGTCCGGCTGCAGTACTAGTGTGATATATATATATATTTTAATTTTATCTCATTATCATCCAGTCTATATTAGCAGCAGACACAGGACGGTAGTCCACGGCTGTAGCTACCTCTGTGTCGGCAGTCGCTCGTCCATCCATAATTGTATACCACCTACCCGTGGTTTTTTTTTTTCTATCTTCTTGATACTAGTAGCTTACTTTAGGAGTCTGCAGTGCTGACAGACAGTGTCCAGCAGGTCCGTCATTACATAATATATACCTGTCCGGCTGCAGTACTAGTGTGATATATATATATTTTAATTTTATCTCATTATCATCCAGTCTATATTAGCAGCAGACACAGTACGGTAGTCCACGGCTGTAGCTACCTCTGTGTCGGCAGTCGCTCGTCCATCCATAATTGTATACCACCTACCCGTGGTTTTTTTTTTCTATCTTCTTGATACTAGTAGCTTACTTTAGGAGTCTGCAGTGCTGACAGACAGTGTCCAGCAGGTTCGTCATTACATAATATATACCTGTCCGGCTGCAGTACTAGTGTGATATATATATATATATATATATATTTTAATTTTATCTCATTATCATCCAGTCTATATTAGCAGCAGACACAGTACGGTAGTCCACGGCTGTAGCTACCTCTGTGTCGGCAGTCGCTCGTCCATCCATAATTGTATACCACCTACCCGTGTTTTTTTTTTTTTTCTATCTTCTTGATACTAGTAGCTTACTTTAGGAGTCTGCAGTGCTGACAGACAGTGTCCAGCAGGTCCGTCATTACATAATATATACCTGTCCGGCTGCAGTACTAGTGTGATATATATATATTTTAATTTTATCTCATTATCATCCAGTCTATATTAGCAGCAGACACAGTACGGTAGTCCACGGCTGTAGCTACCTCTGTGTCGGCAGTCGCTCGTCCATCCATAATTGTATACCACCTACCCGTGGTTTTTTTTTTCTATCTTCTTGATACTAGTAGCTTACTTTAGGAGTCTGCAGTGCTGACAGACAGTGTCCAGCAGGTCCGTCATTACATAATATATACCTGTCCGGCTGCAGTACTAGTGTGATATATATATTTTAATTTTATCTCATTATTATCCAGTCTATATTAGCAGCAGACACAGTACGGTAGTCCACGGCTGTAGCTACCTCTGTGTCGGCAGTCGCTCATCATCCATAAGTATACTAGTATCCATCCATCTCCATTGTTTACCTGAGGTGCCTTTTAGTTGTGCCTATTAAAATATGGAGAACAAAAATGTTGAGGTTCCAAAAATAGGGAAAGATCAAGATCCACTTCCACCTCGTGCTGAAGCTGCTGCCACTAGTCATGGCCGAGACGATGAAATTCCATCAACGTCGTCTGCCAAGGCCGATGCCCAATGTCATAGTACAGAGCATGTAAAATCCAAAACACCAAATATCAGTAAAAAAAGGACTCAAAAATCTAAAATAAAATTGTCGGAGGAGAAGCGTAAACTTGCCAATATGCCATTTACCACACGGAGTGGCAAGGAACGGCTGAGGCCCTGGCCTATGTTCATGGCTAGTGGTTCAGCTTCACATGAGGATGGAAGCACTCAGCCTCTCGCTAGAAAAATGAAAAGACTCAAGCTGGCAAAAGCACAGCAAAGAACTGTGCGTTCTTCGAAATCCCAAATCCACAAGGAGAGTCCAATTGTGTCGGTTGCGATGCCTGACCTTCCCAACACTGGACGTGAAGAGCATGCGCCTTCCACCATTTGCACGCCCCCTGCAAGTGCTGGAAGGAGCACCCGCAGTCCAGTTCCTGATAGTCAGATTGAAGATGTCAGTGTTGAAGTACACCAGGATGAGGAGGATATGGGTGTTGCTGGCGCTGGGGAGGAAATTGACAAGGAGGATTCTGATGGTGAGGTGGTTTGTTTAAGTCAGGCACCCGGGGAGACACCTGTTGTCCGTGGGAGGAATATGGCCATTGACATGCCTGGTGAAAATACCAAAAAAATCAGCTCTTCGGTGTGGAAGTATTTCAACAGAAATGCGGACAACATTTGTCAAGCCGTGTGTTGCCTTTGTCAAGCTGTAATAAGTAGGGGTAAGGACGTTAACCACCTCGGAACATCCTCCCTTATGCGTCACCTGCAGCGCATTCATAATAAGTCAGTGACAAGTTCAAAAACTTTGGGCGACAGCGGAAGCAGTCCACTGACCAGTAAATCCCTTCCTCTTGTAACCAAGCTCACGCAAACCACCCCACCAACTCCCTCAGTGTCAATTTCCTCCTTCCCCAGGAATGCCAATAGTCCTGCAGGCCATGTCACTGGCAATTCTGACGAGTCCTCTCCTGCCTGGGATTCCTCCGATGCATCCTTGCGTGTAACGCCTACTGCTGCTGGCGCTGCTGTTGTTGCTGCTGGGAGTCGATGGTCATCCCAGAGGGGAAGTCGTAAGACCACTTTTACTACTTCCACCAAGCAATTGACTGTCCAACAGTCCTTTGCGAGGAAGATGAAATATCACAGCAGTCATCCTGCTGCAAAGCGGATAACTGAGGCCTTGGCATCCTGGGTGGTGAGAAACGTGGTTCCGGTATCCATCATTACTGCAGAGGCAACTAGAGACTTGTTGGAGGTACTGTGTCCCCGGTACCAAATACCATCTAGGTTCCATTTCTCTAGGCAGGCGATACCGAAAATGTACACAGACCTCAGAAAAAGAGTCACCAGTGTCCTAAAAAATGCAGCTGTACCCAATGTCCACTTAACCACGGACATGTGGACAAGAGGAGCAGGGCAGGGTCAGGACTATATGACTGTGACAGCCCACTGGGTAGATGTATGGACTCCCGCCGCAAGAACAGCAGCGGCGGCACCAGTAGCAGCATCTCGCAAACACCAACTCTTTCCTAGGCAGGCTACGCTTTGTATCACCGGTTTCCAGAATACGCACACAGCTGAAAACCTCTTACGGCAACTGAGGAAGATCATCGCGGAATGGCTTACCCCAATTGGACTCTCCTGTGGATTTGTGGCATCGGACAACGCCAGCAATATTGTGTGTGCATTAAATCTGGGCAAATTCCAGCACGTCCCATGTTTTGCACATACCTTGAATTTGGTGGTGCAGAATTATTTAAAAAACGAGAGGGGCGTGCAAGAGATGCTGTCGGTGGCCAGAAGAATTGCGGGACACTTTCGGCGTACAGGCACCACGTACAGAAGACTGGAGCAACACCAAAAACGCCTGAACCTGCCCTGCCATCACCTGAAGCAAGAAGTGGTAACGAGGTGGAATTCAACCCTCTATATGCTTCAGAGGTTGGAGGAGCAGCAAAAGGCCATTCAAGCCTATACAACTGAGCACGATATAGGTGGTGGAATGCACCTTTCTCTAGCGCAGTGGAGAATGATTTCAACGTTGTGCAAGGTTTTGCAACCATTTGAACTTGCCACACGTGAAGTCAGTTCAGACACTGCCAGCCTGAGTCAGGTCATTCCCCTCATCAGGCTTTTGCAGAAGAAGCTGGAGACATTGAAGGAGGAGCTAACACAGAGCGATTCCGCTAGGCATGTGGGACTTGTGGATGGAGCCCTTAATTCGCCTAACAAGGATTCACGGGTGGTCAATCTGTTGAAATCAGAGCACTACATTTTGGCCACCGTGCTCGATCCTAGATTTAAAACCTACCTTGGATCTCTCTTTCCGGCAGACACAAGTCTGCTGGGGTTCAAAGACCTGCTGGTGAGAAAATTGTCAAGTCAAGCGGAACGCGACCTGTCAACATCTCCTCCTTCACATTCTCCCGCAACTGGGGGTGCGAGGAAAAGGCTCAGAATTCCGAGCCCACCCGCTGGCGGTGATGCAGGGCAGTCTGGAGCGACTGCTGATGCTGACATCTGGTCCGGACTGAAGGACCAGCCAACGATTACGGACATGTCGTCTACTGTCACTGCATATGATTCTCTCCCCATTGAAAGAATGGTGGAGGATTATATGAGTGACCGCATCCAAGTAGGCACGTCAGACAGTCCGTACTTATACTGGCAGGAAAAAGAGGCAATTTGGAGGCCCTTGCACAAACTGGCTTTATTCTACCTAAGTTGCCCTCCCACAAGTGTGTACTCCGAAAGAGTGTTTAGTGCCGCCGCTCACCTTGTCAGCAATCGGCGTACGAGGTTACTTCCAGAAAATGTGGAGAAGATGATGTTCATTAAAATGAATTATAATCAATTCCTCCGTGGAGACATTGACCAGCAGCAATTGCCTCCACAAAGTACACAGGGAGCTGAGATGGTGGATTCCAGTGGGGACGAATTGATAATCTGTGAGGAGGGGGATGTACACGGTGATATATCGGAGGATGATGATGAGGTGGACATCTTGCCTCTGTAGAGCCAGTTTGTGCAAGGAGAGATTAATTGCTTCTTTTTTGGTGGGTGTCCAAACCAACCCGTCATTTCAGTCACAGTCGTGTGGCAGACCCTGTCACTGAAATGATGGGTTGGTTAAAGTGTGCATGTCCTGTTTATACAACATAAGGGTGGGTGGGAGGGCCCAAGGACAATTCCATCTTGCACCTCTTTTTTCTTTAATTTTTCTTTGCGTCGTGTGCTGTTTGGGGAGTATTTTTTTGAAGGGCCATCCTGCGTGACACTGCAGTGCCACTCCTAGATGGGCCAGGTGTTTGTGTCGGCCACTAGGGTCGCTTATCTTACTCACACAGCTGCCTCATTGCGCCTCTTTTTTTTCTTCTTTGCGTCATGTGCTGTTTGGGGAGTGTTTTTTGAAGGGCCATCCTGCGTGACACTGCAGTGCCACTCCTAGATGGGCCAGGTGTTGTGTCGGCCACTAGGGTCGCTTAGCTTACTCACACAGCTACCTCATTGCGCCTCTTTTTTTCTTTGCGTCATGTGCTGTTTGGGGAGTAGTTTTTTGAAGGGCCAGCCTGCGTGACACTGCAGTGCCACTCCTAGATGGGCCAGGTGTTTGTGTCGGCCACTTGGGTCGTTGAGCTTAGTCACACAGCTACCTCATTGCGCCTCTTTTTTTCTTTGCATCATGTGCTGTTTGGGGAGTGTTTTTTGGAAGGGCCATCCTGCGTGACACTGCAGTGCCACTCCTAGATGGGCCAGGTGTTTGTGTCGGCCACTTGGGTCGCTGAGCTTAGTCACACAGCTACCTCATTGCGCCTCTTTTTTTCTTTGCGTCATGTGCTGTTTGGGGAGTGTTTTTTGGAAGGGCCATCCTGCGTGACACTGCAGTGCCACTCCTAGATGGGCCAGGTGTTTGTGTCGGCCACTTGGGTCGTTGAGCTTAGTCACACAGCTACCTCATTGCGCCTCTTTTTTTCTTTGCGTCATGTGCTGTTTGGGGAGTGTTTTTTGGAAGGGCCATCCTGCGTGACACTGCAGTGCCACTCCTAGATGGGCCAGGTGTTTGTGTCGGCCACTTGGGTCGTTGAGCTTAGTCACACAGCTACCTCATTGCGCCTCTTTTTTTCTTTGCGTCATGTGCTGTTTGGGGAGTGTTTTTTGGAAGGGCCATCCTGCGTGACACTGCAGTGCCACTCCTAGATGGGCCAGGTGTTTGTGTCGGCAACTTGGGTCGCTTAGCTTAGTCATCCAGCGACCTCGGTGCAAATTTTAGGACTAAAAATAATATTGTGAGGTGTGAGGTGTTCAGAATAGACTGAAAATGAGTGGAAATTATGGTTTTTGAGGTTAATAATACTTTGGGATCAAAATGACCCCCAAATTCTATGATTTAAGCTGTTTTTTAGGGTTTTTTGAAAAAAACACCCGAATCCAAAACACACCCGAATCCGACAAAAAAAAATTCGGTGAGGTTTTGCCAAAACGCGTTCGAACCCAAAACACGGCCGCGGAACCGAACCCAAAACCAAAACACAAAACCCGAAAAATTTCCGGTGCACATCTCTAGTAAATAACTGCCTTGACCTGGGTGCCTCAAATCCTAGTTTCGGCCCTGTCATTACTTAGAATTTCTGCATGCATGAAAATTATACAGTAAGTATAGCAGTGGTTCTTAATGTTCATGAAAGGATTACAGTTAGCAGTGACAGATTCATTAAAGAACTAACCTTTAAGTAACAAATTGCTAAATGTAGGGTTTTTTGTTTCATTATGTTTATTGCAGAAATTCATACAGGTTGAGTATCCCATATCCAAATATTCCGAAATACGGAATATTCCGAAATACTGACTTTTTTGAGTGAGAGTGAGATAGTGAAACCTTTGTTTTTTGATGGTTCAATGTACACAAACTTTGTTTAATACACAAAGTTATTAAAAATATTGTATTCAATGACCTTCAGGCTGTGTGTATAAGGTGTATATGAAACATAAATGAATTGTGTGACTGTAGACACCCTTTGTTTAATGCACAAAGTTATAAAAAATATTGGCTAAAATTACCTTCAGGCTGTGTGTATAAGGTGTATATGTAACATAAATGCATTCTGTGCTTAGACTTAGGTCCCATCACCATGATATCTCATTATGGTATGCAATTATTCCAAAATACGGAAAAATCCGATATCCAAAATACCTCTGGTCCCAAGCTTTTTGGATAAGGGATACTCAACCTGTATTATACAAGTGATGATTATAAGCACAGTGTACGTTTTATAATTCTCATGTACCAATGTACCAACTGACTGCTTTAAAAGCTATCCAGGGGCTTCTACTGTAGCTTTGTTGTTATGAAAAAGAGCGGAAAGAGATAGCAGTCTTCCTCTTACAAATGTGCCTTCATACACCTAGCATCTATAGGCCATACAGCTCAAGATGCCTGGGACGATAGAGATGGTCCAAGAGTGCATTTACATTTTGCATCTTATTTACATCACAGATACAGTAAAACACTACAGGAATTCATTTTAAACTTGTACAAATTCGCAATTAAGTACAACAGAACTTGGCATGAGAAAAAGCTGCAACCACTGTATCCAAGCACTTCTTATACAAATTCTGACGCATTCAGATATACAAATGTTGCAACTCAAGTTATTCAGTGCAATAAAGCCAAGTAGTTTTGTTGCTTCCAATTATTTTATTTATGCAAATAAGTTGCACATTTTGACAGAGATAGGACCTTGGTGCAGCTGAGTCACCTGAGACCTGGAATTAATAATATATCATATTATAATAACAGGAAGTACTTTTGATGAGCATAGGGACCATCTTCTCATATAATATAGTCACCTTTCTAAATATCCACAAATGGGGAAACATGATTGCAGCCATGAGGCTCTTCTTGATACCTGGGCAGCTTATAGCTTTATTGACATGAAGTTTTCAGCTTCCTAAAAGTTTATTAATATACTATGGAGACTGTGGATAGACAGCTAGTGCACTCCAATTCAGGGACAAACAAGATTAGTCAAGTAATTAATGTGTGTCTTGCACCAACACTTGAAACTCAGTTTTGAAGGAGAGCATTCAGTGGATGTAAGACTGTGCACATGTTTGGGAAGAGTTATGGTAGTAACTGACTAATCTAAAATTACATAAATGACAAAAATAACAAAATATTTTTTTTGTGTCATTTATGTAATTTAAAATTTTGGTTTTGTAGATGGAGGATATCTGGTATTGTTTAGGTTCAATGGGGTTAATTGGTGTATTGTATATAACTATCCCTGTACCCATACTCTTGGGATTTGACTCACAGCTTTAGAGTTTTATGTTGAGGATTCATGTGCATTTATATAAGGTTAGTTTCACGGACCACCTTGGTTGAATTGTTGCTAATGTGCTCTAGTAGTTGCCCCTTTTTTGATTAGTATATGACCACTTAAGTGTTTGAGTCCCACAGTGGAACACATGTACTTTCAGTGATGAGGCAGACAAGTGAATGTACTTGAATGAGTAACAATCAATGGAGTGTTTACATTCTACTGAGGAAAACACACATTTCTGATGAGGCACTATCAGTGTCAGACTGGGACATGAACGGCCCACAGGGGGAATGCAGTAGCAAGGATCCATGCTTAGAGGCTTAGCTAACCATTAGCGAGTGCATAGTCTGGCCCCATTGATAAAAATATATAGTAAATACTGCAAGTGCATGCATGATAATATACCATATTAATAACCGTAATGCACTGTAGTCCCGATCTAATCACATTGGCTGTGAGGGGGGTGGGGACGGAGCATTGCTGGGGCGGTGTGGGGGAAACAGGGGTGGGTAAGCTGTGTTTTCAGGGCGGCTGCATGAAGTCACAGGCAGCCATTTTGATGTACAAAATGGCCACGGCCCTCCTGCATTCGCAGCCTAGCTGCAGCTGCAGGGGGTCTTCCACAGTTGCTGCGACCACAATTAAATTGCAGTCACAGCCACTGGGCAGGCCATTCTGCATGCTTGGTGGCCGAATCTGCTTTTTAGCAGAACCTGCAATCCATACTGAATAACCCCCACTGTGTGATTTTGCGCTATGGATGCTCTTGATCTAAGCGTAATAAAACTATGGGTGATGCTGAGTGGTGTGCAATTGGGTGGTAATGGGGTACATCAATGTGTATAACTCAGCATATGGGTGAATATTTGCCGTTATTTCTGTGCATACCATGCATGTGTACTAGGTAACGACAGAGTGTTATACATTTAAATTAGAGTTCATGTTTGACTGGGATGTCCAATACCCAAACAGATTGCATGCAAACACATTTTAGCCATAGTGATTGGATGCTGTTTATTTAATCTTAACCTAACCCATTAATAATCTAAAATGATTCCTATTGTAGATTTGGATGTACTTTCTGTGACATTTCAGTTTACATGAATATGAACTGTTACATTTCCACCACCCTTCCTGAGCCAAAATCATATTGAATGAATGATTTCCTTTTTATTAACTTTTCAGGTTCATATAAACATCTGGAAGTGGCCTTCTTCCTAATCTTTGAAACTACAGATGTGCAGTGCATGCTATATTTTCTTGTCAGTGTCCAGTGTATTGTACTGTATATTGATGGCTTATATTGTTTTACTATACTGCAGTTTAAAGATTATGGGGTCTAGTTACTAAGGGGGATATTTACTAGACCTTGGATGGAGATAAAGTTGCTGGAGATAAAGTGCCAGCCAACCAGCTCCTAACTGCCATGTTTCAAACACAGCCTGTGACATGGCAGTTAGGAGCTGATTGGTTAGTACTTTATCTCCATCCACTTTATCTCCATCCAAGTCTTAGTAAATAGACCCCTATAATTATAATGCATGCTATAAAATACCTGTGTTTATTTAGGACCCCATACTCATGGACGTTGACTTTAAACTTAAATATACATACTTAGAATTTATTGGTCATGTATTAAAGCAGCGTGACAAAATAATAAATGTGTACACATGTACTTTTCAGCAAGCATTCAGGTTGCATCACATTTTTAATGTTGCACTCAGAAGACTATAACAGAAATGTATCTCTATTTATTAATTCCCAAATATTGCGACTGCCATGTTATCTCCAATGGTGGCCATTGCAGTGGCTTTCCTATAAATGCTTACTCTTGATTTTTTTCATTCCCATCATCACTTTTTCTTTATTTGTTTTTTACAGAATTTTTGTTTTCAGAAACAGAATTCATGATGTAGTGAGTATAAGTGATTGAGCAATGCCAGGTCACACATGCTCAGAAGGGGTGTGGCATGCGAATGGTGGAGATCTGGTAGGTCTATGCTTAGATTAAAAATGACAGTGTGGGAGAACTTGAGGGCATGTTTTATAAATCATAATCAATCTTTTGTTAGAGGTTTGGGACCATTTATAACCCCTCAATTAAGCAACCTTATGCAATAACTTAATGGATAGATAAAAAAAACAAAACGATTTATGGATAACAAAACTAAAAGGGTAAAAAAAACCTCATAATTTGCAGGGCACTGTTAGCTTAAGTACTGGGCCATATTATAGCTTTGTCTATTTGTTACCAGTCTTGTTTTATAAACTATAGATATTGGCTAGGCTTTATTTCTCTGTTTCCAAAAATTTGTATTTTCATGCTTTAAATTATTTCACTTGAGTTTAAAGACTACCCTGTAATATCTCTATAATAAAAAAATAATATTAATACAAACAAATGCCCTTCAAACCATTATAATTTAAAGCATCATACTCTAATTCAAAATAAATAATCTCTAATATATAAAGTTAATTTTACTGCTATCATCACTACTAACTACCAATGCTCACCCTGATACACATACCTTATGAATATATGTGATTATGTTTATCCTATCCTTTGACCTACAGTACCTAGTATTATACTAGAAGATTTCAACATTCCTTTGGACAACATCATTGTCTGCAATTAAAAAACTTTTTTTATTTATTTTTCTTTTGTTCACTTCCACACATTGTTTTGTATACTCCATGAGCTTATCTACTGTTAACTTCTTTTGTTTGTCCAACTTAGCCTTTTTCTACAACTGCAAACTACTTTACTTCACCTTCATCTTGCCTTATGCTCCCCTTCATGCCAAAATTTAAAGTCACACAGGGTTACATAAACTGTATGGAATAATTCACATCTTATTTTGCTAATACTATTCCACTCTCCTATAAGTATACCATTTTTTCCTGATCTGTCTGCTCGACAAAGTAGCCACTGGCACCTTATGCAATGACTTTGAATCCAGATTTCAACAATGGCAAACCCAACAAGGCTACTTCTAGTAAAAGTGCTCTTGGCTGCTCAGTACTACTGGAGGAAATTTTGGTTCAAGATTACTTTTTTAAATTCTACATTTATCCATTCATATTATAACACTGCACTTTCACCTGCCATGAAACCTACTTCACATCTCTCATGTGCACCCAGTCTCCCAGTCTTTGATTGATTCATAACTATTAACCAGCTTCAATACTTTTCTATGGGGATGCGGATATCTGACTACTGGTCACAATACACCGGGATCCCAACCGGTGAACAGCCCGATGGTCGGCATGCCGACCAACAGGGACTATTCCTATTCGTGGGTGTCCATGACACCCATAGAGTGGTAAAATAACCTGTGGCAAGCGCAGCAAGCCAGCAAGGGGCTTCATTGCACTTGCCATCCCCCCCACCTTCTATCTAACAACTGGGATCCCGCCGTCGGTATGGTGACCGGTGGTCTCCCAACCACCGGTCACACAAACCCAACCCTTTCTATGCACTACCAGAGCTGTTAAGGGTTATTCCAGTTGGTAAAGAGTGTGGCCATGTGTGGGAGTACTACTATATGTGCTGCAAAGCTGTGGTACATGCCAATGGGGCATGTTCACACCATCTATAGATTGTAAGCTCTAACGAGCAGGGCCCTCTTCCCTCATGCTTATCCTTTGTCTTACTTTAATAATCTTCAACTGTACCACATCCAGCAGTCTTCTGCCACCTGATACTTATTCCAGTGTCATCTGCTGATGTAACTATGTTTATTTACCCTGTACTTGTCCTATACTGTCATCAACTGTAAGTTGCTGTTTTCCTGTTTGATTATTTATGTACTCTGTAATTGGGCACTGCGGAACCCTTGTGGCACCATATAAATAAAGGATAATAATAATAATAATAATAATAATCTTGGGATACCTTGCCTTCACTCCATGCCCCAAAGGAGTAAGGGTAATTTGTAGGTGCTCCTTCTCATAGGGATCACGTCTTTGCCACCTCAATAAATGGAAAAAAAGGCACTATTTTAATATCTTCTACTTCTACTTCCTTCACTAATCCTTCCTCAGTTTATCACGCCATAATAACCAAGGAATAAAAAAGATACTGCACTTATTACATGTCTCACACTGTAACCAGCCAACTTGTCTTTATTGCTTATCACCTCCACTTCATTTCTCCACTACATGCTGGCCTCTAGGTCATCTATTTTAGTCCTGGCATATTCTCATTCTGCTTTAAATGTGTGCTCATTTCATAAATTCAAAAATATATTCTCTTGACAAATCCTCCTTGTCCATTTTATATCCTAACTCTCTTCCCCATTTTGCCTTTATTTTGTTTCTCCTGTCACTTTACTTTTCAACACCCTGCAGTAGGGTTTAAACTTAAAGTAAGGTCTTTCTACTCGTCCTGCTGGACCTTTTTGCTGCTTTTGACACCAATGATTACCCATTTTTCTGCATACTATTCAATCCATACTGCAATATTATGCTAATGAAGTGGCCAACGGACTGTCTATACTTCTCTAATCCACCATGGTGCGCACAAAGGTGCACCATTGAGCGGACACCAGCCGCACCATCAGACTTTTAAACAACCCCTGTGGATGTTCCAGAATGCCCATCGGAATTTGTCCAGAACTTCATTTTCCAAGCTACCCCTGTCACCGGCCAAGAACACATATTGGAACTGCATGATTCTTGGAACTCTGGTGCATTGCGTCTCAGAGTCTTGTGCATAAATAAAACATTGGGCACTTGCTCCTGATGTTTTCCTTTTGTCGGGTCTGAATCAGGCCCATAATGTTCACTTCCAGCCTATTGAATGCTCCTTCAGTGTCTCAACCTCCACTTTAACTATCTCTTGTAGTACCGCAAGCAGTTCTCAGGGCCTGATTTGGAGGTGGATGCAAATGTAACAGCTGCTGAGTCTTTGTGCGCAGTTGCTGTGCGATAAGATGCAAATACTGTAGATGCTGGCTTCCTCCTCTTGGAGGCAACACACCTCCATTTTGAGCAATGCTCCCTATCTTCACCCCCAAACAGCAGCAGCATGTCAATAGTGCTATGGGTTACAGTGCACTGCAACTGACATCATTGCTGTATTGACTAACCTTATCTACTATCTCATGTGACAGTCTCTCTCCACATGGATCTCCCAATGCTACCTAAAACTCAGCACCCAAAATCATATTCCCTCCTCCCACAGGCATTACCTCCTCTTAAATCTCCCTCATTGTCAATAACATTATAATTTATTTAGTCTTACAAATCATCACTACCATTTATTTACTTCACTCTTGACTCCATTCTGTTTTTTTCCTTCATACAGTATTCCCTCTTCCACAGTCATGTATTGTCTCCTTTTTGTAAAAAATTGCAAGAAAATGCCATTTTTATCATCCAAGACTAATAAAACTATCTAACCCCTGCTGTACCAGCAAAATAGTCTCCAGGTTACAAACATTGTGAATTCCATGTTTAAATGGGCAGACACAATTTTCCGGGGTGCCACATATGCAAAAATGGGCCATTCAATGGCATCTTATGGGAAAGTCATGGCCGTATCTATGCAAGTGACTGCATCACAGATGCACATCTACAAGCATGAAAGGCCATGGTCAGACGAGATAATGCACCTGTCATAGGGCTGATGCAGTATTTGGTGATGTGACTGATAGTGGCATATAAGGATTAACCAATTAGTATTAAAGCTTGTACAGCTGCTAAAAGTGTGCATCTCTGAATCAGGCTCATTTATTTATTTATTTACAGTTTCTTATATAGCGCAGCATATTCTGTTAGAATTGGAAACAACAATGATAAAACAAAACTGGGTAATAACAGTCATAGAGGTAGGAAATCCCTGCTCACAAGCTTGCAGTTTATTGGAAAATAGACATTGATACACAAGCATAGGTGCTATCTATTACATAATTGTCCACAAGATTGCAAAGGTTCTTGGTGGGCTGTATGATAAGTTCACATAGTGGCCTGGGGTCAGAAAGATGTGGGAAAGTAAAGAAAGAGAAAATATGTGAGGATATGAGTGGACTGTAAAGATTGGTTGAAACTGGATAGGAAAGCTTATGAAGGTTGATTGAGCGGTTCTGGAATGTGATAAGATACTGTAGCCTGAAGAGGTAGGTTTTCAGGGAACACTTGAAGGTTTGGAGACTAGTGGAGAGTCTTATTGTGCATGGTAGGACATTACACAGAGTGGATGCTGCCTGAAGAAAGTCCTGCAATTGTGAATAGGAGATAATGATAAGATGGATTTGAGTTTTTGCAGTGTCTTGTGTAAGGTATGGTCGTATTTTTTATATATATTTTTAGATGCATGTAACATGATTTTGAGACAGATTGAATGTGGGTAACAAACAACAGTTTAGAGTCAAGTATGATACTTTGGCAGCGAGCTCGTCGAGTAGGATTGATTGTTGAGTTCTCAACAGTGATATAGGCATCAGTGTTGATAACTACTATTGGCAGGTGGAAATATAATTAACTCTGTTTTGGAAATATTAAGTTTGAGGTGGCGAGATAACATCCAAGATGAAATGGCAGAAAGGCATTCAATGACATGGACCAATACAGATGAGGACAAATCTGTGGAGGATAGGTTGATTAGAGTATCATCTGCGCACAGATGATATTGAAGTCCATAAGAGCTGACTAGTTTACCAAGAGAGTGCCCTAAGACCGAGCCTTGCAGTACTCCAACAGAAGCAAAGAGGAGGTGGAGAGAAGAGAAGCAGACACTGAAGGAATGATTAGATATGTAGAATAGAGGGCTGCGTGTTGAAGACCTAGGTATTGTAGTGTTTGTATGAGAAGAAAGTGGTCAACAGTGTCAAAAGCAGCAGAGAGATCTAGTAGAATAAGATGTGAGTAATGTCCTTTGGACTTTGCAGTGACTAGATCATTCGCTACTTTAGTCAGTGCTGTCTCTGTGGAATGTCGGGAATGAAAGCCTGACTGAAGTGGGTCCAACAAATTGTGTGAATTAACAAAGTGTGTGAGGTGAGTGTAGGCAAGTCTCTCAAGTAGTTTGAAGAGGCATGGTAGCTGAGAGATGGGTCAGTAGTTTGAGAGAAAGTTAGGGTCAGAATTTAGTTTTTTCAGAATGGGAGTAATAACTGCATGCTTGAACAGTGAAGCAAATATACCAATAGAAAGAGAGATTACAGATGTTAGTTAAGGTTGGGATGACCACAAAAAACAGAGATTTACTTACTTGTGAGGGTATAGGCTCAAGAGGAGAGGTAGTACAGTAGCAGAATAAGAACAGTGTTGACATTTCATCTTCATTTGTTGGATGAAATGAAGAGACGGTGCCAGATGGTTCAGGTAGAGAATTGAGCAGGCCACTGGCTGAGGAAGAGCATACCATTTCATCTCAGATCTTATCAATCTTATCCTTGAAGTAGGAAGCAAGATCTAGCGCATTGATAGTGGCTGGTGGGTTGGGTGAGGAAGAGATCAGAAGTGATTTAAATGTATTAAAAAGAAATTTGGGGTTAGAGGCTTGATCAGTGATGAGAGTTTGAAAATATGTTTGTTTAGCAGTGTCCAGCGCATTACGATAAGGGAGGTAGACAGTCTTCTATGTGAGGAAGTCTCTTGGATTTTGAGATTATTGCCATTGACTATCAACTTTCTCTGAGAGTTTTTGTAGGTGTCTTGTTAATTTAGAGTGCCATGATTGACATCTAGGCCTACGCGGAGTGTGATGGGTAGCTGGAACAACTTGGTCAAGGGCTATTTCTAGAGTCTGGTTCAGATGTGATACAGTAGTCTCAGGAGAAGAAAAGGCAGAAATAGGCAAGAAAAGTTGTTACAGAGAGGTGGACAGTTCTTGAAAATGAATTGTGTTAATATATCTGCGGGTTTGAGGAGGATTGGAGGACTTCAAATGACTCTGAGTTTGAAGTAATGGTGGAGATAAGCAGGTGATAAGGTTGTGATCTGAGAGTGGGAAAGAAGTGTTAGTGAATTTAGAAACTGAGAATATCTGGTAAATACTAGAGCAAGACAGTCACCCTCCTGATGAGTGGAGGAGTCAGTCCATTGGGAGAGGCTGAGAAAGGAGGTTAGAAAGAGTAGTTTGGAGGCATGAGCAGCATATTTTGGACTATCAATAGCAATATTGAAATCATCCAGTTATAGTGGAGATGTCAGAGGATAGAAAGTGAGGGAGTGAGGCAGAACAATCTTCCAGAAATTGTTTGGATTGCCCAGGTGGGCGATAAATAGATGCAACATGCAGAGAGAAAGAGTTGTATATCCTGACGGAATGTACTTCAAATTATGTGAATGTGAGTGATGACCTCTGCATGCAAAAGATTGGGAAAGTAATAATTTAACCTCACCTCTTTTACAGTTACCAGGCCTGGAGGCAGTGCCGTTTCTAGCAGCGGGCGAGCCGTGCAACCGCACGGGGCGCCCGCCGCGGCACTTTAAGTGTTATTTCCCCTCTCCTCCCTCTCCCCGAGCGCTCCTGCTCGAGGGGGCGGAGTTTCGCGAAATGACGCGTTTGCGTCGTGACGTCATGACGCAAACGCGTCATTCCACGAAGCCCCGCCCCCCGAGCAGGAGCGCTCGGGGAGAGGGAGGAGAGAAGCCTGGAAGGAGGCGGCCGGCGCGAGGGACGTCCGGCGGCGGGATCCGAAGAGCGGAACATGTAAGTATATCTCTCTCTCTCCCCCTTCCTTCCCCCCCACCACTTGACACCTGCCTGCCACACTGGGGATACCTGCCTGCCACACTGGGGATACCTGCCTGCTGCACTGTGTAAAATGGGGACACCTGCCTGCCACGCTGTGTAAAATGGGGGCCTGCCTGCCACGCTGTGTAAAATGGGGGCCTGCCTGCCGCACTGTGTAAAATGGGGACACCTGTCTGCCGCACTGTGTAAAATGGGGACACCTGCCTGCCGCACTGTGTAAAATGGGGACACCTGCCTGCCGCACTGTGTAAAATGGGGACACCTGCCTGCGTACTGTGTAAAATGGGGATATCTGCCTGCCACACTTTGTAAAATGGGGATATCTGCCTGCCGCACTGTGTAAAATGGGGATACCTGCCTGCGTACTGTGTAAAATGGGGATATCTGCCTGCCACACTTTGTAAAATGGGGATACCTGCCTGCCGCGCTGTGTAAAATGGGGATATCTGCCTGCCGCACTGTGTAAAATGGGGATACCTGCCTGCGTACTGTGTAAAATGGGGATATCTGCCTGCTGCGCTCTGTAAAATGGGGACACCTGCCTGCCGCACTGTGTAAAATGGGGACACTTGGCTGCTGTAATGTGTAAAATGGGGACTTTTTTTTTTCCCTGTGGTGGGCGTGATGATATCAGATGAGGCGCGCGCATACTTTTTCTTTTTATAGCTATATGGGGGGGACGCAATTTTTTTTATAGCAATGGGGGGGGGGGGGGGCGCATTTTTAAATCTCGCACTGGGAGCCAAATTGTCTAGAAACGGCCCTGCCTGGAGGTGTGTTTGATGTGGAGACCACCATGTGACTGTGCTGCAGAGGAGGCTGTGTCACATTGTGTCAGCCATGTTTCTGTTATAGCCAGCAGATTGAAGTTGTTAGATATTAAGAGGTCATGTATGGATGTTAATTTGTTACAAACAGACATGCAATGTTTATGAGTTTGGTTGAATTTCTATATTGCTGCGAATTAGGTGGATGTGAGTGGGGTAAGTGGTTGGATCCCAGATTCTGTGAAATGTCACCAGCTAATAGAAGTGGGAGAGAGATAAATACAGTTGTAGGAGGCAGAAAGATAAGTAAAAATCTCATGAGTGTTAATAAGAGGGGAGTGGATAATTGAGGCAGCAATGTATATAGAGGGGTGAGTTCCAGGGAGAGTGAATGATGTTATTGTTTTTGAGTTGTAAAGCTGTTCATTTACAAAAAATTTAGTATTATGAACAATTTGTGTATGTGAGTGCACAATGATCAGCATAGCTGACCCTAGATTGCATCTAAAGTAATACTTGGCAAATTAATAAATGCTACCAGTGACCCAAAAGTTTAGTTGGTGAAAGGTGAAAAATTACACTGTATATGACTATGCAAACATTAACTATGCATAACTGAGCAAAATTGCAAACCCAGGTATTTACAGTTGCAAACAAATCATGATATAACAACTAAGTTTCTTATATAAAAATTGGTTGCATTCTGCTCTTAGACTGCGTGAGGATTTCAGAGTGTATATGTACATACATTTAAATGGACAGTTGAGTTTGCACGAGGTTGAAAGGCATGTTGATTGTCTGTTCTTTGCTGCAAAGTTGATTGGATGTTTCTGTTTTTGTCCTTTGTTAGTCCTTGATACGTCTTTTTATAATATTTTAGAACCCTTTTAAACAAACCTTTGAATACAACCCAGATCAGCCTGGCATCTCTCCTTAAGAATGGATACTATCCATGTGTGTCCATTAATTCCAATCAAGGCCTAACACCACACCCTCAGTTACATAGGATGCAACAAAACTCCACTAGAATAAACACTGAGATAGCAGATTACCAACATTTTAGAAAGTTGAAATAAAGTTTCATCCTAGTATACAACTACTGATATAAATATTATCAGTGTAGTTACCCAATATAATATATTTGCACTGCAGCATGAATTTTCTTAACAGACCCAAACTGCAACGCATCAGTGTAGTTACCTGCAATGAAAGGAGAAACGAGAGCAAATCATAAGGGTGATAACTACCACTTTTTACCACCTATAAGACTTGTTCCATGGGCTACCTATTGAATTCCCTACCATGCTAGAGCACATTATTCATAGTCTTAAAATCAGTAACCGCTTTTTAACAGCCCACTTCTTTATTATATCCTATTATGCACCTTTATACTCTTGCTAATATTCCAAGCTCCACTCTGAGCCTTTGTTTGAACATCTGTATTATTTTATTTACCTTGTATGTCACAGCTTAAGGCATGTTCTGATTAAACACTGTCAACATATTTGTGCTTATTAATAACTTTATTTTTTGAAAAAGGTATGTTCTATGTGGGTGACTTAAGTGAAATTTAATATTAATAATTACAGTACAGTCTATGCAGTATTACCAATCATTATCCATTATTACTGGCTGTTAGTCACTTATCAAAGGACTCAGGCAGCATTGTGCAGAGATCAGTGAGAAGCTTAATTCAGTGAACATCTAAGTGTGAGTAGTGTGTAACAGCTACAGCTGGGAATAATGCAGCAAAAGGTGTCTTTTACTAAAATGAGAAAAATCTACCGTAGTAGAGATATGAGGAAAATTTCTGTCCACCATCTTTGATATACTGTTTATGAGAGTGAAGCAATGAAACTTCCCAATTAAGTGGTTAGTGCCCTATTCTAGCCACTTCAACAGTAAGTTTGCTTTTTAAAAGACAAATCACTACTGTAGATGCAAAATTGTTTTCATTCTAGTCTCAGCCCAACTAGAGCAATAATAAACTGGCTCTGGCTCTTGACAACTTTATGGTCAAACATAAATATGTGTTATCAGTATAATGTCTACAGGTTTTTTCATGTGATGTATCCAGGCAGCACATGTTAGAATGCGTTGACCGCACAGGTAACATGGACAAATGAACTGCACTGAAGGATATGAGAACCAGTCCTAAATAGCCAGTATACAGGTGCAGATGTACAGGGATAATCATGCAGGTAACTCTTGAGTGAGAGTGTAGATTGTGTAGGACAGCAGCACCTCTGGTGGACTAGAGATACTGCAGCCTACACAAAAACAGGATAATATAACAGGAGGTCAAATATACTACATCATTCTAGTGTGTTCAATACATATGGTAAATTGTGCAACACCTACTTTAAATGATAAATGCAAAAACAATATAAGTAAACAAGAAATAAGCAATCATCACATTAGTGGAATTAAAGAGAAGTCTTTCGCCAATCAAGGTGTTTAGTGTAGGACAGGTTCTACTGAAACCATGTAATCAAACGAAAGAGGCTGAGGTAGAATACTGGAAGCTAACATCCTTCTTCTCATACCTTCTTTGAATGTCAGCAATAATGACAGGTGGAGTGGAAGGGGTTTTCCAGATTTGAGCAATTGGTGCTGTTATGGCTTAAAGACTGAGACCTACAACTTATCTTTTGTAGTGTAGCTATGGAGCATAATCATGAAGAAGGGATAGAGCTGGGGAGCAAGGTAAAAAGGTCTGAAAAACATGATTAGTGAGTTCAAACAAAGACCTCTTTTCAAAGATTCAATAGGACAGAGCAACTCTAAAACACGACTGAGGTTACCAATTTGAACAGTGACATTACTGCAATTTACCTGCAATCAAAAGACTACATGAATAACTTTTACATTGTTTTAGAATGATTTATACATTTTTCAGTTGAAAAATATTTTGAAATACTGTATATGTTCCCATTCCTCATTTTATAAGCAAGTTTGTAAGTCTAATTCCCATTTAACCAGATTCAGGAGATTTTGACTATAAGGCATACAAGGTGCATGTGGGGCTCTGATGGCTTATAAATCTTTGTAACCTTACTGTAGTTTTTGCCACAGCCCCAGCCTGGGAATATGAAAATAAAAAGGTGGTAACCCTATGTAAATACAAGGCTGACTGAATACAGGATGAAATCTGTATCTATTTTCATGCATACAGTGCATCTGTAGATTCTGCTGAATTGTGTATGAGTCAGGTAGCCTATAAATATGTGCAGAAATTATGGTAGTTGCAACTAAAAGTAGCATAATATTGCAAAACAGACTTTCTGTTTTCCATGTGGAAATTTTATATCGATAGTAATGAAATGCAATGAAATCATTATATTTAAAATATCAGTGCAAGAAGTTTGGTTATTAAGTAATGAGGCTAATTTGAGATTTATTATGGAAGCTGATCATATTGCTATTCTATTAATAAGTACAATATGCATTAAAACATTTGCATTAAAATTCCTCAGTGTAACAATAATGTTGATTAACATCAAATAGAAGAAAACAATAAATCTTCCTTGCAATTGCTTGGGGGTAGTTTACTAAATTGGTATGCACACTATATATAGTTTTTAATTACTTGGATTTAAGTTGTCTTTCCTATTTTTAGTGCTCTTTACATTATATTAGGGTGACGTGTAGAATCAAATTGATTAAAATAATACAGTATATTTGAAGCTTTAATATGAGTACCATGACAACCAGGGACATAGTCACAAGGATATAACAGTATTCTAAAATGTTTAAATGAGTTTTTCTGTAATTTTCATTAATTTGTGATCATATTGTAAAAAAATAAAATAACCTTCCATATATCTTGTTTCTTTTACTTTCATGTACAGTATGATTAGCTTTGTATTTTTCTTCTTACTGTCATTCTTCTGCTCCAGTGTGTCTCATGTTTCCTGATTGAAATTGTGGTTCTGTCTCTCATTTTAGGGAGGATCGAGCAATTACTGTAAACCTAATCCTTCTCATCCAAATAATGAAGATATAGGTGAGTCAATTTATTTCTTCCAGTTAAGTGAAGCAGACCGGATATGTATTTAGTAATAATAATGCTTTGAAATTGCCTCAGCTTTTCTGGTTCATTTCATAAATTTATAGGATTATTTTCTTTAGCAGCAGGGGCATAATTATGCTTTTGACTCTACCTGTTTAGAGTTGGTTGACTGAGCCCATCAGGAAGCCTAAAACTGAGTTATAGAAATCATAAAGTACAATCTTAATTACTGATAGTTGCAGACAAAGATATACTTAAATAAATAGCTATATGTTGGCAATGAAATTCCTCTAAAAAGATCTAGCTGTAAAAATGAACTGTAAAGTAATTAAACCAGAATGCAATTAAATCCCAAGTGTATTAAGATTCAATTCTCAGTAGCTTGGACTTCACTCCCAAAGCTCATATAGATAAGATGTTCATCTTTAAATGACAGTTGTTATTAATACTTATGGAAAATTATTTTGTTGGGACTACAGAATCCTTTATGAAAATTGCCCAGATTAAAACTATCCTACAGTATATTACCCTTGCATTTAGCAACAAACGTGGTTTCATATTAAGGCTTTTTCAGAAAATCTATTTCTTCAGAAATTCTATTTATGACCCATCACACTTTGCCCCCTTGATCACTACTTACAGCAATAGCAGGTAAATATAAATGAAGGATAATAATAATAATAACAATAATAATAATAATAATAATAATGATAATAATAATAATACAAATTATTGGAACATTTTTTATTAAGAGTCAGTCCCAGCAAACAGTCTATAGTAAGTTATGGGGATTGCTATAATTTTACTTCTGGGTTGTGCCTATTTACTGCTTTCACTGGTTACAAGTAGGAGAGGAGGAGCATGGAGCCTGTCAGGGAATTATCAGAAAATCCAACTCTGCTGATGCTCTCCCCATAGGTCAGACACACCTTTAGATAGCGTTCTACATCAGATGTTTGTGCTTGATAAATTGGTCCAGATTGCAGTCCCCAATAATAATTATGGGACTGAGGAATTCAATCCAAAAATTATTTAAAGCCTGAAACTACAATAATTCTATAAAATTGGACTGACACTTGGTTCTGTGGAGCCCAAAGAATGCTTTCAGGCAAATACAACTTTGGGTATGCACAGTGTGGTTTGAGAGATGTTGAGGAGCGGAGCTGGGCAGTGGTGGTGAGGTACCGTAAGTGTGACAGAGGAGACTGGCAAGTGAATTCACTGAAATGGTTCCAGAAGACACTGAGTACCCACTGTGTGGAGCACTGGGGACCCACAACTGAGTCCCAACTGTGTCAAGGAGTGAGAGAGACAGTGTGCAGACAGAGTGGCAGCACTGTGGATTGTGAAGGAACAGTTGAAGTTGACAGATCATTAAGTCAAGAGGGAAGATGTCCAGCTGTAAGTCTGAGTCATATATATAAATGCTTTTACTGTGTATATGTGACTCAGTAGGTACCACCTCCCTTCATCTTCTGTTGGTTCTTCCCTGCAAGCCATGTATGGCCTCCTCCTTGTGTTCGGACAGCTGCCTGGTTGTACGGAACCGTAGGGACAGTGCAGAAAATCTTTTCAGCAACAAATGCAGAAAAATAGGCATCCACTATATAGTAATAAGCTGTATTTGCATTTTCATTCATTCTTGCACTCATGGTACAGTAATTTTCTGTCTTTATATTGAAATTACTATTATATTGCTATGTAAAGTACTGTATGCCATTGTGATTATACCTTCATTATCTCCTTATGTCCATACTGGTATTATTTTTATGAGTACATTAAAGTAAACTAATAGGAGGAGCAGTAAAAAGATGTGATTGCCTGTGCTTGTTTGTATTTTTAATGATTTGTGTCTTGTTTGTCTCTATTACACCCCTGTCTCTTTCTAGCTTGTTTTTGTTTCATATCCCATTTGCTATGTCTCTTTTTACCTGTCTCCCCCAACTCCCCTCCCCACATGTGCGGCCCTTGTCTATTTTCTTAAACATGCAAGTAGCCCTGCAGCCAATGTAATTGCCCACTCCTGGTGTAATAGGACAGTGACTCCCTAGCAATAGAGTAAGCCAATGAAAAGTCTGTTCACCAATAAGTATATGACTGATCAGTCTGTGTTATTTATGGCCTATTGCATAATAATATATTTACTGTATCCTATTATGTGTTCATGTGAAAGTTAGTATGTACAGTATGTTTAGGGTATAGCATGTTGAAGTAGTTGAGAAATTGCATTTTCTACATAGCAATAGTTAAATAGTTAAACAGTATTTTTTATTGCCAAGATGCAGTTTGTTGATGATTTATCACAGTCTTGATAGAAACTTAATGTATATTATCATCTCATCGGTGTTACAGCGTAAGTAATTTGCATTTCTTTCTACGTATTTGTTGCTTATTTTGTCCCATGTCATTTATATGATGATAATTATATTCTTCATAATTTATCACTGTACTTATGTTCTCTTAACCCCTTTTATACTGTAAATTTGGCAGAATATTCTGAATAACAAGGTTGTCATGTTAAGTCATTTTAATGTGTATGGGCCTAGCCTCTCTCCTAGTTGTAGTGATAATAGTAGTAGTAGTACTAGTAACAAAATTACCACCACCATCATCATCATCATCATCATCATAATAATAATAATAATAATAATAATAATAATAATAATATTCCATTCATATTGTGCATAATATAGTTTCATAGAGTTATTATTCTTGGTTCTTTAATTACTAAATTGTCTTTTGAATCCTTGATTATTGCATCATCTGATCATGAATCCCAATATAACTTTTCTATATTCTGTACTGTAGTGTATGTCATCTGATAGTTTTCACATATTAGCAGTAGGCAACTTCTGCAATATGATCATTGCTCAATCATTGAGTGGAATTTGCTGAATGCCAATGTATCCTCTGATCATTACATTGACTTTTAGCACACTTCTCCAGATAAATGTGTAGTGTTTGAAATGAGAAAGATGAGATGAGAACTCAAGAGCCGTGCTTCATTTTTTTAAACAAAGGTGGGGAGTTGTTTATTTTGTTGAATTACAGTTTATTTTTTTAAGTTTTGTGTATTTAATGCAATTACAGTATAATTACATAGCAATATCTATTGGTTGGGGTTCCTAATATCTTTATAAAGCTATCTGAAAGGTAGCATTACTTTTAAAAATGTTACCTTATTTACAGAAATACCTCAAGATTTTAAGATGGATAAAAGCCACAAGTGATTTGGACATGCTTGGAGGCACGTGTTCTGTAGATCACTCCTTTAATTATAAACATTTTCTGGGGGAAATAGCAGTGGGTCTTATTACATATAATCTGGGAGAGGGCAGATTATGTACAGTATATATCAATTACAGCACTGTCATAATGTGGAGCCAGTATGTGTTCATCATCAACTTCAACTAAGACAGTTAGTGGGTAGGAGTAGGACCAGCTCACGTAGAGATTATAAAATGTACCATTTTAAGATGATGTATTGATCTCTACAATTTAGTATATGATATTTGGGTAACATATAAATAGTGTGTATTGAAGCTGTGGAGGTATAGGCTTACTCTACCACCCTGTCAGTAACTAGTATGTTTCACTATTAGTTAGTGGCTTGTTGTCTTAAGAAACTCCTCATTATGTCACCAACTAATGCACCTTCAGATGTGCACCAATATGGTGTCACCTGTTCCTGGAGATATTGCTGACACAACAAGGCTACTTCAAATTCATATGGAATCACCCTCTTCATGTTTTCAGGATATAGTGTACCTTCTAGATTAAATACCATTTATGTCTAGGCCCCTATGCCTTCACAAACTTGTGGTGACATTTGAAAAAAGCAGTTCTACTAATTTTGACTCTGAAATAAATTTTATATATTTTCTAGCACATTTTTGTACATCCAAGTTACATGCATTGATAGAGAGCCTTTGCATTATGCTAGCCTTGAGAAAGCTATTAGCTTATTGAATTGCATTCATACCTACAGGGTGGCATGGGTATAAGAACTGCCATTGTCAAGCGATTTAAAATTACACTAGGTTATAAGTGTATAGACTTACAGTATTTACAGTAGAAAGGTTGCAAAAATGGTAAGAAATGTTAATACCTATAGTAAGTATTTTATATTGCCCTAAGGAATCTCAAATTGTGAGTAGAGAGAGGTATAAGTTATAACAAAGTGGAGGCCCACAAAGAGAAGAAGCTATGGTTTATTAAAGTGTATCTTACAAAAAAAATTGAAAGTGGCAATACATTAGTGTACATAATTTCTTGTATGGAGATCTCTGGACTTGAAAGAAATGGGAGCATGGCATCTGCAAAAAGTTGCAATTTCCTTTTTGTGAAATGATTGTGATATGTAATCTTCAGCCACCATATTCCATAAAGGTTTTGAACATAAAGTGACTGATGCAAATTAGGATGTATGCTAGTTTGTAGAGCAGGTCTTGCACGATACATTCTCAGAAATGGGTTCATGTAATTGCAGGTGATGTAAAATTGTATGCAATTTGATCTACAGTATTCTCCAAAGAGCTAGCATTTTTCCATTATATGGCACGAGATGCATGGTGGGATTATATGCTCAGCAATTCCCATAATTTTATACATTTTCAGGAGTTTTGCATCTTCTTCTCATTACTGCCATCTATATATTCACTTATAGTGTTCTAGGCAGTGGCGGACCTAGTGAGTGGTGGGCCCAGGTACAACAATTTGCTTTTAGCCCCCATCAGCCCGGTAGCAACCCCAAACCCCAAAAGTAGAGACTCTTTTGAAATGGGAAGGGTGCGTGGCCTCGCTGCATACAGGGTATCAGTATTATTCATATACAGTGCAAAATAGTCATCAATCAAATCAGAATTAGACTATTTTGCATTATACATGACTAAAACTTGTACCCTGTGCGGAGTGAGCACTGCTTATTTAGGGAATGGGTCTGATGTTACAGCAGAAGTGCGAATGGGATGGGCTGAGTTTCCGAAGGGTCTTTAATAACCTTCACCCACACCAGAACTGCAGCATGTAGAAGGCGGCTTTCTCTCTCCTCCCATAGATTTTGCACAGGGACAGTCACAAGATTGTTACATCAGAGCCCTGATGCTGGTGGTAAGTGCAGGACAACCTGAAAGAGGAAAAACCAGGGACTTAGAGAAATGAGGGTAGGGGGCTCCTCCTATTTCTTCTATTAAGGGATAAAAATAGCCTTTCTGGAAAAGTGTCATCATGGTAACCTTTGTCCCGATGGATAGCAGTCACGCTTTATTCATATGATCACCATATAGGTGGTAATTCAGACCTGTTCGCTAGCAAGTGATTTTTGTACTGCTGCGATCAGATAGTTGCCGCCCATAGGGGAGTGTATTTTAGCTGTGGTAGTGTGCAAATGCATGTGTAGCATAGCTGTACAAACAGATTTTGTGCAGTCTCTGAGTAGCCCAGGACTTACTTAGCCACTGCAAACACTTCAGCCTGTCCGGGACCGTAATTGATATCAGACACCCTCCCTGCAAACGCTTAAACACACATGCATTTTGCCAAACACTCCCAGAAAACGGACAGTTGCCACCTACAAACGCCTTCTTCCTGTCAATCTCCTTGCGAACGCCCGTGTGAATGGATCCTTTGTGAAAACCCATCTCTGAGCGGTGATCCGCTTTATACCCATGTGATGCGCCTGCGCATTGCGGTACATACACATGCGCCGTTTAGACCTGATTGCCCCCTGTACGAAAATACAGCCTAACGATCAGGTCTGAATTACCCCCATACTACAAACAGCATCAGCAACCACATATACTACAAACAGCATTTTTAATCCCATATTCCACAGACAGCTTCAGTAACCTGAAATACTACAGGCAGCATTGGTGACACATTATACTACAGAGAGCACCAGTGACCCTATACACTACAGACATCATCGGTGACCACTATATACTACAAACAGCATTACACTCCTAATTACAACCCTCGGTCTTATAAAAAAAAATCATAAAATTAATTGTGTATATATACATATATACACTGCTCAAAAAAAAAAGGGAACACTTAAACAACACAATGTAACTCCAAGTCAATCACACTTCTGTGAAATCAAACTGTCCACTTAGGAAGCAACACTGATTGACAATTAATTTCACATGCTGTTGTGCAAATGGAATAGACAACAGGTGGAATTTATAGGCAATTAGCAAGACACCCCCATTAAAGGAGTTGTTCTGCAGGTGGTGACCACAGACCACTTCTCAGCTCCTATGCTTTCTGGCTGATGTTTTGGTCACTTTTGAAAGCTGGCAGTGCTTTCACTCTAGTGGTAGCATGAGATGGAGTCTACAACCCACACAAGTGGCTCAGGTAGTGCAGCTCATCAAGGATGGCACATCAATGCGAGCTGTGGCAAGAAGGTTTGCTGTGTCTGTCAGCGTAGTGTCCAGAGCATGGAGGCGCTACCAGGAGACTGGCCAGTACATCAGGAGATGTGGAGGAGGCCGTAGGAGGGAAACAACCCAGCAGCAGGACCGCTACCTCCGCCTTTGTGCAAGGAGGAACAGGAGGAGCATTGCCAGAGCCCTGCAAAATGACCTCCAGCAAGCCACAAATGTGCATGTGTCTACTCAAATGATCAGAAACAGACTTCATGAGGGTGGTATGAGGGCCCGACGTCCACAGGTGGGGGTTGTGCTTACAGCCCAACACCATGCAGGACGTTTGGCATTTGCCAGAGAACACCAAGATTGGCAAATTCGCCACTGGCGCCCTGTGCTCTTCACAGATGAAAGCAGGTACTCACTGAGCACATGTGACAGACATGACAGAGTCTGGAGACGCCAAGGAGAATGTTCTACTGCCTGCAACATCCTCCAGCATGACCGGTTTGGCAGTGGGTCAGTAATGGTGTGGGGTGGCATTTCTTTGGGGGGGGGGGCCACAGCCCTCCATGTGCTTGCCAGAGGTAGCCTGACTGCCATTAGGTACCGATATGAGAACCCCAGACCCCTTGTGAGACCATATGCTGGTTGCGGTTTGCCCTGGGTTCCTCCTAATGCAAGACAATGCTAGACCTCTTGTGGTTAGAGTGTGTCAGCAGTTCCTGCAAGATGAAGGCATTGATGCTATGGACTGGCCTGTCCATTCCTCAGACCTGAATCCAATTGAGCACATCTGGGACATCATGTCTCACTCCATCCACCAATGCCACGTTGCACCACAGACTGTCCAGGAGTTGGCAGATGCTTTAGTCCTGGTCTGGGAGGAGATACCTCAGGAGACCATCCTCCACCTCATCAGGAGCATGCCCAGGCATTGTAGGGAGGTCATACAGGCACGTGGAGGCCACACACACTACTGAGCCTCATTTTGACTTGTTTTAAGGACTTTTACATCAAAGTTGGATCAGCCTGTAGTGTGTTTTTCCACTTTAATTTTGAGTGTGACTCCAAATCCAGACCTCCATGGGTTAATAAATTTGATATCCATTGATAATTTTTGTGTGATTTTGTTGACAGCACATTCAACTATGTAAAGAACAAAGTATTTAATAAGATTATTTCATTCATTCAGATCTAGGATGTGTTGTTTAAGTGTTCCCTTTATTTTCTTGAGCAGTGTATATATATATATATATATATATATAATTTGGCACTCAGGATGATTGGATAAAGGGAAGGGAAAGGTGGGGGGAAGGGAAAGGAAACCAGAGCACATGTCCAATGAGCAAAGTTTGTGGTTAAAATAACCAGCAAATAAACGTACCACAATAATGTAACGTGAATATCCCTATGGGGGATAGGCAATTATCTCATGTGGAGGTGCACCCCTGAGAGATGATAAACATTTGAAAGCGAAAGAAGAAAAGAACTCTCGTTTTTTGAGGGGCACTCATTGAACAATATAATTAAAAATATAACCTTTAATTCATCTTTAAAATATGATTCCACAAAACAAACAAAACATAAACATGAACATATATTTTCAAAACCAATTCACAACCATATTTCCGTGTGAACAGTATTATGATCACGTGTGAAAGGTGAGTGCAGTGGGTTGAATATCTCCTATGACTGATAATGTCGGCATGCGAGGTAGAATATATAATAGACAGAATTAGTTCCTAAAACATACCCCTAATTCCATATAGCGTGTTTGGATGGCACCACATAAATGTGGAAAATTGAATAGCAGCAACAAGATGGTCCAGATACAAAGATGTCAATAATTCTGTATGTTGCAAACAAAACGTGTCCAAAACCATGTGTTATGTGTTGTACATAGATTTGAGAATGATATAGCCTATTATATAGCTGACTAGGTGTAAACAAGTTTTGCATGGGCTGGCTGGCAGTCCGCACCACATAGATTATTAATGTGATAGACACCCTAGATAGCAGCTGCCATCCCTTCGTCCGCATACACAGAGAGGTTGATTAGGTCTCAATTGCTAATGTAGTTGTAACAACCACACTAATTGTAAAACTCCCTATACCACACGTGATCTTATCATCTCATTCAAATATCATGAGTATATAGTACAAAAGGAATTAATGTCAATAGAACCTTTTTACACATTGCACCAGATGGAGCCCCCTTTTACAAATTACACCAGGTAGAGCCTTTACACATTGCACGAGATACAGACCCCTTTTACACATTACACCAGATAGAGCCTTTACACATTGCACCAGGTACACACCCCTTTTAGACATTGCGCCAGGTAGATCCTTTACACATTGCATCAAGTAGAGCCCCCGTTAACACAGTATACCAGATAGAGACCACTTTTATACATTACATCAGGTAGAGCCTTTACGCATTGCATCAAGAAGAGCCCACTTACACATTGCATCAGGAAGAGCCCCCTTTTACACATTGCACCAGGTAGAGCCTCCTTTTACACATTACACCAGGTAGATCCTTTACACATATTGCACCAGATACAGCCCCCTTTTACACATTACACCACATAGAGCCTTTACACATTGCACCAGTTAGAGCCCACTTTTACACATTGTGCCAGGTAGAGCCTTTAAACATTGCATCAGGTAGAGCCCCATTAACACAGTGCACCAGGTAGAGCCCACTTTTACACATTACAACAGGTAGAGCCTTTACACATTGCATCAGGTAGAGCCCACTTTTACACATTACACCAGGTAGAGCCTTTACACATTGCACCAGATATAGCCACCTTTAACACATTACACCAGGTAGAGCCTTTACACACATTGCATCAGGTATAGCCCCCTTTTACACATTACTCCAGGTGGAGCCTTTACACATTGCACCAGGTAGAGCCCACTTTTACACATTACACCAGGTAGAGCCTTTACACATTGCACCACATAGAGCCACCTTTAACACATTACACCAGGTAGAGCCCTTTTTTACACATTATACCAGGTAGAGCCTTCACACATTTCACCAGGTAGAGCCCATTTTTTACAATACACCAGGTAGAGCATTTACACATTGCATCACGTAGAGCCCATGTTACACAATACAGGATTTATATTTTAAGTTTTATAACATATTATTCCTGTTGCAGCGCTAAGGTTCCTCAACCCTTCCTCAGCCCTTACTCAGAGGTGCACAGTACACACCCACAGGTGCCTGTGTCCCATCCTTCCCCTCCCCCTTCATGCTTCCTCCCTCCTCCCAGCATGCAATGCACATGCATAATGCACATCCAGCTGCCGGAGTCAAGGGGAACCACTGCAGCGTTGACATGAAGGGTGATGAATGAGCTCATCACCCTTCATTAATCAGATCATGACACCTCAGCAGGGGTTCCTGGCTGCCATTCCCCTCTATAGCTCTGTAACCTTTGTTGCTGCCCGGCTGACTCATTATAATGCTGCCGCGGGCCTCAGTGCAATGCACTGGCTGCCCTGCCACAAGTTCCACCACTGGTTCTAGGGATTTAGGATTAATACTTTTGTCACTAAGGAATTGTGACAGTATAAAGTCACAGATTAATAATAATAATAATAATATAATTTTTTTATATAACACTTTTCTCCCATAGGAATCAATGTCGCTTTGCAGACCTCAAAAACATGATACATTGTACAGAGGTTTTAGAATTACAAATACACAGAAATAATTAAGAACCATAAAACACATATTGTAGGGGCAGATGTATTAAGCCTGGAGAAGGGATAAAGAAGTGATAAAGCAGTGATAAGCGCAAGGTAATAATGCACCAGCCAATCAGCTCCTGTCATTTTTCAAATCCGTAATGACTGGCTGGTGCATTATCACCTCGTACTTATCACTGCTTTATCACTTCTTAATCCCTTCTCCAGGTTAATACATCTGCCCAAAAGAGAGCACAGTAAGCATAATTGCAAGGTTTGGTGCAGGCTAGTGAAGCCAATCCCGGGCCATTTTTTCAATCCCGTGTACCGGGATTGGAAAAATGGCCAATCCCGGGATTCCCGGGATACCCAGGATTGGCTTTTAATTATGTGGCCACCCCCTCGCCCCACCCTGCTCACCCTGCACATATAACTAACCATATACCGCGGGAAGGCAGGTGGGAAATCCCACATTTTCTCTCCCCCAGCGGCGATCCTGTGGATGCTCAATGCTGATTTCTCAATCTCCGGGATTGAATTCCGGCCATTTTTGGCTCTAAATCCTGGGATCCTGACAATCCCGATCCTGGGATTGGCCTCCTTAGTGCAGGCATTTTGGGTAATAATAACTTCCATGTGTTGTCCACACCACTTACACAAGGTTCCAGGTGAGGCAGCCATGTTAGGTGCACTACGTAGGATTTCCCTGGGTGGAATAGATTAAACCTAGAGGAGATTATACAAAATGACTGGTTGCAGCAAACTGATGCGAGGAGTAGGGTCCAAAAACTATCAGGTCTATGTATTTTTCATCCCATCCACAAGCATACCAGGTGAGGCAGTCTTGTTGTGTGCACTACAAAGGTTACACTGTGGGAGTTAAGCCATACAAGGACCCAAGGCACATATGGGAAAACTGGCATTCGTGTATTCATTTGATATACCCTGTATGAAGAACCTACAAACAGGCCTAGCCATATGGTGGATTGGAATTGCGCAGGTATAGCAAGCGGTGGGGTGCAATTACATTGTAAAAACATGGTAAAAAATAACCAACATATTCAGCAAACAGTACTGTATAAAGGCAGAAATAGGAAAGTGATAAACAGGGGAATGGGCTGTAGGCTGGCGTGGACCCACCATCTGAGTGGGAATACCGGGGAGCAGTCAGTATTCTGACCAACGGCATTTTACCGGTAGTTGGTATTCTGACCAATGGCATTTTACCGGCTGTCGGGATTGTGGCTTTGGGGTCCTTAATGGGATTCTGACAGCTGGCATATTAACTACATCCCCATTAAGCAATACAGTTTTAAAGGTAATCAGCTGTAAGTAGTGAGAACACCACTCAACACTAGCATTAGTCTGTCTCAATCCCCAGGCCGTATGTAGAATACCCTGGTATACAGTAAAGCAAATAAGCAGCTTGCAATGTAACTGCCCATTTCTGCATACTCTGCATTCTGATAGATAAAAGCATTAACACTTCACACACTTGCATTTAATGGATTAACATACCAAAACAATATGTAGGCTACAGAATTAAATAGAGCAATAAGGACATAAACTTATTAAAATGGAATTCAATTTATGAAATTAGGCACAATAAATACAGAATATAAAAACAATTAATGAAAAAATGAAATACAGTGTAACATAAGGTAAAATTATTGTAAAATAATAAAGAGAGAAAATAGAAGGTAAAGATTTACATGTAAGTTTACAAACTGTGGCTGTAACTGGCATGGAAAGATGGGAAGCTTACTAAGGATTTTGTCTTCTCTCTACATTCACTCCAGGCAAGCCTTAAAATAACCTTTACGGGAACCAAGCTTTTTGGAAATCTCTCCATCATGTTATATATATTTCCTTAGAGTTTAAAAAGCATATTGCAAGAACCTAGGAAATATACAGACCAACTATAATTTTCCAAGTGTTACTATCATCTATGTTGATATCAAAATGTTGCATTGTTGCATTATGTAGTGTGCGCTGAACTTTAGCCCACCATATTTTTAGTAACAGGTTTCTAAATAAATGTTTTCTAAGATTTTACTCTTAAATTCCAAAATGATATCCAAAATATGTCAATTGTTTTTCAACATGCTTAACATTTCCTATACCCTTACATTTTAAAATATAGTGTTTTTGATTCTGTTGCCCATTTTTATGGTTTAGTAGTGGCAATATTGTACTATGACAAATATTTGTTATATTAAGCTAAAAGAAAGTACAAAAAAATACTGTACTGTACCGCCTTGTATTGAAGGCCTTTATTTCCTTCATATCTGTGAATATGAACAGATGTACATGTTACAGTATGAAATCTTTGAAATGCAACTGATTATTCCTAAAGAGGAAATCCATATGTTTTATATCCCACCTTTCTGATGATATCATTGGCCATGCTCATAAATATTTTTTACAATGGCATTTTTTTCCATGTAGGAAAATCTGTAATGACATTTAAAATTCCCCAAAGAAGCATTTTACAGATTCTTAGCATATTGCACATAAAATAAGTGCTGAGCTTTTACAGGTTTTAGTCAAATACTAAAATAAAAAAAAAATCTTCTACCTCCAAGTTCCTTGATAAACAGATGGCACAAAGGAGTATTCAAAAATGAATATTAAATTGTCCCTGGATTCAAATATGTAAATAAAGATCCTGAAGTTTGTTAGAGTAACTTTACAATTCTTACCAGTTGTGAGGCATATCTCGTTACATGCCCTTCTACTATTGTGGGTAAGCTTAGTACAGCACAATCTGGTATAATCTTTTTACATAAGCACAATTCCATTAGTCTAAAATAATAGTTCCCCATCAGTAATAAATGGATTGCTTCTATATGCAGAAATGCAATGTAAACAAGTTTACTTGGTAGAAATGAAATGTCCTGGGATGTGTCCTAGACTATTTGGTTAATTTTTCCAGGAATGTCACTATTTCAAAATTTTTGAAGTTTGTACAAAACAGCCCTGTGATCGATTAAAACACAAGGGATATTCCAGATGTGACCTTTAAAAAGCATTAGATACCATAGAACATAAGGATAGGCATCTTAATTTATTGAAAAAAAGAAGTAAATTTGAGTTAAAATTCCATGCCATCATTCAAAGCAGTTTTAAAAAGTGCAATGATATTTATTTACTAAATATTTTATTTGAATGAAAATATGAAGGTCTGTTATTTGTATGTGTATCATATTAGCCTGTGTAACAGCGATGATGTACCTTCCACCCATTTCTATTACTGTAAATATAAAGATGTGTCCTTTCATACTGTGGCTTCAGACACTCCAAACACTCCCCCTCTGGCAAGCCAGGTCCTGGTTGAGTTGGAAAGGCCAGCATCTTTTTCAATCAAAATGTGCATCTTATTTGCATAGATAAAGCAATTATTTTAGTGGCGGAACTTGCTGCGGTGCAGCTGGTGCATTGCACCGTGGCCCACCGCTATGAAGGGGCCCTCAGCTATCGGCATTATATGCCACGTGCTGCTGTGTTGTGGGCCCTAACAGATGAATGATCAGATCAAAGGCAGGTGCAGGGGCCCCACCTGACTCCGAGACCCATTTCCTCCGCACCAAGCACTAAAAGCCAGAGTTTACTGCCTCGCCCCCAGCCATCTCTCCAAGCGTCCAGCGCGCCGCATGCAGGCCTTTCAACCAAAGAGCAATGATGTCACGTCTCATTCCAGCAACCACGCAGCCAGCTGTCTTCTCACAGTCTCACCACATCCAGCGAGACTCTTATATGTTTCTGCCAGCCTGGTGTGCAAAGTCTGCCTGGCAAGGGGGTGTGTGGGGGAAGATTTGCTAGGTGTGCCCAATGTGTGTGTATATGCTGGTGTGCTAAGTCTGTCTGGAAAGGGAGAAAGAAGTGCTTGGTTTGTCCAGTAAGAGAGGTTGGTTTGCACGGGGGGAAGAGGTGCTATATGTGCCCAGAAAGGAAGGGGGGTAGGGGTTGCTAAGTCTATCTGGCAAAGGATGGGGAATTGCTTCAGGGCTGTAACTAGGGGTGTACAGATGATTCTTTGCCCACTGCGCATTTGCGCAGTAGGTGCACCATCTGCATTCACCCCAACTGACTGCTTTGGTACTGTATGTGATGCACAGCAGTAGCCATGTCTGTTGCATTCTTCACAGGAGCCAGCACCTCTCACCCATGTGCTTGGCCCTCCATCATGCTGGTGCCTCACAGCACTGTTTGATCCCACTGTTCGATTCCCACCACGGCCCTGTGTGGAGTTTGTATATTTTTTCCGTACTTGTGTGGGTTTCCTCTGGGTACTCCAGTTTCCTCCCACACTCCAAAAATATACTGGTAGGTAAATTTACTCCAAACAAAATGGGCCCTAGTGTGAATGTGTGTGCATGTACATGTGGTAGGGAATACAGATTGTAAGCTCTACTGGGGCAGGGATTGATGTGAATGGCCAAATATTCTCTGTAAAAGCGTTTTGGAATATGACTGTGCTCTATAAATAACTGATAAATAAGGAAATATATATATACAGGTTGAGTATCCCTTATCCAAAATGCTTGGGACAGAAGTATTTTGGATATCGGATTTTTCCGTATTTTGGAATATTTGCATACCATAATGAGATATAATGGCGATGGGACCCAAGTCTAAGCACAGAATGCATTTATGTTTCATATACACCTTATACACACAGCCTGAAGGTAATTTTAGCCAATATTTTTTATAACTTTGTGCATTAAACAAAGTGGGTGTACATTCACACAATTCATCTATGTTTAATATACACCTTATACACAGACTGAAGGTCATTTAATACAATATTTTTTATAACTTTGTGCATTAAACAAAGTTTATGCACATTGAGCTGTCAGAAAACAAAGGTTTCACTATTTCACTCTGACTCAAAATAATAAGATTTTACTTACCGATAAATCTATTTCTCGTAGTCCGTAGTGGATGCTGGGGACTCCGTCAGGACCATGGGGATTAGCGGCTCCGCAGGAGACAGGGCACAAAACTAAAGCTTTAGGATCAGGTGGTGTGTACTGGCTCCTCCCCCTATGACCCTCCTCCAAGCCTCAGTTAGGATACTGTGCCCGGACGAGCGTACACAATAAGGAAGGATATTGAATCCCGGGTAAGACTCATACCAGCCACACCAATCACACCGTATAACTTGTGATCTAAACCCAGTTAACAGTATGACAAACGTAGGAGCCTCTGAACAGACGGCTCACAACAATAACAACCCGATTTTTTTTTTTTTGTAACAATAACTATGTACAAGTATTGCAGACAATCCGCACTTGGGATGGGCGCCCAGCATCCACTACGGACTACGAGAAATAGATTTATCGGTAAGTAAAATCTTATTTTCTCTGACGTCCTAAGTGGATGCTGGGGACTCCGTCAGGACCATGGGGATTATACCAAAGCTCCCAAACGGGCGGGAGAGTGCGGATGACTCTGCAGCACCGAGTGAGAGAACTCCAGGTCCTCCTCAGCCAGGGTGTGCCCCTGACCAAGTAGCAGCTCGGCAAAGTTGTAAAGCCGAGACCCCTCGGGCAGTCGCCCAAGATGAGCCCACCTTCCTTGTGGAATGGGCATTTATATATTTTGGCTGTGGCAGTCCTGCCACAGAATGTGCAAGCTGAATTGTACTACACATTCAACTAGCAATCGTCTGCTTAGAAGCAAGAGCACCCAGTTTTTTGGGTGCATACAGGATAACAGCAAGTCAGTTTTCCTGACTCCAGCCGTCCTGGAAATCTATATTTTCAGGGCCCTGACAACATCTAGCAACTTGGAGTCCTCCAAGTCTCTAGTAGCCGCAGGTACCACAATAAGCTGGTTCAGATGAAACGCTGACACCACCTTAGGGAGAAACTGGGGACGAGTCCGCAGCTCTGCCCTGTCCGAATGGACAATCAGATATGGGCTTTTGTGAGACAAAACCGCCAATTCTGACACTCGCCTGGCCGAGGCCAGGGCCAACATCATGGTCACTTTCCATGTGAGATATTTCAAATCCACAGATTTGAGCGGTTTAAACCAACGTGATTTGAGGAATCCCAGGACTACGTTGAGATCCCACAGTGCCACTGGAGGCACAAAAGGGGGTTGTATATGCAGTACTCCCTTGTCAAATTTCTGGACTTCAGGAACTGAAGCCAATTCTTTCTGGAAGAAAATCGACAGGGCCGAAATTTGAACCTTAATGGACCCCAATTTGAGGCCCATAGACACTCCTGTTTGCAGGAAATGCAGGAATCGACCGAGTTGAAATTTCTTCGTGGGGCCTTCCTGGCCTCACACCACGCAACATATTTTCGCCACATGTGGTGATAATGTTGTGCGGTCACCTCCTTCCTGGCTTTGACCAGGGTAGGAATGACCTCTTCCGGAATGCCTTTTTTTCCTTAGGATCCGGCGTTCAACCGCCATGCCGTCAAACGCACCCGCGGTAAGTCTTGGAACAGACATGGTACTTGCTGAAGCAAGTCCCTTCTTATCGGCAGAGGCCCTGAGTCCTCTGTGAGCATCTCATGAAGTTCCGGGTACCAAGTCCTTCTTGGCCAATCCGGAGCCACGAGTATAGTTCTTACTCCTCTACGTCTTATAATTCTCAGTACCTTTGGTATGAGAAGCAGAGGAGGGAACACATACACCGACTGGTACACCCATGGTGTTACCAGAACGTCCACAGCTATTTCCTGAGGGTCTCTTGACCTGGCGCAATACCTGTCCAGTTTTTTGTTCAGGCGGGACGCCATCATGTCCACCTTTGGTCTTTCCCAACGGTGCACAATCATGTGGAAACAACTTCTCGATGAAGTCCCCACTCTCCCGGGTGGAGGTCGTGCTGAGGAAGTCTGCTTCCCAGTTGTCCACTCCCGGAATGAAAACTGCTGACAGTGCTATCACATGATTTTCCGCCCAGCGAAGAATCCTTGCAGTTTCTGCCATTGTCCTCCTGCTTCTTGTGCCGCCCAGTCTGTTTACGTGGGCGACTGCCGTGATGTTGTCCCACTGGATCAATACCGGCTGACCTTGAAGCAGAGGTCTTGCTAAGCTTAGAGCATTGTAAATTGCTCTTAGCTCCAGTATATTTATGCGGAGAGAAGTCCCCAGACTTGATCACACTCCCTGGAAATTTTTTCCCTATGTGACTGCTCCCCAGCCTTTCAAGCTGGAATCCGTGGTCACCAGGACCCAGTCCTGAATGCATAACTGTGGCACTTTAGTAGATGAGCACTCTGCAGCCACCACAGAAGAGACACCCTTGTCCTTGGAGACAGGGTTATCCGCTGATGCATCTGAAGATGCGATCCGGACCATTTGTCCAGCAGATCCCACTGAAAAGTTCTTGCGTGAAATCTGCCGAATGGAATCGCTTCGTAAGAAGCCACCATTTTTCCCAGGACCCTTGTGCAATGATGCACTGACACTTTTCCTGGTTTTTGGAGGTTCCTGACTAGCTCGGATAACTCCCTGGCTTTCTCCTCCGGGAGAAACACCTTTTTCTGGACTGTGTCCAGAATCATCCCTAGGGACAGCAGACGTGTCGTCGGAGACAGCTGCGATTTTGGAATATTTAGAATCCACCCGTGCTGTCGTAGAACTACTTGAGATAGTGCTACTCAGACCTCCAACTGTTCTCTGGACCTTGCCCTTATCAGGAGATCGTCCAAGTAAGGGATAATTAAGACGCCTTTTCTTTGAAGAAGAATCATCATTTCGGCCATTACCTTGGTAAAGACCCGGGGTGCCGTGGACAATCCAAACGGCAGCGTCTGAAACTGATAGTGACAGTTTTGTACCACGAACCTGAGGTACCCTTTGTGAGAAGGGCAAATTTGGACATGGAGGTAAGCATCCTTGATGTCCAGGGACACCATATAGTCCCCTTCTTCCTGGTTCGCTATCACTGCTCTGAGTGACTCCATTTAGAATAGGTCTCACCGAGCCGTCTGGCTTCAGTACCACAATATAGTGTGGAATAATACCCCTTTACTTGTTGTAGGAGGGGTACTTTGATTATCACCTGCTGGGAATACAGCTTGTGAATTGTTTCCAATACTGCCTCCCTGTCGGAGGTAGACGTTGGTAAAGCAAACTTCAGGAACCTGCGAGGGGGAGACGTCTCGAATTTCCAATCTGTACCCCTGGGATTCTACTTGTAGGATCCAGGGGTCCACTTGCGAGTGAGCCCACTGCGTGCTGAAACTCTTGAGACGACCCCCCACCGCACCTGTTTGTACGGCCCCAGCGTCATGCTGAGGACTTGGCAGAAGCGGTGGAAGGCTTCTGTTCCTGGGAATGGGCTGCCTGCTGCAGTCTTCTTCCCTTACCTCTATCCCTGGGCAGATATTATGGGGACGAAAGGACTGAGGCTGAAAAGACTATGTCTTTTTCTGCTGAGATGTGACTTGGGGTAAAAAAGGTGGATTTTCTAGCTGTTGCCGTGGCCACCAGGTCCGATGGACCGACCCCAAATAACTCCTCCCCTTTATACGGCAATACTTCCATGTGCCGTTTGGAATCTGCATCACCTGACCACTGTCGTGTCCATAAACATCGTCTGGCAGATATGGACATCGCACTTACTCTTGATGCCAGAGTTTCGCATATATAGAAATGCATCTTTTAAATGCTCTATAGTCAATAAAATACTGTCCCTGTCAAGGGTATCAATATTTCCAGTCAGGGAATCCGACCAAGCCACCCCAGCGCTGCCCATCCAGGCTGAGGCGATCGCTGGTCGCAGTATAACACCAGTATGTGTGTATATACTTTTTAGAATATTTTCCAACCTCCTATCAGTTGGCTCCTTGAGGGCGTCCGTATCTGGAGACGGTAACGCCACTTGTTTTTATAAGCGTGTGAGCGCCTTATCCACCCTAAGGTGTGTTTCCCAACGCGCCATAACTTCTGGCGGGAAAGGGTATACCGCCAATAATTTTCTATCGGGGGAAACCCACGCATCATCACACACCTCATTTAATTTATCTGATTCAGGAAAAACCACATGTAGTTTTTTCACACTCCACATAATACCCTTTTTTGTGGTACTTGTAGTATCAGAAATATGTAACATCTCCTTCATTGCCCTTAACAAGTAACGTGTGGCCCTAAAGGAAAATACGTTTGTTTCTTCACCGTCGACACTGGAGTCAGTGTCCGTGTCTGTGTCTGTGTCGACCGACTGAGGTAAAAGGACGTTTTAACGCCCCTGACGGTGTTTTAGACGCCTGGACTGGTACTAATTGGTTTGCCGGCCATCTCATGTCGTCAACCGACCTTGCAGCGTGTTGACATTATCACGTAATTCCTTAAATAAGCCATCCATTCCGGTGTCGACTCCCTAGAGAGTGACATCACCATTACCGGCAATTGCTCCGCCTCCTCACCAACATCGTCCTCATACATGTCGACACACAAGTACCGACACACAGCACACACACAGGGAATGCTCTGATAGAGGACAGGACCCCACTAGCCCTTTGGGGAGACAGAGGGAGAGTTTGCCAGCACACACCAAAAACGCTATATTATACAGGGACAACCTTTATATAAGTGTTTTTCCCTTATAGCATTTTAATATATATATATACATATCGCCAAATAAGTGCCCCCCCCCTCTCTGTTTTAACCCTGTTTCTGTAGTGCAGTGCAGGGGAGAGCCTGGGAGCCTTCCCACCAGCCTTTCTGTGAGGGAAAATGGCGCTGTGTGCTGAGGAGAATAGGCCCCACCCCCTTTTCGGCGGGCTTCTTCTCCCGTTTTTCTGAGACCTGGCAGGGGTTAAATACATCCATATAGCCTCCAGGGGCTATATGTGATGTATTTTTAGCCAGAATAAGGTATTATACATTGCTGCCCAGGGCGCCCCCAGCAACGCCCTGCACCCTCCGTGACCGTTGGTGTGAAGTGTGTGACAACAATGGCGCACAGCTGCAGTGCTGTGCGCTACCTTCATGAAGACTGAAAAGCCTTCTGCCGCCAGTTTCTGGACCTTCAATCTTCAGCATCTGCAAGGGGGGTCGGCGGCGCGGCTCCGGGACGAACCCCAGGGTGAGACCTGTGTTCCGACTCCCTCTGGAGCTAATGGTGTCCAGTAGCCTAAGAAGCCAATCCATCCTGCACGCAGGTGAGTTGAACTTCTCTCCCCTAAGTCCCTCGATGCAGTGAGCCTGTTGCCAGCAGGACTCACTGAAAATAAGAAACCTAAAAACTTTTTCTAAGCAGCTCCTTAAGAGAGCCACCTAGATTGCACCCTGCTCGGACGGGCACAAAAACCTAACTGAGGCTTGGAGGAGGGTCATAGGGGGAGGAGCCAGTACACACCACCTGATCCTAAAGCTTTAGTTTTGTGCCCTGTCTCCTGCGGAGCCGCTAATCCCCATGGTCCTGACGGAGTCCCCAGCATCCACTTAGGACAACAGAGAAATTCTGTATTTCGGAATATTCCGTATTTTGGAATATTTGGATATGGGATACTCAACCTGTATATATATATATATATATATATATATAGTATGGATATCTTCAGGTGTGCCTATTGTGCATGCAAATGTTGTTGGTAACCGATTAGCATCAATACAAATGGTATCTTCATACAACCACTGACCTTGCAATTTATTTAATACACTTCTGGGGTGGCGAGTGCTGTGGTTTTCTATTTGTTTGTATATTTTAGGGTTAATCCTTGGTTAACTCATTAACTGTGGCCACAAGCTCTGTTTATGCACCCCTATTATCTTAAACCTGTGTCAGCTACCTTTCAGTAATTTATCAGCCAGTGTCAGGTGACGAGTGTACCTTTAAAAGCCATGGAGTTCATGGCAGATACACCTTAAACCAAGTAGGCATATTTGCAGTTATATTATGTGTGTTACAGTTGCCAGGTTTTTATTTTGTGATAGTGTAGGACCTGCATGAAGGTGGGGTACCTTGGCGAGCGGTGTGCAGGCTTCCGTGCATTGGCCAATTCACTAACTAAACCCCCATCATTTATTCATTTATTCCTAGATGTTGTGAGGATAAGTGAGCTTCTTTTGGTGAGTGCTGAACTTTCTGTTTCTATATTTTTGAGTAGGTGGCCATGGGCTACATGCACCCCACCCTATTAGTGGCGAGTGCGGACACTGCACCCCACTTCTGGGGTGGTGAGTGCTGTGGTTTTCTATTTGTTTGTATATATATATATATATATATATATATATAGTATGGATATCTTCAGGTGTGCCTATTGTGCATGCAAATGTTGTTGGTAACCGATTAGCTTCAATACAAATGGTATCTTCATACAACCACTAAACTTGCAATTAATTTAATACATGATTTTAAAACATTAAAACATTAAAAATAGTTTTTCAATCCATACAATACTTTAGCAGAATCCTTTCTTTAGTAGACAGTCTATCTTGTAGATCCAAATTTTTTTGTCAACATCGGATCTAGCAACCCGCATATCACCAAACGCGTTTCGTCAATGCTGACTTCATCAGGGGTGTCTGTTATCTGAATCACACAGATGGCAATCTGGACTGCTGGAGGGAAAGAACAGGAGAGAAGATCTTGTTAAAGTATCATGAGGATAATTTGAAGAAAAAAAAACATCATGTCGACCTTTTCATGTGTCGACCTTTCATGTGTCGACCATTATCATGTGTCGACCATGTGTCCATGTCGACCATGTAAATGTTGACCAATAGTGGTCGACCTAATGACTGTCGACCATAACATGGTCGACCATTCATACCGGAACCCCTATAGCCTATGTGGATAAGCATGGTACTCACCAGCACTGGAAACTTTCATCCATCTTTTTATCAAGTATCTTGTATAACACACCTACATTAACATTTTATTTTCAAGTTCCATCCCAACTTGATGCTGTCAATATACCGGCTGTCGGGATACCGGCATTCAGGAGACCAACGCCGTAATCCTGACAGCCGGTGAAATTGCACACGGAATCCCAACACATGCAGGATATTCCCACTCTGTTGGTGGGTCATAGAACCTGTGATGAGCACAGCGAGCCCGAAAGGGGACTCAGTGCCGGTATTCCAGTAGATGGGATGCCGCTGTCGGTATAGTGGCATACTGTCTGCCGGGATATCATATGTAACCCATCCAAACTATAGATCCATCTTGACTTAGCTGCAGACGTTTATTTTCCCCATCACCTTTTCTTGGTTTCTGTGAGACGTATTGAAAAATTATAAAAATGCACTTAAGCCTAATCGGGGTAATATCACATTTATACAGAACAAAGAAACGTTCTACAACAATTACTGTAGAAACACAATTGCATAGGATATTAAACTGCAAATAAACTTTTGGGTTTTAACTTAAGTGCTAACTATTTCAGCAGAACCATTCAGAGATATATTGACTTGAACACTGAACACCAGTGCTTAAAGTGGTCTTAGAGAAGTGGTGGAATGCATCCCCTCCTCCCTGGCGCCCAGTTAAAAAATGCATGCGCTGCAAAAAGGGATGTGGTCTCAAAAAGAAAGGGGCGTGGTTACACATAGTATCCCCAATTCACAGTACGCTGCACAGTAGCACAATCCTATTCACATTACACCACATATTAATTTTATAACACAGTTTTACACAATGCCCACAGTAGTGTCCCTTATACACAATGCCCACAGTAGTAGTGCCACTAATCACATATACACATAGTAGTAGTGCCCCTTATACAATTCCCACAGTAGTGCCCCTTATGAAATGCCCACTGTAGTGGTAGCGCCCGTTATGCAATGCCCACAGTGGAAGTGCCCCTTATGCAGAGCCCATAGTAGTAGTGCCCCTTATGCAGTACCCCTTATGCCTCATGAGTGATGCCCCTTATGCAGTTCCCCATTAGTAATGCCCCCTGTAGTAAATCCCCCAGTAGTAATGCCCCCATTAGTATTGCCCCCTTTAGTAGTGCCCCCATTATTAATGCCCCTTTGGTAATGCCCCCTGCAGTAGTTCACCCTAATAATGCTCCCTGTAGTATTGTCCCAGTAGTAATGACCCTTTGATAGCGCCCCCTGCAGTAGTGCCCATAGTAATGCCCCCTTTAGTATTGCTCCTTTGGTAGTGCCCCTAGTAATGCCCCCTGTAATAATGCCCCTTTAGTGGTTCCCCTAGTAAAGCCCCCTTGGTAGTGCCCCTAGAAAAGCCCCTTTGGTAGTGCCCTTACACACACATGCACACACATAAAAAAACAATACATACCTAAACCATGCTCCTGTATCCGACTGCTGCCATCCGTCTGCTCTGGCGCCCGCTCCTTGGAACTATGGGAGAGACGTCCCTCCCATAGTGCATGCTGCGGGGCCGCAAGCCGGAGCACAGTATTGAACTCCTGCCTCCGGCTGCCATTGTGGGAGGGAAAATGGGCGCCCGCTGGTAACACAATCTCAGCTGGCGCCTGGCATCTCCCTGCGGCGCAGTGCTGACATCGGGTTAGGTGAGCTGGAGGAGGTAGAACTGGTTTCGTCTCCAAATGGAACTGACGGAACGCAGTTTCGCCCCGTTCCGGCTCACTTTAACCTCTGCTGAACACATAGGAAATGATCTGCAAAGCTCAAAACTGTCCAAGGCACAATTGTTCCATAAAAGAGCATGGATTTTTGGATATAATGTGGCATTCAAAGTAATTATTAAAATGATACACAGGGTAAAGAGTGCACTTTTTACGGGCATTCTTGCTATTTCCCCTCTGCAAAAAAAAGTTAATATTATCGTGATTATGCAGTCCATGGCTGGATTTTTTTTGGGGGAAAAACTGAAATGTTTTGTTAAATGAAAGAAGTGGTTCTAAAACCATAGGAGTTTGAACTTTGTTATGAGAATTACATTTTCCACAGAAAGCAACATTTTCTTAGTATGCAGGGGCATCTTCAAAGATGTTTAACTGGTAATGTACAGTGCAGTCCAGAGACTTGTGGTGTACACCATATGGTCATCTAAATGTCTGTAGCCTAAAATGCCTGGAACTAAAACTGTTCACTGTGTATTTAATTTCATCTTATTTAAACTAGTAAAGTGAACAAACTTCTGATAGCAAACACAATTCTTATGTTGAGTCTGGATTCAGCTGAATTAACACATACTGAATACAATCTTTGGAGCTTTATACTGTACATCTCTACTGGTAATCAGAAAGCTACAAGATGCTGTCAAAGTCGAAAAATATTACAGAACACACAGCGCGTATAAAATACACACACATGCCTTCTGCGCGTGCACTTGTTCCGCCGTGCGTGCACATATCCGCAATTTGCGTATGGTCGCTCCCTCGGTCCTGCGCGTGGTGTGGGAACTTACGGCGGAGTTTGTGAACGCATGGAGGGCTATCAAAACATTATATATTTAATCCAAATAGTGCACATTGTACACATAGCCCCCCTACACCACATCAGCAAGTATCAACAGTTTAAATGATTCCAAAATGAAGGGATTCACCTGTGCATGACAGGAGGGGACAGACTAAGGTTATAAGGTGGTGTCTGGTATCCAGCTGTAGGGTATTTTAAGAGTAACATTCCAGTGTTGGTTTGAGGAAGATCGCATGTTCCTGCGGATAGTTATGTGCAGAAGCAGAATATAGATGTAAACTGTATTTACTGTATATTATGTATGCGGTGGGAATCCAGAGGAGACCACCCACAAGAACAGTTGAGAAAGACATCGCCCACCTTTTCAAATCAACCTATGACCTCTCCTGTACTGTAAAGATGCATCCCTGTGTCCAATGGACAAAGGGATTACAGTATCCATTGTATTGCTTTTGGAAGTATTGTATAAAAAGCCTGTTGCTGCCTGGCCGGACACACAAGACTCTCAACGCTATCTACCTGATAGCGGAGGACCAGACCGGGAAGCGCATGCGAATATTCTCACGTATGTATATTGACTGTAGCCATTTACTCTGTTGTATTGTAGTGCATAATTTGTATTGTTAACCCCCTTTCAGAAATATTACTCTGTGGTGTCGGAACCCAGTGATTAACTACAAATCGGTGTTGTGTCCTCTTTTGCTGCTAGGGTTTAAAGTGTATTACATTGCCTAACTGTATAAGGTTTAAAAGTGAAGAGCGAAACTATCCAGAGACATCTAATCGCTATTCCCCCCTACAGAATGTAGACAGATCTCCACGTTTTTTGTACAAACGCCCGCATCAAGTAAACCGCAGGTAATCTACCATAAAACAAAGAGAGGGAAAAGGGGTGGAATACCCAAAAAAAGAGTTAGGAAATTTAAACAATTAGCGAAGTCAAAGAGAAAGAAAAAGAATATAAACATCAGGGACCCCTTATTAAATCAAACCATAGAGGGATTGATTACTGATCCTTTATTGAATCAAAATGTAGAGAAAACGGCTAATGATCTAAGCAATCAGGATATAGGGAGTCCAAATCTAGGAGGAAAGGTCAAGATTTTTAATTTAAGTTCATATGACCTATCCTCTAATGAAATTTCTATACTCCAAAAGGGTCTTAAATACGCTCCCACTAATTATGTTAATCCCTTTCAATTATATTTAGATTTACAAAGATTTACTAGAAAATTGACCATTAAGAAGTTTTTTGCCAATAAGCCAGACACTGACCAGCCTATACAAAATTCAATCACACCCTTTAAACCCAAATCAATTTTTTTTCCCAAATATGTACAAGGTCCTTTCATTGAATCATTTATTGCTTTGGTCTTGGATGACTTAAAAGTATTACAGTCTAAACCAAAGAAAAAATTCAATATGACCTTTAAAGAAAGAAAAGCCTTAGGGGATTTGAAAAAGAACAATAATATTGTCATCAAGCCGGCAGATAAGGGGGGGGAGTAGTCGTGATGGACCTCAGCAAATATGAGGATGAAGTCATGCGCCATCTGAACGACCCCTCCACTTACAAGAAGGTGAGGAAAGATCCATCAGAACTAACTTTATCTAAATTGAAAGATTTAGTTGACAAATACGAATGTAATGGCACTATTAGTGAAAGAGAGGCCAAATTTATTTTGCCAGAAAACCCTATAACTCCTGTGATCTATGTCCTTCCGAAGGTCCACAAGAGTCTTGTGGATCCTCCGGGTAGGCCCATAATCTCAGGAGTTGGGTCGATAACAGCAAACCTATCTCAGTTCATTGATTTCTTATTGCAGCCCATGGTGCTTACCAATAAGTCACATTTAAAAGACACTAGAGATTTCCTAACATTGTTAGAAACAGTTGAATGGAGAGATGGTGATTGGCTGGTCACCGCCGACGTCTGTTCACTCTACACTATTATTAATCACAAACATGGAATAGAGGCGGTCTCCTTCTTCCTAGATCAAACCAATTTAACAGTGGATATGAGGAATCTTGTATTGGAGGGGATACAATTTATCCTCCAAAACAATTTTTTCCTTTTTAAGGATCAGTTTTATATCCAGAAAACAGGCACGGCTATGGGCACCAGGTTTGCCCCCAGTTATGCCAACCTCTTTATGGGGTTGTGGGAGACCAACTCCATCTGGTCCAGCCCAGAGCTGGGGGTGAACCTGGTGTCCTATGCAAGATATATAGATGATATTTTCTTTGTATGGAGGGGCGATGAGGTTTCATTACAAAATTTTTGCACTTCTCTCAATTCAAATGATAAAAATATTAAACTTACTTTTGAGAGGAATCAACAAACTATTAATTTCTTAGATATTACAGTTTACATTAAAGAAAAGAAAATCAACACTAGGACTTTCTCCAAACCTACTGATTGTGGGACTTACATAGCAGCTACCAGCTGCCACCACAATAACTGGCTCGACTCAATTCCTGTGAGCCAATTAAAAAGGTTAAAAAGAAATTGTAGCGAGGAGAGTATTTTTCAGAACCAAGCATCAAGTTTAATACAGAAATTTGAAACATGTGGCTACAATAAAGGAAAAATTGAGGAAACCAAATCAAAAATCAACGAAATTGAACGAAAGGATCTCTTATTAAGTAGCAACAAAAATAATAAGTGTGAAAAGTATGAATGGGCGTTCATCACTGAGTTTAATACACAATACAAGTCCATTGAGCACATTTTTAAAAAACATTGGGGTCTCATAAAAAAAGATCCAGTCATTGGGTCTCTTGTACCGGTTAAACCAGTACATATATATCGCAGGGCACCCAATTTAAAAAACAAATTGGTTTCTAGCGCCCTCCCCTCTGTACCATCTGGATCTAGAGTCATATCAAAAGGTTTTTTTAGATGTGGCAGTTGCATTGGCTGCAGGAGTATAAAAAGTGAAGGTCAAAGTAAAATTACAAAAATTTCCATTAATAATATGGATATTGACATCACTGATTTTATAACATGTGATACAAAAAACATTGTTTATGCAGTCAGATGTAAGTGCAACTTATTCTATATAGGACGCACATCTCGCCCCTTCAAAGTTCGTATAGGGGAACACATAAGAAATATAAAGAAGGGTTTAGACACCCATTCATTATCTTTGCACTTTAAAAATGTACATAATTGTTCAATTTTGGATGTTACGGGTTTTTTTGGTATAAGGCACATAAAAGGGTCTTTAAGAAATAAAGACACAGTATGCACTTTGGCTAGATCCGAAATGAACTGTATTTATAATTATAATACTTTGAGTCCAAATGGTCTTAATTGTGACTTTGAACTCAAATGGTTCTTGTAGTAACATCACTATTATCTAATAACATTTTATTGATATATGTTATATATTTTTATTTTTTTGGCTGCTTAACGTCATAATATTTTATGTTATTTTTATTGATATACATTTTTATCTTTCTTACTGATACAATGTTACTCTGTGTCAGAATGTAGATTGTAATATTTTAAATATGTATTGTCACTTAAGGCTGATTTTATATATTATGAATACTGAACACATTTTTATAATTCCCAGTATGTCATTACGGATCATGGCTTTGCGCACAAAAATCCCTTTCAAAACTACACCTCCCATGATGCTTCAATATGACATCTACTTTGCCGTTTTGAGCCGCACTTCCGGGTTCGAAAATAGGAGATGATCTATCTACATGTCTCCAAACTACATTTCCCAGAGAACCGCGGACCATGATGACGTCGTCACACTTCCGGTTTCGGCGGCCGGAACTACACATGTCTTCAAACTACAGTTCCCATAATACCGTGGGCTATACTGACGTCGCCGTACTTCCGGTTTCGGCAGCCGGAAACAAACAGCACAGACGTCACCTACAAGGGATAAACTACATTTCCCATCTCTCCCCGGAGTACCGGAACTTCCGGTTTAGCTTGGTTTTTAGCGGTTTTTCTGCATGTACTAACTTATGTATTTTATTAATAACCAATGTAAAGATATTCCGTTTACTTGTAAAATTGATATGTAACCATTCAGCAGCTAAATATTGTGATAATGAATGTGTATTCACATAATTGTAAATATGATGATGTCATTTCCGGTAGATCCTTATTGGTTACCTGTAGCATAAATATCTCACTCCTAGACACTCCAGTTTATCTTGATAAAGGTCTATTAGACCGAAACGCGTTGATTATACTACAAGGAGTGTGAGTAACCTTTTTTTAATTGAATCCATGTGGACTTAGTTTTTATACTTTATTTTTTCACTTCCGGTTTTTTTTTTCTTTTTAAATTTTTTTTTTTTTCTGGGACTTCCTTTCTGTGTTTCATTCATTGTACATTTTACTTACTCCTTTGTGGAGTTTGGGGATCCAATAAATTTTTTACTTTTTTGGAAAAAACTTATGACTTGGAATGAAATTATCTGACAAAACTGCATAAAGATACCTTGATAGGAGCGGCGCATGATCCATACGTGTGAGTGCTGGTACGCCATCTGTGATAATTTTCTATACCTTTGAGAGGGAAAACAAGATACCCTGATGTACCTGTTATTTGTGGTGTTCCCGTGAGTGTTGGGGTACGCTACCCTGGTTTACACTACCATATAATCAGGCCATACATATTTGCTCAATTACCATTCTATATAGTGTAAGTTGAGCATAAATTGTATCTCCTATATTAAACATCCAAAAAAGGAGATTTATTTTAGATTGTAAATTTTTACATACTACACATTGGATTTTTCCTCCTTTTGTTTTATTTCTATGGTGGAACTGTGAGGATATGTGATTGAACATATGAAGAGAAACCCATCAAGAATAAAGATACCTTGATAAGAATTGTTTTACATCTTCAGGAGTGAGTTGGGGTACGCTGTATTCTACTGGAATAACGCATTTAAAAGATACCTTTATATGTGTTATATCCCTCTTTGCCCTGTGAGTTCTTGGGTACGCTCTATAAAATTGTCGCTTTCCATTTCCCCTATCGGTCTTCTTAACGCACTTCAGGGGTGAATTGACACAACATTCGATGGCATAAAGATACCTTTATATGCTTATATCCACTTATCACTGAGTGAGTGGGGTACGCTGGATCTGGATATCTAAATTCTATTTTCTTAAGAGACTGTTTTATTGTGAAATACTACACATTGGTTGTTCTTTCATTTTTTTCTGTTTTATACTCACGAGTTGGATTCTACATACTTGGAAAACCAGACAGAAACATCTGAACTGATACAACCAACCAGGAACGTAATCTTTTTCCTTTTATTTTGCGCTGTGTGTACTGGGACGGTTCACCATTTTTTGTATCTATTCTTGTTTATAAATGTGGTGACATTTATTTTGAACCATCAGGTGCCATAGCTGCATTGCGCCACTTGAGACACTTTCCTACTTTCCTGTTGCATTCTATATATTTTATATCACCATTTGGAAAGTGAATCAACACGGCAGCAAATAACAACATGTTCACCTATAAGGAACAGAGACAGTCAATGTTTGAACGCAATTTTGGAGGGGATAATGACCAGGCTGATCTCCTTGATGGAGACCTACATGGTATCATGGAAAAATTAGAGGCCTCCATCACCAAAGAAAGTAGATTATGGTGGGAGACCACCACATTAGAACGCTATTTGACTAATGAGATGATCCCCCGAGGTCTCAAAATTTTAAAAACTTCCACCTTTGAGGCCTCAAGGGAAGATTTCAAAAAAGAATGGGAAGATATAGTAAATGGTTGTTCTTTTTCCTTGATGAGATTGATCGTGAAGGAAAGGAAAAGAGAGTTAACAAAATTAGAAGAGGAGATCGCTGTATATAAATCATTAGTAACCCCATATGCCAATTCTGAAGAATATAAAGATCTAGAGCGAGATATTGAAGTTAGAGTGAAACGAACACAAAGACAACTAATGGAAAAAAAACTAAAAAAATTTAATAGAGACAAACTAAACCAAAATAACGCCGTAGAAACTGAGAATAGAGATAGTTCAAGAACAAGGAACAGTAATAAATCAAGGTTTAATAACAAAAAGAAGCCTCAAGAATATTCCCAGATCAATACATTTAGACAACAGAGACCAATTTATATTAATAATAGCCATGTTGGCACTTCACGGAGATCTGTTACACCTTTTGCCCCCAAGTATAGAAATAGAACCCCAGAAAGGCATTATTACTCAAAGGATAACTATAGAGGAAATATGCCTGAATGGAGGAATGCACCAGCAAGAGACTACAGACCAATCAAATCATATGAAGAGCGAAACTATCCAGAGACATCTAATCGCTATTCCCCCCTACAGAATGTAGACAGATCTCCACGTTTTTTGTACAAACGCCCGCATCAAGTAAACCGCAGGTAATCTACCATAAAACAAAGAGAGGGAAAAGGGGTGGAATACCCAAAAAAAGAGTTAGGAAATTTAAACAATTAGCGAAGTCAAAGAGAAAGAAAAAGAATATAAACATCAGGGACCCCTTATTAAATCAAACCATAGAGGGATTGATTACTGATCCTTTATTGAATCAAAATGTAGAGAAAACGGCTAATGATCTAAGCAATCAGGATATAGGGAGTCCAAATCTAGGAGGAAAGGTCAAGATTTTTAATTTAAGTTCATATGACCTATCCTCTAATGAAATTTCTATACTCCAAAAGGGTCTTAAATACGCTCCCACTAATTATGTTAATCCCTTTCAATTATATTTAGATTTACAAAGATTTACTAGAAAATTGACCATTAAGAAGTTTTTTGCCAATAAGCCAGACACTGACCAGCCTATACAAAATTCAATCACACCCTTTAAACCCAAATCAATTTTTTTTCCCAAATATGTACAAGGTCCTTTCATTGAATCATTTATTGCTTTGGTCTTGGATGACTTAAAAGTATTACAGTCTAAACCAAAGAAAAAATTCAATATGACCTTTAAAGAAAGAAAAGCCTTAGGGGATTTGAAAAAGAACAATAATATTGTCATCAAGCCGGCAGATAAGGGGGGGGGAGTAGTCGTGATGGACCTCAGCAAATATGAGGATGAAGTCATGCGCCATCTGAACGACCCCTCCACTTACAAGAAGGTGAGGAAAGATCCATCAGAACTAACTTTATCTAAATTGAAAGATTTAGTTGACAAATACGAATGTAATGGCACTATTAGTGAAAGAGAGGCCAAATTTATTTTGCCAGAAAACCCTATAACTCCTGTGATCTATGTCCTTCCGAAGGTCCACAAGAGTCTTGTGGATCCTCCGGGTAGGCCCATAATCTCAGGAGTTGGGTCGATAACAGCAAACCTATCTCAGTTCATTGATTTCTTATTGCAGCCCATGGTGCTTACCAATAAGTCACATTTAAAAGACACTAGAGATTTCCTAACATTGTTAGAAACAGTTGAATGGAGAGATGGTGATTGGCTGGTCACCGCCGACGTCTGTTCACTCTACACTATTATTAATCACAAACATGGAATAGAGGCGGTCTCCTTCTTCCTAGATCAAACCAATTTAACAGTGGATATGAGGAATCTTGTATTGGAGGGGATACAATTTATCCTCCAAAACAATTTTTTCCTTTTTAAGGATCAGTTTTATATCCAGAAAACAGGCACGGCTATGGGCACCAGGTTTGCCCCCAGTTATGCCAACCTCTTTATGGGGTTGTGGGAGACCAACTCCATCTGGTCCAGCCCAGAGCTGGGGGTGAACCTGGTGTCCTATGCAAGATATATAGATGATATTTTCTTTGTATGGAGGGGCGATGAGGTTTCATTACAAAATTTTTGCACTTCTCTCAATTCAAATGATAAAAATATTAAACTTACTTTTGAGAGGAATCAACAAACTATTAATTTCTTAGATATTACAGTTTACATTAAAGAAAAGAAAATCAACACTAGGACTTTCTCCAAACCTACTGATTGTGGGACTTACATAGCAGCTACCAGCTGCCACCACAATAACTGGCTCGACTCAATTCCTGTGAGCCAATTAAAAAGGTTAAAAAGAAATTGTAGCGAGGAGAGTATTTTTCAGAACCAAGCATCAAGTTTAATACAGAAATTTGAAACATGTGGCTACAATAAAGGAAAAATTGAGGAAACCAAATCAAAAATCAACGAAATTGAACGAAAGGATCTCTTATTAAGTAGCAACAAAAATAATAAGTGTGAAAAGTATGAATGGGCGTTCATCACTGAGTTTAATACACAATACAAGTCCATTGAGCACATTTTTAAAAAACATTGGGGTCTCATAAAAAAAGATCCAGTCATTGGGTCTCTTGTACCGGTTAAACCAGTACATATATATCGCAGGGCACCCAATTTAAAAAACAAATTGGTTTCTAGCGCCCTCCCCTCTGTACCATCTGGATCTAGAGTCATATCAAAAGGTTTTTTTAGATGTGGCAGTTGCATTGGCTGCAGGAGTATAAAAAGTGAAGGTCAAAGTAAAATTACAAAAATTTCCATTAATAATATGGATATTGACATCACTGATTTTATAACATGTGATACAAAAAACATTGTTTATGCAGTCAGATGTAAGTGCAACTTATTCTATATAGGACGCACATCTCGCCCCTTCAAAGTTCGTATAGGGGAACACATAAGAAATATAAAGAAGGGTTTAGACACCCATTCATTATCTTTGCACTTTAAAAATGTACATAATTGTTCAATTTTGGATGTTACGGGTTTTTTTGGTATAAGGCACATAAAAGGGTCTTTAAGAAATAAAGACACAGTATGCACTTTGGCTAGATCCGAAATGAACTGTATTTATAATTATAATACTTTGAGTCCAAATGGTCTTAATTGTGACTTTGAACTCAAATGGTTCTTGTAGTAACATCACTATTATCTAATAACATTTTATTGATATATGTTATATATTTTTATTTTTTTGGCTGCTTAACGTCATAATATTTTATGTTATTTTTATTGATATACATTTTTATCTTTCTTACTGATACAATGTTACTCTGTGTCAGAATGTAGATTGTAATATTTTAAATATGTATTGTCACTTAAGGCTGATTTTATATATTATGAATACTGAACACATTTTTATAATTCCCAGTATGTCATTACGGATCATGGCTTTGCGCACAAAAATCCCTTTCAAAACTACACCTCCCATGATGCTTCAATATGACATCTACTTTGCCGTTTTGAGCCGCACTTCCGGGTTCGAAAATAGGAGATGATCTATCTACATGTCTCCAAACTACATTTCCCAGAGAACCGCGGACCATGATGACGTCGTCACACTTCCGGTTTCGGCGGCCGGAACTACACATGTCTTCAAACTACAGTTCCCATAATACCGTGGGCTATACTGACGTCGCCGTACTTCCGGTTTCGGCAGCCGGAAACAAACAGCACAGACGTCACCTACAAGGGATAAACTACATTTCCCATCTCTCCCCGGAGTACCGGAACTTCCGGTTTAGCTTGGTTTTTAGCGGTTTTTCTGCATGTACTAACTTATGTATTTTATTAATAACCAATGTAAAGATATTCCGTTTACTTGTAAAATTGATATGTAACCATTCAGCAGCTAAATATTGTGATAATGAATGTGTATTCACATAATTGTAAATATGATGATGTCATTTCCGGTAGATCCTTATTGGTTACCTGTAGCATAAATATCTCACTCCTAGACACTCCAGTTTATCTTGATAAAGGTCTATTAGACCGAAACGCGTTGATTATACTACAAGGAGTGTGAGTAACCTTTTTTTAATTGAATCCATGTGGACTTAGTTTTTATACTTTATTTTTTCACTTCCGGTTTTTTTTTTCTTTTTAAATTTTTTTTTTTTTTTTTTTTTTTCTGGGACTTCCTTTCTGTGTTTCATTCATTGTACATTTTACTTACTCCTTTGTGGAGTTTGGGGATCCAATAAATTTTTTACTTTTTTGGAAAAAACTTATGACTTGGAATGAAATTATCTGACAAAACTGCATAAAGATACCTTGATAGGAGCGGCGCATGATCCATACGTGTGAGTGCTGGTACGCCATCTGTGATAATTTTCTATACCTTTGAGAGGGAAAAAAAGATACCCTGATGTACCTGTTATTTGTGGTGTTCCCGTGAGTGTTGGGGTACGCTACCCTGGTTTACACTACCATATAATCAGGCCATACATATTTGCTCAATTACCATTCTATATAGTGTAAGTTGAGCATAAATTGTATCTCCTATATTAAACATCCAAAAAAGGAGATTTATTTTAGATTGTAAATTTTTACATACTACACATTGGATTTTTCCTCCTTTTGTTTTATTTCTATGGTGGAACTGTGAGGATATGTGATTGAACATATGAAGAGAAACCCATCAAGAATAAAGATACCTTGATAAGAATTGTTTTACATCTTCAGGAGTGAGTTGGGGTACGCTGTATTCTACTGGAATAACGCATTTAAAAGATACCTTTATATGTGTTATATCCCTCTTTGCCCTGTGAGTTCTTGGGTACGCTCTATAAAATTGTCGCTTTCCATTTCCCCTATCGGTCTTCTTAACGCACTTCAGGGGTGAATTGACACAACATTCGATGGCATAAAGATACCTTTATATGCTTATATCCACTTATCACTGAGTGAGTGGGGTACGCTGGATCTGGATATCTAAATTCTATTTTCTTAAGAGACTGTTTTATTGTGAAATACTACACATTGGTTGTTCTTTCATTTTTTTCTGTTTTATACTCACGAGTTGGATTCTACATACTTGGAAAACCAGACAGAAACATCTGAACTGATACAACCAACCAGGAACGTAATCTTTTTCCTTTTATTTTGCGCTGTGTGTACTGGGACGGTTCACCATTTTTTGTATCTATTAAGGTTTAAAAGTGTATTCATTGAGTGTGTACGCGCTGCATGTACTTTGTACCCCCAGCGCAGCGTTTGTACGCAGAGTCCGTACATGGTACGAGACTCATTACGCAAATAGCGTAAAAGGTACGTAGAGTGCATATTAAGTTTAGCGGCTGCAGCGGCTCCATGGTAAAAGTGTGTTTAAAGGTATAGCTTTATGTTTTAAGATACTATCGACATTATCAATGCACAGCCACAAAAATAGAAGCATATCTTTGCAGTAGCAAGCCATAATACTAAAGAGTAATAGCTCTAGAGATAAAATAGCTTTTCACTAGTAAATAAAATAACCATTAATTTGTGTTCCTTCTGCATCCAATCAAGAGTGGTAGTGTCTTAAAAAACTTACTTGACCACCTTATGAAGGAACCATAGGTGGTTTTCAAAAATATAACACATACATACTACAGTATTTGCCTTTTGTATATTCTAGCTGCATTTTAAAAGCTCAGATTGTGATAAATTCTTTGCTCCTAAACTTATTGAATATCCCCTCTTTCAAATTATTCCACACCATGCATAGGTGTGCGCAGCTAATTTTATTAGGGGGTGCACCACTGGAAGGGCGTGTCTAGAACCGCCTTGTGGGCAGGTCTAAAACCGCCCAGGTATATGTCTAGCACTATTTTACATTCTCTCAGTAAAATCACATGGCTTAATATAATTTATCCCTAGTTCCTGCAAGTCGATATAATACACCCAGGAGAAATAAAATGAAATATAATGGTGCGACCACCATCCATTACTTCATAGCCATGAGTCCTAGCTGCTGCCGAACCCTATCACTGCTTACACTTACCCAACCTAACCCTGACCCAGTGGTGAAACTATCAAGTAGTGAGCATAGGTGCATATGCATTCCCCCCCACACCCACACACACACCCCACCGCCTACACCCTGATTCTGAGTGAGCCACTCTGAAGAGTACAGCAGATTTAGGGGTCGAACATTTGAGTTTAAATATAACACAAGTAAAGTTTAAAATTTACACATGTGCCATCAGAGCCACATCTGCCTCTTTCTATGCCATCAGACTCCTCCTTCACAGGACACCAGCATTTGTCACACATGTCCCCATGCTCACCAGCTACTGACTGCAGTGCCCCTTCTTCATATTATGCCACACAGTATGAGCCAAATTTACAATATGTCACACAGTATTAGATTAAATTCACATTATGCCACACAGTATGAGGCAAAATTCACATTATGCAACAAAGTGTGAGCCAAATTCACATTATGCCACACAGGTATGAGCCAGAATTCACATTACACTACACAACATGAGCCATATTCACATTACGCCACACAGTAAGAGCCAAGTTTGCATTACCCCACACAGTATGAACCAAATTCACATTACCCCACACAGTATGAGCCAAATTCATATTATGCCACATACATTGACAGACCGTACTGCTGAACAACTGCTGGCTGATTCAGTAAGTCAATGAATTTGATTGAATTTGTCCTCCGAAGCGGAACACTGTATGCTGCTCTTCCACAGTGGCATTGGCATTGCACATGAGGAGAGAGAGTGGGCGTGTGCAAGGGCATGACATCATCACATCACATCACACAGTTAGAAGAGGAGTTGAGAGAAGGTTTAAATGCACCCATGATTAAACCGGCCAACCGGCGTCCAGTAATACAGTCCTGACCGGCAGGGTAATAATGATTTAACCACTTGCCTGGCATGGTCGCATCAGATGCGACCATGCCTGCAAGTGCTCTATCTGGAAAGAAGAAAAGAAAAAAGAATGCACGGGATGCGCCCAATCAGATAGAAAGTGTTAGCAGTGGCAGGGAAGAGAAACTTCCCTCTGCTGCTGCTGTCAGAGGGACCGGAAGGTCCCTCTGCCTCCCTGCACTCTCCCCCTGTGTCTGCCGTGCTGCCGATCACTGCTGATCGGTCAGCACGGCAGGATCCCCCCCCCCCTCCAGCGGCTGCAGACAATGGCAGCCGCTGGGGAGTGTAAATAAACCCTCCCTAGCTGCCCCCAGACCCCCCTGCATACCTTGAGGCAAAATGAAAGCCGCAATGGTCACGATGTTCCGATGGTCACAATGTTCCCGATCGATGTATCAATAAAAAGAATACAAACATTTTTTATTTTTTTTTAACTAAAATCATTTGGGATAGGGTTAAGTTCATGTTCTTCACCTAATTCACTCATAAAAAAACCTGACAATTTTGGAGCGTTTTTTTATGAAATAAATTGTCAGTTAAGTGGTTAAATAATTAAAACAAATTAAGCGCCAGCCTCAACCAGAGGGGCTTTCTTATGTTCTGCAGACAATGGGGATAATGTGGAATTGGATGCAGGATATCAGGAATAGTGACTTACTGTCTGTCTGAGTTACAGAGATTCTGCTGAACAGTCTCAGCAGAATGTGTCCTCCAGCAGTGGCTCAGAGTTTCCATGAGAGGAGTGCTGCCTGTGGCATGGATTCAAATGAGGATGGACTGGAGAGTGTGGGCAGGAGGAGAGCACAGATATGTGGGCACACAGTGTGACATAATTATGTCACATCGCTAGGTGACGTTACTCAGCATATATCATAGCCGGGCGGCTTATGATGGGCACAGCGGGAGGCACAGAGTTTAAGGCTGGGCTCCGATCTCATGCTCAGTGATCACTGTGCTGCAGTGTAGGTGCATATTATTGAAGACTCAACTCCTATAACTCTTATTGCAAATCAAAACCACATTCCACCTTTAATTCAGAACAGAATGGCATACTGTATTAGTCGTTTAGCAAAATATAATTCTCTAAGGCTTAATACTATAGAGAGAGGTAGATTGTCATCTCTTCATACAACCTCTAAGAAACTAAGGGGGTCATTCCGAGTTGATCACTTGCTAGCTACTTTTTGAAGCAGTGCAAACGCATAGTCGCCGCCCACTGGAGAGTGTAATTTAGCTTTGCAAGTGTGCGAACACCTGTGGAGCTGAACACTACAAAAATAGTGTGTGCAGTTTCTCAGTAGGTCTGAACTTACTCAGCCGCTGCGATCACTTCAGCCTGTCTGGTTCCGGAAGTGACGTCAGACACCCATCCTGTAAATGTTTGAACATGCCTACATTTTTCCAACAACTCCCTGAAAATGGTCAATTGACACCAAAAAGCCTTCTTCCTGTCAATCTTCTTGCGATCGGCTGTGCAAATGAATTCTTCATTAAATCCATCACCCAGCAATGATCCGCTTTCTACCCATACTACGCGCCTGCGCATTGCGGTGCATACGCATGCACAGTAGTGACCTGATCACTGCACTGCAAAAAACAGCAGAATGCAATCAGGTCGAAATGACCTCCAAAATCACTTTCACTCTTCAGATCCTTCTGTCTAGCAAGAAGCTACATCCAGAAAATATAATAGTTCTAAATTGAAACAATCATATCCTTTGTACAGGTCAATCAAAAAGATCTAAATCACTGAAAATAAGGACATTCAACAGCAGGCTTCAGATGCTAAGATCAAGCACAGAATAGACTGCTAGGATACATGGCCAGCACCGGCGTCCTAAGTGCTGACCCGTAATGATGAGGGTCCGGCAGGGGGTCCGTCGGGTCCTGTGAGACGGGATGTCAACATCTGGCAGCTTGCGACGATACCCTGCAGAGTCTACAGGGTCCCACTGTCTCTTTCATGGGCGCCGTCATCTTTTCATTTGATCACATGACAGCAGGGCCCAATGGGAGACTACACTCAATGACAATTCCTGCTGTTTCCTGCTCAGGTATAAAAGGAAGTCCTTTGCAAGCACCCAGGGCCTGTACAAATAGTTACATTGTGTGTGTGTGTGACAAGTTAACCTGTATTTCATCTCCTGTGCAGCTATACCACGTCCAGTTTTAAACCTTTAGCCAGTAACCAGTCCGGTCCAACTTTAACCTTTCAGCCGGTAACCAGTTTGGTCCATATTTAACCCTTCAGCAGGTAACCAGTTCGGCCCAGCTTTAACCCTTCAGATGGTAACCAGCCTGGTCCAGTTTAACCCTTCAGATGGTAACCAGTCCAGCTTTAACCCTTCAAGCCTGTAATGAATCCAGCCCAGCTTCAACCCTTCAGCCAGTAATCAGTCCGGTCCAGCTTTAACCCTTCAGCCGGTAACCAGTCCGGTCCAGCTTTAACCCTTCAGATGGTAGCTAGTCCAGTCCAGCTTTATTCTTCAGCTGGTAACCAGTCCGCTCCAGCTTTATACTTCAGCTTTATACTTCCAGTTCAATATATTGGAGGAATCACCATCAGATTAAGAGATGGATTATTAGAGCATCAGCGAAATACCATCAATTAGTTGGTATCAATCAGTACTGTTCAGAGGTACACCAAAGCAACTTTAGATATATGTAGATCATAGACATTAAATTAGTTTAAAAGAAAATCAAAACAGGTTGTGACAGATTTAATTGATTTTCATATCTATCACCAATAATGACACTCCAAAGTTCCCACTGGTTGTCAATAATGTTTCGTTCCAACAGTTTCTAATTTTTATATTAATACTCATAACGTGCCTTTCTTCATTATGAGCCTAGTTCTGAGTTTCACGCATTAGCATCTGTTTACAGTCTATGAGTTTATGCAAATGCTGCGCAAACTCCTTCCTTGTCTATATCTGTTAAACTGAATGTGCAGGTAGAGACGCTGATTGTTGCATCCTTATATGCCATCATTGGTAGTACCACTGAAACTTGTGCCTCCCCTATGATAGCCGCTTGCAATAACAAATGCACAACACTCGCATAACTTACTCTACGGTTAATATAGTAGCACAACAAATAATACCATTTTTAAAAACTAGAAAAAATACTGTATGAAATTAGTGGACACTGTTGTTTTGTCCCTGTATGGGAGCGATTTGGGCTCTGTAACTCCATAGGTCTCTGAGAAAGGAATGTGTTTTGCAGTGTAGGGTGCTACAGTATGCCTGGTGAACAAATGTGAGCAACAGACAATGTTTACTAATGGGGACACCTAATTTCAAAGATGGACTCAGACTCCTCAGTTAATGATGCCTCAGTTAACATAGGCCAGAAGGTGAAAGTCTTCTATCCCTGTACCTCCTTTGCTTTCTGTAGTGAAAGCAGTTATTAACTGGTCAAAAGACAATAACTTCTTTGGGGACAATTTGAAAGAGAGGACTCCCGTCTTTCAATCAAGAGAGTCCTCATGTTTCTAGCTGCCAGTATGGGGGAGATAGGGGATTTTATGTTTTTATCTATCCCTTGCAGATTTTGTCTTCTGAAATGCAGGAAAAACCTTGCCATTCTCATAACATCATCACAACCTCATATACAGTAGAATGTTATTTTATTACCTATAAACACAACACATTTGCACATTATGCTCTAATAGATTTTCTTATACTGTATATGCTACCTTTGTATTTTACTAATCTATCTGTCTATCTATCTATCTATCTATCTATCTATCTATCTATCTATCTATCTATCTATCTATCTATCTATCTATCTATCTATCTCTCTATCTATCTCACAGCACTGTGCACTGAGGTCATGGGTTTGATGGAGCAGGGACTGATGGAAATGTTTAAAAATTATCTGTAAAGCACTGCAGAATATGTGTGAGGATATATAAATAACTGTCAATAAATAAATAAATACATCTATCATCTATCTATCTGTTAAAAATGTGTATCAAGTTAAGCCATGACTACGAGACATGATTTCCAAAATTTTCTTTTTTGGAATTTGAAAGGATGTTCCTATGACCTAATGTTGCTTTTCTTATTTAAGCAGGTGTCCAAAAGAAAAAAAACTGATTATGTTTTACTTTTAGTCACACGATATCTACCAGAGTAGATATTTCTGCAAAGCATGCAAAACATTTTTTTATGAACTATTAATTATTATTTTACCTATCATAGATAGGAAAAAAGTTCAAATGTGTTATTACAAATACATTTAAACAATGTCATGTGCAAATTCTAGTTGTCTGAAAGAAAAAAGTAAGTAATATTAAAAATGTTCTTTTAAATGAAATGTAAATAAGTTTAATGCTGTATTTCTTAGCATAAGTGATCAGTTTAGGTACCAAACCAAAATGTACACAATGTTAGATAATATATGATTTTAATTGTCATTATTTGTCACAAGTCCAACAGATACTACAACAGATTCCCAGTGCAGAGGACGGACGGGCTTTTTGGAGATATGGGCCCTCATTCCGAGTTGTTCGCTCGGTAATTTTCATCGCATCGCAGTGAAAATCCGCTTAGTACGCATGCGCAATGTTCGCACTGCGACTGCGCCAAGTAACTTTACTATGAAGAAAGTATTTTTACTCACGGCTTTTTCTTCGCTCCGGCGAACGTAATGTGATTGACAGGAAATGGGTGTTACTGGGCGGAAACACGGCGTTTCAGGGGCGTGTGGCTGAAAACGCTACCGTTTCCGGAAAAAACGCAGGAGTGGCCGGGGAAACGGTGGGAGTGCCTGGGCGAACGCTGGGTGTGTTTGTGACGTCAACCAGGAACGACAAGCACTGAAATGATCGCACAGGCAGAGTAAGTCTGGAGCTACTCTGAAACTGCTAAGTAGTTAGTAATCGCATTATTGCGAATACATCGGTCGCAATTTTATGAAGCTAAGATTCACTCCCAGTAGGCGGCGGCTTAGCGTGTGTAACTCTGCTAAAATCGCCTTGCGACCGATCAACTCGGAATGAGGGCCATGGTTTCATGGGATGAGTGTGTGGTGTAAGCAGATTATGGACCTTCCCAAATTGTACATTTTTTGAGGTATGCCATGAAACTATCTCTCTTGAAAATAATTAATCATTAAAAATAATACTATACCTATAAACTGAACACAGAGGGGGCAATCAAAAGCTAAACAAAATTACATCCCATTTAAAAAGTTAACAATGTAATACACTACATATGCGCTATACATAGAGCTAGTGATTTAGGATTGAACATAATAGATGTTAGTTTGTGTATGCAAAAATATCAATTTGCAAATCCACATTTTATTATCTATATTTTTATCTACACACATACAGTATTACATTATTTGACACCTTAAATTTATCATATACATACATGTGCATCATATTTATGGCAATCATCATTGACTTGTAAGCAGTACTTGTTTTGAGTGTACTTGATAAAGAATGTATTATAAAGACACATGAAACCCAAGATAAAACATACTGTGTCTCTTACCTTACTTCATGTGATCCATTATTCTATCACTAATTTTACATGAAGCACGGTGCCAGATTAAGGTCCACATGGGTCTGGAGCTAAAATTTATGAAGGGCCTATTGTGTGCCTTGGTGGGAGGTGTAACAAGTGCTGTGGTAGGGGTGGTGTAAATAGGGTGTGTGGCCTGTACCATTGGTGCCGTTATCTCCATGAAGGTTATACAGTAGCTAGTGCCTACCTTGAACCACTTAATAGAGGAGCAGAGCAACAGACCAATACACACACACACATACATACAGTGGTCGTTGAAATAGGAATTTTGAAGTGGGGGCATGGGAAATTAAACAGGAGTTCTAGTGCACCCGCTAAATTAAGGGTGCATGGCGACTGAAAAGGATTATGTCCTTAAAAGTATATGCATTAGTGTTCCCCCTCCCTTCCTAGTCTGTGTATGCGTCATTGAACCCCCCTCCCCTCCTAGCCTGTATATGCATCAGTGTGCCCACCCTCTCCTCCTAGTCTACATATGCTGTAGTGTGTCCCCATCCCCTCCTAGCCTTTATGTGCTGTAGTGTGGCCCCCCACCTCCTAGCCTGTATGTGCAGTAGTGTGCCCTTCTCCCCTCTTAGTCTGTATTGTAGATGTATTATTGTACCCACCCCCCAGTCTTTATTTACATTATTGTGTCTTCACTTCCCCTTCACTATAATTTGTAGCCTGCTCCCTAGTTGTTTACCTGCTCTCATCACTTGATCCTTTCGGCAGCTCAGCACTTCCTCCATTCTTACCCTCTGGCATCTGGTAACGCAGTATAAATGGAAGCGGAGGTGGTTTCTTTGGGCAGCCAAGAATAGCTGTTGTCAAGTCCCAAGGCTATATTGTGTGGCAGTTGCATTGTGGTGCCCATGCGGTGCCTTGAGCCCCAGCAGGAAAGGGGAGGAACTGAGAGAGGCCCCTCCTCCCCCTCATTAGCAGCACTTAGTCTGAGGGAGAAGTGTAGTAGAGAGTAAAGGGGGGAGCAGATCTTCCTCTACCCCAACTGGGCAACAGAGCAGCACCACTGCTGGTCTGTGGGGAGGAGGTGCTCGAGAGGAAAGTGGCCCCTCCTCCTGCTCTGGTCAGGACTTCAATGCATGTACAGACTGGGGCACTGTCTCTGGCCTCTGGCAGCGGGCAAAGTGCTGGCGGCAGCATAAAATGTGTCACTGTGACCCACTGTAATGCTGTTGGTTATGGGTCCTTTCACTCTGGCAGGCTGTGGTTCTATTTTCAATGGGGGGCCTGGAGCTGCAGCTACATCCGCCCCATTGTTAATCTGGTCATGATGAAGCACAAAATTAAGTACTGTAAAACTCTGAATAACTCCAGAGATCTACTGTAAATTATAAAGGTGATAATAGTATACTTTACAATGAAAATTGTATGTTTCTTTATTTATTATTTGTATGAATGTAGTATTTGTCGCTAATCTTAATTTGTTCTAAAATTGCATATTTAGAAAAAAAATTACTATGTTAAAAAATAATTGCCACTTACACTCAATAGCTGCAATTTCTTAAATCAAATATTTCCTAGTATTTAGTATCAGTCTATCACATCAATTTGGAGGAATTTTAGCCCAATCTTCCTTGGAGAACTGCTTTGACTTAGAAACATTTGTAGGTTTATGAGCATACACTGCTCATCTCCACTCCTGCTACAGCACCCCTTGGTTACTTTAACTAATGGGCAATTATTTTTTCACACAGTGTCAATTGGTATTGGAAAACTATGCTCATAAAATAAATATAATACTTAAAAAATGTAATTTGTAAATTCTATATTTATATGATATTCGATTTTGCCTATAAATCTGAAAACACCCAATATGTTCCAAAAATGTGACAAATTTGCAACACTAGATGAAATCAGGAAGGAGGCAATTACTTTTTTAAACATACAAATATGCTTATTTCACATTAAAGATCAACTTATTTACCTTGCTTTTCTCTTTAATCCGTATCAGTGGGGGTCATGCCGACCCGATCGCTCTCTGCAGTTTGTCGCAGCGCAGCGATCGGGTCGGAACTGCGCATGCACCGGCGCCGCAGTGTGCCATCGCATGGCAGTTGTCGGTGCCCAGCGATTGCCTCTGAGACAGAGGTGGTCGCTGGGCGGGAGGGGGCTGAACGGCGGCGTTAAGCCGCCGTTTAGGGAGAGCGGTCCGGCCAACGCAAGCGTGGCCGGACCATTGGGGGGGCAGGCCGCGAAGGCTGAGTGATGTCTCACGTAGCCGCTGCTGCCAGCAGGTGCGATGAGCAACTCCCGGCCAGCCGCAGGAGCTGCGCTGGCTGGGAGTTACTCCTCAAATACAAAGGCATCGCCTTTGTGCGGTGCTTTTGTATTTGTGCGGGGGAGGGGGGCGGCACCGACATGCGGGGTGTGCTAGCCCTGTGCTGGGCGTCCCCCCGCATGTCTGAGTTTACGATCGTAGCTGTGCTAAATTTAGCACAGCTACGATCAACTCGGAATGACCCCCATAGGCTCTAGTTTGTTCAGGAATTCCAGAGACCATGTTATTATATCCTCTTGTACCAGGGACATTTAGTGAAGTATGTGTTCTTTGGAATTTTAGGTGCCACTTTTATATTCATCCTTTTACCATCTACTAACACAGGGGGTGATTCAGACCTGATCGCTGGGCTGCTAAAATTGTTGGGCTGCGTTCAGATAGTTGCCGCCCAAGGGGAGTGTATATTCGCCACGAATGCGATCGCATGTGTAAGCCGAGCTGCTAAAAATCCCTCAGTCAGGGGACAGCTGCAAATCCGTTCACACCTCACTCACCATTGAATGATTTTTCCACTGTTTGCAGTCTGTGCGCAGCCCAGGACTTACTCCTCCAGTGCGATGAGAACAGGCTGATCGGGTTGGGAGCTGACATAAAAACACCCTCCTGGAAAATTGTTAGGGAATGCCCTCATTTCCCCTGTCACTCCCAGAAAACGGTCAGTTACCACCCACAAACGGCCTCTTCCTGACAATCAGCATGCAAGTGGCTGTGCGAATGAAATTTGCCTGTTGTTGTTTGGTGAAGCGCGTGTTTATTATGATGCATGCGCAGGCTATTGCGAAAACGCACAGCAGTGATCAGATCTGAATCAACCCCTTAGCACATTATCATTTGTATACTTGCTATAAATGAAAAAAACTCTCTGAAACACATAAGCAAGAATCAATTTTAAACATTATTAATTTAACAATGAAGAATTAATCTAAATGGGAAGTTATTCTAGCAAATTTGTAGGGATAGTTTTAGCAAAGATAAAACAGACAGGACTTGGCAGGCTGGCAAGGTGATAACATCTCTTGTGCCTAAGGAAAACAAGTAATGTGCATGTTGTGCTGACAGATATGTGGTTTTCCTTCCTATCTTTCTGACACATCTGTGGACTTTTGCTAATCAATTATCAACAAGGATGACAAGATTCCACCTGAATGTCACAGTTAGTAGACTGTTCCCTAAACATGCAAAAAGACTTGGAAAGAAAGCCTGAAGACTACATAAAAATGACTTTTATTATAATGTACTTGTTTTATACTGTATATTTAGGTCACAATCATGATTTCTTTTTTTTTTTTAAATAATCCTGTTTATAACACCCCTTGTTACCTCTTGCCACCGTAACTTACCTCCAAATATATTCTATACCAAAGATATATTGAGATGCCATTATATGTCTCTTATTGTACATTATAACAATACCCTCTTCATAATATCAGGCCTGTGAATCAAACCTGCAGTAACAAGAGAGAACACAATGTATAGTATTCAAATTGCATTTCTTATACATCACAGTGCAATCCAATAAACTACTTATGTCAGAAGCCGGCTTGAACCACTTGCCAAGACCATTATTATTAATCAGAATAATAACTTGACTATAATAAAGACAAAGACAACTGTAAATAGCATTAAATTGGTCATCAATTTATTTGAGAACATTAACTAAAGAGAGAGGAAATGGTGGTAAGAAAAAGGTGACAGGCTTATCAATATAAAACCAGGTGTATTACAGGCTCTGTAAACACAGTAGCCTTAAGCTCTCAACTAGGGGACAAGTCGTGCTGTCCCAAGATGCATAGCTAATAGATCATATCTCCTCCAGATCTACAGTATACCAATAAGTCAGCTTACCATCCCTTTAAACTGGGACACTCATGAATGACACCGATTCTCTAGCTGGTTAAAACCATGTGAAATGTAGGCTTGATGTCAGGCAGCCACAGAACCTGTATAATTTATGAGTGTCAGTTTAAAGTGATAGGATGGCAAGTATACCAATAAGGTGAGACACATCCAGCAAGATGGAGTCACTGACTTCTAGAATAGAGGCTAACAACACCCATGCCACTGTGAAAGAGAGTGTATTTGTTGTGCACTACAAAGCTAATGAGCACCCCCGCCTCCCTTGAATGATAGTTCCATAATGTCTAGAAACAATGTCAGAACGGGTGTGGATCATTAGATCGACAATGTCTAGGTCGACAATGTTTAGGTCGACCACTATAGGTCGACAGTCACTAGGTAGACAGGGTCAGAAAGCCGACAGGGTCAAAAGGTCAACATGTTCTAGGTCGACAGGTCAAAAGGTCGACATGAGTTTTTTATGGGGTTTTTGGTGTTGTTTTCTTCGTAGAGTGACGGGAACCCCAATCAGTGCACCGTGTCCCCTCGCATGGCTCGCTTCGCTCGCCATGCTTCGGGCAAGGTGCCTTGCTGCGCTCGGCACAGATTACCGTTCCAATCGTAGTCCACGTGGATCGTTAAGTATGAAAAAGTAAAAAAAAAGAAAAAACATTTGTAAAACTCATGTCGACATTTTGACCTGTCGACCTAGAACATGTCGACCTTCTGACCCTGTCGACCTTCTAACCCTGTCAACCTAGTGACTGTCGACCTATAGTGGTTGACCTAAACATTGTCGACCTAGACACTGTCGATCTTCAGAGCGGATCCCTGTCAGAACATACCACCTGCACCCAGGGCCACAAAGCAGAAAACCATGGTAAGTCAGAAAAACCTCAGTTTTCTGCCACCCTGATACTTACTACAGTGTTGTCTGCTGACGCAGCTGTTCTTATATACCCGGTACTTGTCCTACATTGTATTGAATTGTAAGTCACTGTGTTCTTGTTTTTGCCTATTTCTTTATGTACTCTGTAATTGGGCGCTGTGGATCCCTTGTGGGGCCATATAAATAGAGGATAATTATAATAATAATGGATGATGGCATCAGATAAGGATATAGATGGGATGCAGTTAAAATACCTACTGTTGGGATCCCGACGTTCAGGAGACCGACACCAGAATCCCGACAGCTGGTATAATACTGAAGCCTGGAATCCCGACCAGCTCCTGGTATTCCCACTCTTTTGGTGGGTCAATGCCACCAACCGAGTGGGAACATAACCTGTGGCAAGCAAAGTTCGCGAGGGGACTCACTCTTGGGATTCCATCAGACATGATGCCGCTGTTGGTGTACTAACAGCTGTCATCCATTTTGCTGGGATATATGTATTCCATACAGACATACACTCCTCAATTCATTACCCCCAGCTGGATATTGAGGATCACAGGGACCCTATAATGCTTAGTAGCATCTAATACAATTTACCACAGAAAGGCTTCCAATACAAACCATGAAAAATTAACTAGTGTACCTGACAGCAATAGGGAAATGAGCAGCATCTGAGGCAATAGTGGACCTAGGTGCCCAGAGCATAAAGGAGTGGCCAAGTACTAGGGGTGGGCGCTGGGCCATTTTTCTGATTTTGTGCTTTGGTTTTGGTTTTAGATCTGTATTTTTTTTTTAAATCATAGAAACAGCTAAAATAACCCCTTTCAGTTACAACAGACAGAGAGAGCACCCCTTTCAGTTACAACAGACAGAGAGAGCACCCCTTTCAGTTACAGCAGACAGAGAGAGCACCCCTTTCAGATACAGCAGACAGAGAGAGCACCCCTTTCAGTTACAGCAGACAGAGAGAGCACCCCTTTCATATACAGCTAACAGATAGAGAACCCCTTTCAGATACAGCAGACAGAGAGAACACCCCTTTCAGATACAGCAGACAGAGTGCCCCTTTCAGATACAGCAGACCGGGCAGCCCTTTCAGGTACAGCAGACAGAGCACCCGCCCCACGCCGCGCCAGACAACACAGTACTGGAGATGGACGCATCCATCCAGTACACTCTCCACAGCCGGAGTGAAGAAGGCGCCAGATTAGTGTTTAGAAAATTATTTCATTTTGACAATGTGTGGTAGATTCCTCTTAATTGCTGTACTGAATAATAAAAATGTACAAGCATGGGCGGATTAAGAGAGGAACAACAAGGGTGGCTGTCCAGGGGCCCTTACACATTAGGGGCCCCCACACACAATGTGTTTTAAATTGGAGGAGTCTCCCTCCGTTGGTCCCAGCGTCCCACTTGCCTGTAAGAGTCCTTTGCAGTGGAGAGTGCTGGCCATGTCTGCCTGCCTGTACCCTGACCAGCAGCTATTGTGCCTGTCCCATAGTCACTTTACCCACTGCACTAACGTAAGTCATAGCAGTACATTTGTGCACCACTATTGTCATAGGAAGCTGGCAACATCATGCAACATTAGCAATCTAAATGCCAAGACAAGATAGGCCCTTCAGATTTGTTAACAGCAACCAAGACATCTATGGGCAAAATCGCACATCTACTATCAAAATCTATGACATGCGGGAGAATGCCCAGCACAGGGGTAGTCCGCCCCGCATGCCATGCCCTACCCCCTCCAAGCAGACGCACGAAAGCATCACACAAGAGTGATGCTTTCACACCTGCCGAGTAGCTCCCTGCCTACGCAGGGGATGCAGTCAATTTTCCTCCAATCAAAATCCCGTCGGTCGAAATCCCAACAGCAATTGACCAACGGTCAAAATCCCAACAAGGTCAAAATCCCGACATCGACAAAATACAGACATTTAAAATACCGACAAGGTCAAAATACCGACATGTAAAATGCTGACAGGTCAAAATGCTGAATGTGTTCCGTGCTACGGGATGCATTGTTCTAATGAACTATATGAAAGCTATAACTTACTTTCAAAATCACTGCTTATATACAGTGCTGTGATATTATTGCAAGCTGCTATTTCATTGCTACCACTGCATTTTGAAAAGAAAAAATGCATACACTAGAGATGAGCGGGTTCGGTTCTCAGAGAACCGAACCCTACCGAACTTCACTACCCGAGCCCGGATCCGAGTCCGTCTTGGGTTTTCCCACCTGACTCGGAAACCAACGAGGCAAAACGGCATCATCCCACTGTCGGATTCTCGCGGGGTTTGCATTCAATATAAGGAGCCGCGCATCACTGCCATTTTCACTTCAGTCCTGGAGAGTGTAGTGAGAGGACGTGTCAACGTCCTCAGTGTCTGTGTGGGTGGGAAAGTAGGGTGGCAATTATAGTGCTGTCTTGTGCTGCTCAGTCCAGTGTAGTGTCTTAGCTGCATCAGTCAGTCCAGTGACCAGTCACAGTGGTGGTGTCCTCTGCTGCCATATGTCCAGTGCTGCTGTATAATAAGTCCCTTACAGTGTTGCTGTGTTGTCCTGCATCAGACCAGTGGCAGTGTCCTGTGCATCAGTCAGTCCAGTGACCAGTCACAGTGGTGGTGTCCTCTGCTGCCATATGTCTAGTGAGGCTGTATAATAAGTCCCTTACAGTGTTGCTGTGTTGTCCTGCATCAGACCAGTGGTAGTGTCCTGTTCTGTATATTATTTACTCCAAATTAAGGGATTATTAACATTTAATCCAAATATAATTTTTACAGGGTTTGCCCTGTGTGGTTTATGGGTATGCTCTCCTATGCTGCATATTGTGTTATATAACGCTAGAAAAATAATGGAGAACAAAAATTTGGAGGATAAAATAGGGAAAGATTAAGAACCACTTCCTCCTAGTGCTGAAGCTGCTGCCACTAGCCATGACATAGACGATGAAATGCCATCAACGTCGTCTGCCAAGGCCGATGCCCAATGTGATAGCAGAGGACATGTCAAATCCAAAAAGCAAAAGTTCAGTAAATTGACCCAAAAAAATATATTTAAATGGTCTGAGGAGAAACGGAAACTTGCCATTTACGACATGGAGTGGCAAGGAACGCGGCTAAGGCCCTGGCCTATGTTCATGAGTAGTGGTTCAGCTTCACATGATGATGGAAGCCCTCATCCTCCTGCTATAAAAATGGTAAGAGTTAACCTGAAAAAAGCACAGCAAAGAACTGTGCGTTCTAAGATGGTATCACAAATCCCCAAGGAGAGTCCAAGTGTGTCGGCGGTTGTGATGTCTGACCTTCCCAACACTGGATGGGAAGAGGTGGCTCCTTCCACCATTTGCACGCCCCCTGCAAGTGGTAACAAGGTAGAATTCAACACTCTATATGCTTCAGAGGATGGAGGAGCAGCAAAAGGACATTCAAGCCTATACATCCACCTACGATATAGGCAAAGGAGGGGGAATGCACCTGACTCAAGCACAGTGGTGAATGATTTCCATCTTGTGCAAGGTTCTCCAACCCTTCGAACTTGCAACACATGAAGTTAGTTCAGACACTGCCAGCTTGAGTCAGGTCATTCCCCTCATCAGGCTTTTGCAGAAGCAGCTGGAGAAATTGAAGGAGGAGCTAAGATGGAGCGATTCCGCAAAGTATGTGGGACTTGTGGATGGAGCCCTTCATTTGCTTTGCCAGTATTCAAGGGTGGTCAATCTGTTGAAATCAGAGCACTACATTTTGGACACCGTGCTCGATCCTAGGTTTAAAGCCTACATTGTAGCTCTCTTTCCAGCAGACACAAGTCTGCAGAGGTTCATAGACCTGCTTGAGAAAATTGTCAACTTGAGTGGAACATGACCCATTAACAGTTCCTCCTTCATTCATTTTCTCCCGCAACTGGGGCTGCGAGGAAAAGGGTAAAATTTCCTATCCCACCCGCTGGCGGTGATGCAGGGCAGTCAGGAGTGAGTGCTGACATCTGGTCCATACTGAAGGACCTGGCAACAATTACTGACATGTCTACTGTCACTGCATATGATTCTGTCACCATTTAAAAAATGGTGGAGGATTATATGAGTGACAGCATCCAAGTAGGCATGTCAGACAGTCTGCCCTCTAATAATAAAAGACAATGGTTGCTAGTAGCGATTGCATACAATTAACAATGACATTTTAATAAAAAAGCACAGATATGTACAAACAACATATAACATGAATTCATGTATGTTGGTAAAATTGTATATATTACCCTGGTATTGGGTCAGGAAATATAGTAAGGTTTCATTGGAGGAGTCCATTCCAGATAGCGACCCTTGTCTGTGTAAAAGTCCAGTCCAGCAAGAGTCTCTTTAGTATGGAGACAGCAGTAGTGATGCAACTGATAATTCACCGTTAGAGGAGAAAGCAGATTGAAAACATCCCTTGGAAGTGGGTTCATCATGCAATACAGTGTTGATATTAAGTTGGTAATCTCTCTGAGTCTCATCTGATGGAAAGATGATGAACATGGGCTGGTTTGGTTCCAAATGGATGAAACGTCCTGACCTCGTAAACACCACCTGACACGTTTTGCTGCATGTAGCCTGCAGCTTTTTCAAAGGTATACTGTGCCTTGTCTATTTGGGGTTTATATACCTTTAGCAGTATGGTGGCAGACCCTGTCGCCAAAATTATTGGTTTGTTAAAGTGTGCATGTCCTGTTTATACAACATAAGGGTGGGTGGGAGGGCCCAAGGACAATTCCATCTTGCACCTCTGTTTCTTCTTTGCATCATGTGCTGTTTGGGGACGAGTTTTTTAAAGTGCCATCCTGTCTGACACTGCCGTACAACTCCAAGGAAACTGCCATATAAGTCCAGGGGTACTGCCGTATAAGTCCAGTCCAGTAGTACTGTCTTGTGCTGCATCAGTCCAGTGGTGGTGTCTTGTGCTGCATCAGTCCAGTGGTGGTGTCTTGTGCTGTCATAAGTCCAGTGGTGGTGTCCTGTGCTGTATATTATTTACTCCAAATAAAATAATTTTATACATTATTTATATTATTATTCAAATACATTTTACAGGGTTTGCCCTGTGTGGTGTAGGGGTATGCTCGCCTGTGCTGCATATTATTATAATAGCTCCAAATAAAAGGGTTTTTATTATCAAAATTAATATTTGCAGGCTTTACCGTGTGTGTGTGTGTGTGTGTGTGTGTGTGTGTGTGTGTGTGTCTGGTTTAGGGGTACGCTCTCCTGTGCCAACAATATTGTGCATGTATTACATCTGGGCAACTTCTAGCATGCCCCATGTTGTTTGTGCCGCACACTTGTGTCGCTAAGCTTAGTCATACAGCTACCTAACTGCACCTCTTTTTCTTCTTTGCATGATGTGCTGTTTGGGGCCTAGTTCTTTTAAGTGCAATCCTGTCTGCCATTGCAGTGCAACTCCTAGATGGGCCAGGTGTTTGTGCAGCACACTTGTGTCACTTAGGTTAGCCATCCAGCTACCTAATTGCACCTCTTTTTCTTCTTTGCATCATGTGCTATTTGGGGCCTATGTTTTAAACATGCCATCCTGTTTGCCACTGCAGTGCCACTCCTAGATGGGCCAGGTGTTTGTGCCGCACACTTGTGTTGCTTAACTTAGTCATCCAGCCACCTCGGTGCAACCTTTTGGCCTAAAAACAATATTGTGAGGTGTGAGGTGTTCAGAATAGACTGAAAATGAGTGGAAATGAATGTTATTGAGGTTAATAATACCGTAGGATCAAAATTACCCCCAAATTCTGTGATTTTAGCTGTTTTTATGTTTTTTTCAAAAATCATCCGGATCCAAAACCAAAATATGAAAGGGTGGTTTTAGCAAAACCAATCCAGATCCAAAACACGAGCATGGAACCAGAACTAAAACCAAAACACAAAACACGAAAAAGTGCCGCCGCACATCTCTAGCATACACAGTTGTTGGCTTTAAGAAAATAAAAAAGTTTGCTGAGATTCAGATCTGGTGAATTACATTTTTAGATTACTGTATTATCCATGTTATGCTATTAAACCACTGGCCACCCATACATGCTATGTGGTTAATAAGGAGGGTTGAATAATGGGTCAAATAGGAAAGATTTTCCACCTCGACTGTGAGGCTCAAAAAGGATTTGTGGACCACGCAAGATGATTGCCATTTAGTTTTTCAAAATCAGATAAAATCTTGGCCAACAAGCGCCTAAAGATTTTGCATTTACACCCTATAGGCATGCTCGCAGAACACCACCTCAAATAACTCTTGCAATGCTTTTTTTCATACTGTTTGTTGCTAAGTAGCAGATTACAATAGTTTTGATTAGTAATACATTCCCTGTTCACCATATAGTGTCATATAGTAAGTGCGCTGTATCATCTAAAATGCCGTAGTAGGATATCTGTTGCCCTCTGCCTGCAGCTCTCAGCTTGTTGCAACCAAATACATGCAACAACCCAGGACTCACCATGTGGAGGTGGCTGCAGCTTGAGTTCCACCCGCCGCCCACTCTGTCACATTATAATGTGCTCAGCTGATCACTGCTCATAGTTCTAGCAGCTTGTAATCTATTTTAGAATCAGTCTTTGGCATTACTGCATGTGACTGGAGTGTAGACCTAATGAAACCATCCCGGCTCACCTCATCACAGCACTTTTCAGAAGACATAAGTCACTAATTTGACAATTCTTTCCACACTTTTATGTGTGTGAAGGGAATGCAAAAAGAGGATTTATTCCATCTGCGCACATTTTGGAAAGTACATCTGAGGGTATATTATGGAGGCACTGTAATGTTGACCTTTTCCCAGTTTATGAGCTGGTGGTATTTTGATGCCTTAAAATTGATTTCAGGTACTTGAAATGCCCGCACATTTTGAGATGGAGCTGCACTTGCCCTAGACTGCAAGATGTGGCTCAAACCAAACAATGTAATATCTTGACTCACATCTGTAATCATCAGCAAGAGGATATTTTCTCAGTGAGCCCAGAAAGCATTCTTTCAGAGTACAGGATCAACAACATTTCTTAGTGAGGCAGGGAGGTACCTAGAGAGTTTTACTAACTGCCAGAAATGTCTTGAATCATCCTTACACTTTGGTTTAGTTTTGACTGAAAACCACACAACAACATACAACTTTTGGATGTACGATACAAGGGCGACAAGGTCCACAGATGGATTTAGGGTTCCAACGTCAGAAATCGTACATGTGCTGGATTACCTGGCAACATGTATTTGTTGACAGGAAAAAACAGAACTGTTTTTCCCACACACCCTGAGGGCTATTAGTAACAAGACCTGTACACTATATAATAATAGAAATTTTAGAGATCTTAGTTACATATACTTAGCAAAAAATATGATAAGCCTCCAGGCCACTTCACGGCCGCTCTATTACTGGAGGTCCCTAATACTAAGTATAAGTCCAGGGTGTGGACCCCACAAAGCTGGATCAGGCCCAACCACCCCAGGGCAGCACACCACTGAAATACTAAAGTGTTAATATGTATTAATCAGAAAGAAGCAGGAGCTTCTGTGGGGCCCATGCCATGTACTTAGTATTAGGGACCTACAGCAATAGAGATGCTGTGAAGTGGCCTGGAGGCTTATCATATTTTTTGCAATAGTAACCATGTCCCGCAGCACCTGCGGAATGTTACCAGTTTGATTAGAGCAGTTTGCCATTATATATTACAGTTCAGAGAGACATAGATTGAGCCAGCATTAGGAGGGCATACTTGGTACTGTAGTGCCATTTGGAGGATACAAGTGTGACTCCAGGTAAGCTAGCTCTCAATCTGGATATATTTTGTATGTACCTATATCATGTGGCCTTACATTAAGCAATTATATGACCCATAGTGGATATAATTGTTATTGCTGTGTGTGAGTTTGGGGTGTGGTACCCCCCAGATTTAGTGTGACTGGGCTGCCTTGGGGTAGCACACCATAATATTTATTTTGCACTTTTGTAACACTCTATCTTGTTACTAATAGCCCTCAGGGTGCGTGGGAAAAACCCTTCTGTTTTTTCTTGTCTAGAGTAACTTCCTCCCAGAGTACCTAAGGAATGTTACCAGTTTGATTAGAGCAGTTTGCCATAATGTGTAACATGTATTTGTTCGCAAAACAACTTGAGAGCTGCAGGCTCAATGTGCTCACCACGCTTCGATCACCACAGGTTGTATTCCCACTCGATTGGTGGCATGAACCCACAAACTGAGTAGGAATACCCAGTGGGTGTCGTGATTCAGGGTGTTGGTATTTCACTGGCTGTCAGGATACCAGCGTCGGTCTCCTAAACGTCAGGATCCCGACAGCCAGTATATTGACTGCATCACGTGTGGTGTAATGTAAATAGGGACACTACTGTTCTGTGTATTGTGAGTTAGGGGCACTGCTGTGTGGAATAATTGGGTAAAAGGGGTGATTTATCTGAGTGACAAAAAGGATGATTATCAGCTTTTGGGCCAAGGATAGAAGTATTTCTGAAAAAGCGCAGTTTGTGAACTGTTCGCGTGCTGCTGTGTTTAAGGTGTATCGTGACTGGACAAATGGCACCGTTGCAAATAACCAATGTGGAAACTGCAGAGCACCACGTGCCATTGATGTGGGAGGTGAACGTCATCTATGAAGGTGCGTGAGGACTGACCAACATGCCACAGTGGAGCTGCTCACTGTCAAAATGAACCTGGGGGCTACCAGACGTGTGTTTAAAATGACAGTTCAGCCCATCTACCTGCTGTCCGTGCTGCACATGGCAGTTATTATGGCTATTAACTGTTGGTTATAATAATAGGACTCGACCGTATATATGTATATATATATATATAGAGAGAGAGAGAGAGAGAATAAAGTGGCACATTTGTAATCTTTTGTTGATATTTGCTTAGTACACACTTTGGGGGTCATTCCAAGTTGATCGCAGCAGGATATTTTTTAGCAGTTGGGCAAAACCATGTGCACTGCAAGGGGGACAGATATAACATTTGTAGAGAGAGTTAGATTTGGGTGGGTTATTTTGTTTCTGTGCAGGGTAAATACTGGCTGCTTTATTTTTACACTGCAATTTAGATTGCAGATTGAACTCACCACACCCAAATCTATCTCTCTCTGCACATGTTATATCTGCCCCCCCCCCCTGCAGTGCACATGGTTTTGCCAAACTGCTAAAAAAATTCCTGCTGCGATCAACTTGGAATTACCCCCCATTATTCATTGTTGCTTTGTGTACATATTGGGGGTAATTCCAAGTTGATCGCAGCAGGATTTTTGTTAGCAGTTGGGCAAAACCATGTGCACTGCAGGGGAGGCAGATTTAACATGTGCAGAGAGATTTAGATTTGGGTGTGGTGTGTTCAATCTGCAATCTAATTTGCAGTGTAAAAATAAAGCAGCCAGTATTTACCCTGCACAGAAATAAAATAACCCACCCAAATCTAACTCTTTCTGCACATGTTATATCTGCCTCCCCTGCAGTGCACATGGTTTTGCCCAACTGCTAACAAAAATCCTGCTGCGATCAATTTGGAATTACCCCCATTGTATCAATCCAGGCAGGGCCATCTTGACAGCATTGTAGGCCCTAGTCAAAGTAATTTACTGGAGTCCCCATTTAACCATTCACAGGAATAAGTGAAGAAAAAATAATAAATTACTCCTCCTACTGTCCTGTGCTATCTTTTAACATTCGGCACTCTGATTGGTAAACAGCTCCAACCATACACCAATCAGCATTCTACCAGCCATTCACTGTTAATCTGCAGACTGGGAGGCAGGTAAAGAATGCTGCCTGGACACTCTGATTGGTGTAATTCACAATCAGAGCTGCCTGGCAACAATCTATACCTGTCTCGCAGAAAACCCTGGAGGCACCAACCTACCCCTGCTCAAGGACCCCTAGAATCTTGAGGCCCTGGACAGCTGCCCAATGTGCCTATACATTTAGATGGCCCTTCATCAGGGGAGTGAAGGGGAAAGGTGGAGATACAGTGTGCATGCATATTAATGAATTACTGTCATTATTTCTAGGAGGCTTTAGGCCACTCTCTCCCTACCTCTCTGCTGTGCACCTCAAACTGTAATGTACAGTATGTAAGATGCAATACCAACATAGTCCATCACTTTGCTCCAAGATTTATCTATCTAACCAACAAAATACAGTATACTGGGATATAACTTGCTAGGACAATTAATCCCAACTTCAGTTTATTTATCTTTTTCAATACTGTATTTCTTCACAATATATACGGTACATATAGTGGTGATTATTTTACAAACAAAATGCTCAGGCAATTATAATATTTCCCAAGGCACAGAGCAATATGCATTGCCATTCCTGAAAGTTGTTGCCAACTACAGTATGGGTGTAGTCCACATTGCTATACAATTCTTATGCTATAACATGCAAACATGATACATTTAATTTTTATAGAAAATAATTTTGACTCCATTTTTTAAAACTTCTGTAATTTTAAGTTCTGTGCAGTATAAAATAGTTATAAAATTAATTTTATTCTTTATCTTTACATTTTGTTTTTGACAATTATCTGAAATAACTAAATTTAACAAACTAACAAAAAATGCAACTACATAAAGATATGACTTGAGTTCGTATTGCTTTCAAACGCATAAAGTGGGTACAGAAGTGTACTACCTTGTGGCAAGAGGCTACCCACTATGCCACTGTTTCCTTATTCTTCCTTCTGGATAACAAATGCAGTAAAACAACTGTACATACTGTTCAGATGTCTGTAATATAGTTAAAAAAAAAAAAACATTGTGCACTAAGTAGCATAATTTTCACGGTTTAATAAGACACATTATTTACAGTTTACTTACTATTTCACTTTTAGGGAGGTATTTATCAAAACTTGGAGAGAGATAAAATTGTGAGCGATAATGCACCAATTAATTAGCTCCTGTCATTTTCATACACAGCCTGTAACATGTAAGGCAGAATCTCATTGTTCAGTACTTTAACTCTCACAATTTTATATCTCCCCAAGCTTTGATAAATACCTCCTTAATCAAAGTTAATTAACTGTGCCTTTCTGGTGTACTTTTAAAACCTTTGATGATCGGGACCATTATTTAGTATTTATTCTCATAGTACTAGTGGCTGAAGTAGACAAGTCAAAAAATGGAGTCAACCAGAACATAAATAACTGCAATGTCATATCCCAAAGAAATACACCAGTATTGTAGCTGGATCCAGGGAAAATGTTTTTGTGGTCTTTCTTTATCACTTATGCACACTGCTGTATGAAATCATTCAATACATGTCTTCTCTCAGTTTTTTCCACATTTATTTTTCACTAGTTCAGCCAAAAATAGAATGTTAATATCAACATTAACTTCAGTCATAATGACCTCTGTCTCAATTATTTCTCAAAAATGTAAAATTAACCTGACATTTTTTTCAACTATATCAGTGTTAAAGCAAGTGATTGTAACACTATACTTAAATGAACCACTCTAGATAGTTAACCCCTGACCTCTTTAAATCATACACAATTATGTTTGCATTGTCAGAGGTTTTTCGGAATGGAAGTTTTCAATAATTGTGTTAAGCTTAGTGCACACGCTGTGGTTTGGAAGATATGTTTGTTGATTTTATGATGCATTCTATCACAGTTCAGAAGGAAGTTGTCATGAATGGATCTGGACTTTCTCAGCAACATAACTCCACAAGGACATAATTATATGTGTTTTACTCTGTTGTGTCAATCACATGTGAACTATGGCTGTAATCACACAATGGCATGTCACCAAATGCAATCATTGCCAACTTGGGCTTAGAGTGATCAAGCATAACAAAAACAAAGCACGTTAAAAAACTGAAAACAATATAGGTGGTTTTCATAACATCCTCTTCTGTAGAGGAAATGGAAGTTTGATAAATGTAAACAAACATAGCACAACAATAAAATAATAATTACAGGAACTGAGACAGGTGGAAGAACTTAGTACACATATAAATGTGCTACTTTATTTCACACATTGGGCGGTCATTCCAACCCGTTCGCACGCAGTGGTTCTTCACTGATGTGCGGATGGGTCGGAAATGCGCATGTGCGGCGGATGCATTGCGCACGCGCATTGTTGCCTGGTTGACGATCGTCACCGGGCAACGACGCCGCCAGCAACAAATGTGATCGCAGCGATGATCGCAAGAAGATGGACAGACGGGAGGTGTTCTGGGGTGGATACTCACCATTTTCCAGGCGTGGTGAGTCCAACGCAGGCGTGTCGAAGCATTTGGAGGGCGGATGTCTGACGTCAGGACCGGGACCTTCATAGCTGAATCCGTCACACAGGGTAAGTAACTCTTACCCTGGTCATGTTTTGCAGGAAACGTTTCTTGCATAGCAGGGCTGCACAAGCGTTCGCAGCCCTGCTATGATAAAATACACTCCTCCATAGGCGGAGATTAGTTGATCGCACCAGCAGCAAAAAGTTGCTTGGTGCGATTAACTCGGAATGAGGGCCATTGGACGTAAAGAGGTAGACAGCAGAAGACTCTTTTTGGGGAGCACTCAACTTCAGATGGACTTATGGGTTCAGATAGAAAAAGCTGATAAAATCAACATTTTTTATTAGATATGCATTAAGAACAGGGAATTTCTGCTGAGGTATATCAGCAGCAATACATGATTTTCCATGTGTGTCCTCTCTCATATCACAGACAAGGGGAATCTATTACAATTTATTGCTGTGTGATAATAATGATATGATATATCATAATATATAAATCTTTGAGACCAAGTACTATACACTGTGCAGGCATTGTGGATACCCCATACATACATTATATGTTTTCAATGCCAGCATCCTACATATGAACAATGGCATAAGAACAAGGGGAACCTGGCATATATCTTTTCAATATATGAATACACTTGAAATTATATAAGAGCGTGCCGTATGTTGCATAACTTGCACCGCATGACTCCTGCAATGCAACAATAACAGAACTAGCGATGACGGTTGCTGTATACTTGACAGCTCTACTTGCCTACTTTCCAACCTGTTGTTGGTGCCTCACTCTCTCATTCTCCATCCTATACCTTGTGGCAAGATGGAAGAAAAGCAGAAGTGAGACACCATTAGTACGTACAGGAACCTTTTCAGAATCTTATTAGCACACTCACAACTTTTCACATATCACTGTCATCAACGATGTATCATACTCATAATGAGGATAATATGATTTTCAATTCTGTGGAAAAATTCTGCTGCGATATCTGCTCTGTGTAAATTTTCTATTGTGATGTTTGTTCCGTAAAAACTTCTGTTGTGATATCCGTTATGTGAGGTATACACACCATACCTCTATCTATATTTGATCACGGCTGCCATCTGTATTATTTAGGGTCTCTTGCGGCCATACCCCACTGGAGATGCCCAAACTCATCTGATCTTGGAAGCCAAGCAGTGGATAGCTGGGTTAATACTTGGATGGGAGACCACCAAGGAATACCCAGGTACTGCAACTTACTACCACCTGCCACCATTAAATACCAACAGTAGTAAATACTACAACAAAAACATTATTTGGGCCATCATGGTGTGACCTATGATTTAAATCCCTGCAATAAACTATTTTCCCAATGAGATATACGCAGGAAAAATGATGGTCATAAAATTCTAATATAGCTGGATACCAACAGGAGAAAAAATCTCTAGCTGCCAGCATTATACTGACTACCAGTCCGGCATACTAGTTATCATAGCCTTGGGCTTTCAAAACCATTTAATTCAGCTTATAATTTTTGCTTTGCTTTTAATACACGTATGAATACCATCGGAACTCCCTATGCATATCGTATGAATACCATCGGAACTCCTATGCATATCTCAGTGGTTCTCAAACTCGGTCCTCAGGACCCCACACAGTTCATGTTTTGCAGGTAACCCAGTAGGTGTACAGGTGTATGAATTACTCACTGACACATTTTAAAAGGTCCACAGGTGGAGCTAATTATTTAACTTGTGATTCTGTGAGGAGACCTGCAAAACATGCACCGTGTGGGGTCCTGAGGACCGAGTTTGAGAACCTGTGGCATATCTAATAAAAAAAAAAATATTTTATCAGCTTTTCGTATCTGAACCCATAAGTCCATCTGAAGTTGAGTGCGCCCCAAAAACAGTTTTCTGCTGTCTACCTCTTTACGTCCAAACCTATACTTACTGACTCAGGGGATGCACCACTGATAGTCACGATATATACATCATACAGACAACACAAAGTCTTAAAGTGTATGGTTACTTAATTAAGAAGGAATTCTTTCATAGAAATGAGTACCTTCAGAGGATCATTACCCAACACAACTATATTATCCTAAACCAGTGTGGCCCCCCCATGCCCTATTTCCTAACAGTTATTTCACATATTGTAACCTATATTGTGTGTTCAAGATGAACCTCATCTGGTAGGTAGGTACAATAATCTGTTTATCTGTGCTATATCTTGTATTCTACAGTATGTATATCTTGTACTTTGTATTTCATCTTTTGTAAATACACTGTAACCACAGTAGTGCAACCAAGATGGCTGCCACCTTGAGTTATTTTGGAGGAAAAGTTCTATATAAATAAACTTTTATTATAGTTATAATTCTTATTATTACTGGTTGACCTAGGGAGCATAGTATAATGAACAGCACAGTATTCACCATTTTACCATGAAGTCTTGCATAAAGTGCTGATTTGATAGAAGTGGGCCCAAAGTTGCCCTTGGCAAGCTCGCTAAACAGCTACGACACAGGGCTGAGATTGGAAAACTGGCAGAAATTACTATAGTCAGGTCTACTGCAATAGGTCAGTTATTAGCAAGTAAAGATTAATTACAGACAAAGAATACCCAATACCTATTGCAAGAAAATGGTAAGATTTTTAAGAGTAAATGAAGCTGTTATCAGTTATGCTGTATGTACTGTACAGTAAATGCTCCTGCATTTCACTGGCATGTGCTTAGCCGGTTCTTCAAATGAGTAGCATTGAGAGTTGGATGCATCCAGCGAATGGAACCTGGCATCTTAGGCAGTATGTAGGAAAACCATAATAAATAAATCAAGCCCATCTGAACTTCGTGATTCAAGTTTTACCACAAGTTTTGGATTATAAATCAAGGCAAAATGTCATCTTCACAGCATTGGATCTTGCGTGTTTTGGATTTCATATAAGTCCCTAAGTGCCAATTCACACAGTACCGTGGAGGATTTGGATATAGATATAGCTATGCTCATCTTTGCTGTGATGCTTCCTAAAGGAATTAATGAAGCGATCACCGGATTCGAATAATTGCAGCCTGGCATGCCATGCAGCATGCCGTGATGCAACATGCTGAACTGCAGTAAGATAAGCATGGCTACATCTGTATATGAGTACCCTTTAACAGACCAGCCCATGCATTCTCCACCACCAACATCCTCATCATCAACCTCTTCATTAGAGATCAAAGGTAGTCCTTCCAAAAATTTGGTTTGTGGCGGACGAGGCAAACCAAGTACTTTAGCCACAAAAGTAGCAGTCCCTTTTTCTGAAGTGCTTAGTTTGTTAAACTGTGCATGTCCTTTTTAATATCCAAATAAGGGTGAGAAGTCTCAAGGACAATTCCATCTTGCACTGCTATTCGTTTAATTATTGGCCATATGGGTGGCATTGGTAATGGTCTATATTGCAGTGAGAAACTTTTTTTGGTTTGGTTATTGCTCTAAAATCTGTACTAATTTGCAACACATTTTTAACCAGAAATTATATGGTGCCTCCAACATGTTCATGTTAATTGATGAGTCAATAAATCAATCATTCCTGTATTTGATGACTTTTTTCTCTTCAAATTTGCTGAAGAACAGGTACAGCTCTTGAGCTATGCTTCATACATGTTAGTTTTAATTAATCAATCACATTTTTGCATTGTTCATTTATGGCCTTTCTCTCCTAATTTGCTGCAAAACAGGCGCAGCTCTTGATCTTGGCCTCACACATGATAATTTTAACTAAACAATCAACCAATCATTTTGTATTCTTTTATGGCCTTTTCTCTTCTAATTTGCTGCAAAATAGATGTCGGTATAGTCCTTGTCTTATTTTTTTTTTAAATAATCTATTAGATCAATCTATCATTCTATTACCTGCCTTCCACTCTACCTCCATTTCCCTGTACTTCCACTGGGACTCTGAGCTAGTTCTTGCTTAATGAAAACATTCCTGGTTACTTTCTATGGTGTTGTATAGTTTATTAAACTGCCATCCTCCTGTTTACTACTGATGTCTGGCAATGTTTCATTGATGTGCTTAAACTGCTGTGTGTTTGTGCTCTGTTGCTTAGTTAAGCCAGTCAGTCGCCTTTGGCCAATATTGATGAAAATAATTTTGTGAGCTGTTAGGTGGTAAACAATTTCTGGAAATGACTGGATATGAATATTATTGAGGTTAATAATACTTTAGGAACAAAATCAGGCCCAAATTACATTATTTTAGCTGTTTTTGGCATTTTTTAAATACATATTCAAAACTCTTTTTTTATAAACAGGAAATGTCAATTTCAGTTGTTGCAACATTTATAAAGGTGACCATCTGCACCAAAGTCTACCCCATCTGGGCAGACCTACCCTTCATTCAGGATTATAAACATGGAAATTACTATCACATTAATGTTGACCATAATAATGTTTTTTGTTTGAAGCTCACCTGCACAAAGGCTTTTAAAGATAAGACTTCCATTTAAAAATATCACTATAAAACACCAAGGAAAGCACCTAGCTCAAGTTGGATTAAATGAACTAACACTGGGGTGCATGAGAAGATGTGATTACAAAAAGATTAATAAAAAATGAATCAAATGAACAAATTCATTGATCCACTACACCTACCACTCCTATATCTGGTGTGCATGCGGTATGTGACCACATTGTTTAAGTAGAAATCACAGAAGCTCTGCATTCACCATATATATGATAGATATTCCAAGCTGTAGTCTCTATACTTTATAAACAGAGAATGTAAGATTAGATTGTTTCAACATTTGTTAAGCTGACCAACTGTGCCACATTCTTCCCCATCTGGTCAGTCCTACTCTGTCACTCAGAACTGTAAACATGGCAATTGCTATTACATTATAGTTAAACATAAGACATGCTTCTTGGTTTAAAGCTCATCTGCAGACAGGCTTTTAAAAGTAAGCCTCCACCAAGTATATTACAGTGCAGGATACAGTTCGGATCGGATACAGTGCAGATGGGAGTGAGGGATAGATACAGGGTAGGTTTCAGTGCAGGTTGGATACAGTGCAGGTAGCATACAGTGTGGGTTGGCTATAATGCAAGGTCAGATACAGTGTGCATCAGATACTGTATGAGATACACTGCAGGTCATATACAATAATAGTGCACTTACTGTGGCTGGAAGTGTCGGTGTTGTCCTCAGTGTGGGTTTGTGCACAGTGCAGGTGTGTCCTCAACGCAGAGGCGCCATCGGTGTCGGCAGTGTGAGGGTGCCAGTGGTGTCCTCAATGTGGGTATGCCAGTGGTGTCAGCAGTGGTTGGTGAAGTCAGGGTCCTCAGTGTGGGGGTGTTGGTGGTGTCGGCAATGTGGGGGGGCTGGCAGTGTCCTCATTTTGGGGATGCCAGCAGTGTGGGGGTGCCAGCGGTGTCCTCAATGTGGGTTTGTCAGCGCTATTGGCAGCGGGGAAGGGTTCAGGCATTGTCAGTAATGCAAGTGTGCCGGCTGTGTCCTCAGTGCAAGGGTGCCAACGGTGTCCTCACTGCGGGGGTGACAGCAGTGTCAGCAGCGCAAGTGTCCCAGTGGTGTCAAATGTGCAGGAGTTCTGGCTGTGTCAGCAGTGTGGGGGTGCCACAGGTGTCCTCTGTACAGGGGAGTTGGCAGTGTGGGCAGCAGTGTTTGCAGTGTGGGGGTGCTGGCTGTGTCAGCAGTGCATGCAGTTTCATCAGTGCAGGGGTATAGGCAGTGTAGGCAATGTGGGAGTGCTGGAGGTGCCCTTAGTGCAGGAGTGCTGATAGTGTCCTCAGTGCAGTGGTGCCTGCAGTGTTGGCAATGTGGGAGTGCCGGAGGTGTCCTCAGTGCAGGAGTGCCGGCAGTGTCCTCAGTATAGGAGTGCCGGCAATGCTGGCAATGCGGGAGTGTTAAAGGTGTCCTCAGTGCAGGAGTGCCAGCAGTGTCCTCAGTGAAGGGGCACCAGCAGTGTCACAGTACAGGAGTGCCGGAGGTGTTCTAAGTGCAGGAGTGCCGGCAGTGTCCGCAGTGCAGGGGTGCTGGAAGTATCGGCAGTGCGGGCAGTGTGTGTCGGCAGTGTGGGTGGCAGTGTTGGCTGTGCGGGATGGCGGTGTCGTCAGTGCAGGCAGCGGCGTTATTAGCACTGTAGGGGCATCCATCTTGCCCACTGTAGCCAATGGGGACACGCTGGTCGGCTGAGAGCCGTAAGAGACAGCTCTCTCAGACAATCAGCGATCTTCCATAGGTTACTATGGAGACCAGCGTCCGAGCCAAAACCTCAGAATCCGACAGCAGAATCCTGAGGTTTTGACTCGTTGGGGATCTGGGGCAGGCAGGGAGATCTGAGCTGTTGCTCAGATTGCCCTGGATCCTCCATGTTCGGGGAGGTTCGATTCCCTGAGAACCGAACTCGCTCATCTCTAATATTTGGTACTTTGCATGCACAAAGAATCAAAGATCGGTACTTTGCGATTTTGACATTAATGTGTCTAGACCTGAATTAGGCCCATTGTGCACTGAGATACAAACACAGTTTCTTTTTACTGTATTTCACTTTGTACTACATCTATAAATGACTATGCTATTTTGTATTATCATCTATGACATTCATTTTCTTTAGTAGTCTAGTAAGTTACTGATGAGTAGTTTCTGTGAGTCAATAAAGATAGGCTGAGCTGAGACAAATCATCACAGTACCATTCCGTTCTGCATTTATAGGCTATCATACCTTTATCCCCATCAGTTATTGCATGAATACAATTTATATAATCTGGCACTGCTTATTATTATTATGGGGAATAATATGATACTTGCTTGTAACTGTTTAAATATTTTTCCTGGCAGCTAAATCTCACATTTTTGTATTATCTGAGCTAATAATTATTCATATAACTTCTGGGGCTGAAATGAAACATTCTGGGACTTGTGTCATGCATACAGAGAGTTTCTAACAAGCCAGCATATACTGCTGGCACACATACTTTCATATGAAATAAATGGAATGCTTTATTCAAACTCTTTCTTGTTGGTCAGTGTGCGGCATGCAAAGCATAGCTGTGAAGTTTTATATTATCTGGGCTACTGAAAGAGCTTTGACTATAGTCACAAATTAGATTATGGGGGGTATTCAATGCTTGTCAGATCCTTTCTGATAAAAAGGATCCGACAATGCAGTAATCAAATTTGCGGCCAAATCAGACAGGATTTGGCCATTCTCAACAATGTCAATCCGACTTTTTTTAAAGTCGGATTGACATTGTCGGAAATGTGGCTAAAACCTGTTGGATTTGTCTGCAAATCCGACAAAACACAGGGATCTTCTGCTAATTCGCCGATCGACTGTTTTCCGACAAGTCAGAATTGCCGACCTGTCAGAAAAACGGCAGCCCAATAGAATAGGTTGGAACACTATCTGACGTAAAAAGGTCAGAAACTGCCATCTTTCCGACAAGACAGTAGTTCCGACTTGAATTGAATACCCCCCTATATCTATTACCTACTTAGCAAGCACTGAGATTTTTTTTTGTTTTTGTTTCTGTTTGTTGTTCAGATCATGTCAAACTATAGCATTGGGCCACCATATATTAGAAAATTCCCTAATAAGGTTTGTTGTGGGTGCTTGAGGACTGGTACTAAAAAACTTTAATTTACTGAAACCATTGTAAGTCTTTTTTTAAAAACTATACAGTTATAGTATGATCCTCTTAGTTATTGGAAACTAGCACTGGTATTTTGTATTGCCATTTCAAAAAGGACTTGTATGACTTGCAGTGATTGAGCTGCAAAAATAAAGACTACATTTGAAAGACTTCCAAGAATAGGAGGCATTTTTTGCAAGGATTTGAGTCTGCTACTTTTTACATGTTTTTTATGGTTAACTGATATCATGCTGTTAAGTTTGGCTTTATGAATCATCTAACCTGTATTTTGATATAAAGCAAATCATATTTAAGTGTATTTGTTCAAAGTGCTCTGTGTGGTAAAAAATGTGATCATACCAAAGAAAACAGCTAAAGCAGTAATTATCATTCTTCCCAGTGAAATAGTTTGGCAGAAGACCTGGCACTAATGCTGAGGTATGTTCTTTGAAGTAACCAATTTGCAATGTACATGTAATATCAGACTATTCAATGCAATGGAATATTTTGGAAAGAAGTATTAAATAACTCCAGACCAGCTTGCCCTATTTTAAGTATGCATAAGGTTGGCCAGACTGCTAAGCAGTTCCCTTCTGTTAATTTGGCAGCATCTCAAATACCATTAGGAGGAAAGCTAATATATTATATAAGAAAGAACGGGCCATATTTGAAGTTGAGGTAGTCCATGTATACTGTAGCTCAGCTTTAAAGGAAATGGTAATTTTTTAACAATTTCACTAACTATAACTCTCCCCCTGCTCTGTGTAGCAAATAGAGGTAGTACCACAGGTAGCTCACAACATATATTAAAATACTGTACGTAAATTCTCTTTAGTCAAGCTGTATACATCTGTTAAAGGAACTGGGTAAAACAAATAGAAGAAGAATGGGAGTCATTAAGTGAAAATGCACTAGGATCCCTTTTCATAAGTGAACAAATTAATATTTAAAAACAATACTTTTATTTCAGACATTTAAAATATAGGTATCAGATATATATTATATGGAAATGTTAGTAATTAATCAAATAAATACATATATTTTTATGTTCTCAGTCTTCCTTTTTTCTTCTTTTTATTTAAACATGTTTACTTGAGTCTGAAGGTAGCACCACTAACACTAACTGCTATAATTTATTGTCTATGGCAATCAACTATAAAAAGATTGGTATATCCCATACAGATAGATCTTGCTCTCTATAATTTTCCTTGGTGTATAATATTTCTATATTTACATCTCTAAAGCTCTATATTGACTGGATTTTTCTAGCACTACAAGCTCATGGCACATTCTAACTCCATGACATGGGGCCTGTACTATACCTCTACTACCTATTGCTATAACAGGTTGTCAGGCAGGTTTTACTAAGTGGAGCTGCACAAATGTCTCTATTTATATTCTTTATCAATACAGGATTACCATAATCAAAAAAATACATGGGATCAGACAAAATATGAATATCAATATTTATAAAACATTGATATTTACTGCAACACATGCGCAGTTGCAGTCTACAGGATGGCTGGGAAGAGGGGTGGATGCTGATTCTTTGATACAAGAACTAGAGTATACTAAGATTGATTTATCACAATGACGGAAAAGTTCAATGTGACATTGCGATAGTATCAATATGGCTATATATGATATTGTCTATTAAATAATGAGACCAATGCTATAATTTTAGCGTCATTATATTAAGTACATTTTAACTCTATCCCCCTTCTATGAACACCCCTTCTGCATCCACACACCACTGTATTCTTTTCTTCCAATGATCAAAGACATGCTGTAGCACTTTATCTGTCAGTTGTCTCAACAGCTCTGTCGTTTTTCTTCCTTACCTCAGTAACTAATGCAAAATGGTTTTCCTTGAGTATAGATATACAGTAACTTTAGGGAAAAGAAAGAAGTCACACAGTGCTACTGTAGCACTACGGAGGGTGTTCTAGTAATGAAGTCTGTTTCTCAGCCAAAAGCTGCTTCACAGAGAGCTGTGTGGGTTGGTGCATAGTCCTTATGGAGGATAAAACAATATTACCACAACTCTGGCCTCTTTCTTCTGTTTCTTTCCTTTAAAGTTACTAGAACATTATTGTAGTAATGTGGATTCACTATTGAGCCTTCTGGTTCACAGTCTGCCAAAATAACACTCTTGATAACAACGAAAACAATTAACTTGGCTTTTAATTTAGATATGCCTTTATGTGCTTTCTTCATTCTTGGTGATGATGGTGTTTTCCAATGCATGGACTGGCATTTTGCCTCAGGATCATACTAGAAGATCCAAGTTTCATCACAGGTAATAACTTTATCTGCTTTTCTATTTGAAAAAGCCTTGTAACCATCTTAGCACAAACTTTTGTCATGTAAAAGCTCTAGATGCAAAACTAGGCGATATGTTGTCAGGTCTACAGATTGAGCACATCATCTAGTATGTACCAGCAATCGCGAGCTCCTGCAGGTTGTCTGCCAGGCCATCCCATTGGTCATGCTGCATGACCAAAGGGGAAAATCCTGGAAGTGATCAGATGCAGGGGAATGCAGCTGTGAATGATATATCGTTCAGTGTGTACGGCATGGCTGATATATCATTATTTCGGTCATGTCGTTGACTGGGTACACACATCGTTTAGTGTATACTGAGGCTTCATTAGTTTCTTGATCCATGTTTACCATTACTGCTATCATTCGGCTGCTGAGTTGACGGTCAATTTGAACAATTTAAAAAAAAATTCTAAATGTTTGTTTTTATGTGCAAAGTTTTCCAGGACATTCATCATCTTCGACATCCTCACGGCCATCACTAAATATTTTGTACTATTTAAACACACATGCACATGACATACAAGCTGCACTGTAAGCATAGGTTTCCATACAAAAAGATTTGGTCAGCATTTTGTTCACTTTAACTAAACACTTTAAATTAAAATGTTGCTCTACTTTTGAACTAAGCATTTTTATGACACATGAGAGAACACAACTTCTTTGAACCTGTGTGACAGCCTCTGCGCAAAAGTGGTGAAACCTGCAAAACCATTTTGGGATAGTCCAAGTTCAATGTTCCCCTACTACCTTTTAACTCACACAGTATGGCTTATTTTTTATAAGTACAGCCTCGTTATTTAATAGCCATATATTGTATATCTAATAGCGTTGGAAATGCATATTGATATTGCAGATACATGAAAATTGATAAGCATCAATGATTGCTACACAATTGGGGGCAGAGGCACTGCTATGTTTATATGTCCCTGGTGGCTGCTCCTTTCTGGAGCTACCAGGTATACACTAGGGGAAGTGCACTTGGGTATTTACATTTCTGTGACCAGCAGTGAATAGTAAACACTGGGGGTGGATCTAAGGGTGCAGAGAGGCCAGAAGGTCCCTTTTAGATTGATGGCTTCTGGAAGATCATTTATTTGCAAGCACCCAGTTAGTGTTTTTAGCTGGTCACATCAGATGCGACCATGCCAAGGAAAGCCCAAACATGTTATTGTCACATCTGATGCAACCACGCCAGGCAAGTACTGTAGTTAAAAACTGCCTTAAATGACTGACTCATTTATTTCTCATAACATACAGCTGTTATGAGATAGATACATAAATAATATTAATGCAGTATTAATTGCTTTGCATTATTAGTTTTTAAAGCATTGACTTATTGTGCAAATTAGACTTGACAAAATATATTCCACTGAAAGTAGTCACTAATTAACACTATGGTGTAGTAAAAGTATATCCACTTAGCATGGCTACAAAAGTTTTCTGAACTATTTACATTATGTTTTGCATACGTAATCAAATACATTATTCAGAGTGGTCCATGGGGCTAATTCAGACTTGATCGCTCGCTAGCGTTTTTTGCAGCACTGTGATCAGGTCAGAACTGCACATGCGTATGCACCGCAATGTGCAGGCACGTCGCACAGGTACAAAGCTGTTTGTTGCACTGCAATGGGTTTGTGCGAAGAATCCATTCGCACGGCCGATCACAAGGAGATTGACAGGAAGAAGGCATTTGTGGGTGTCAATTGACCGTTTTCTGGGAGTGGTTGGAAAAATGCAGGCGTTCCCAAGCGTTTGCAGGGCGGGAGTCTGACATCAATTCTAGTCCCGGACAGGCTGAAGTAATCACAGCAGCTGAGTAAGTCCTGGACTACTCAGAAACTGCACAAAATCTTTTTGTATCGATCGGCTGCACATGAGATCGCACACTTGCACAGCTAAAATACACTCCCCAGTGGGCAGCGACTATGTGAACACAGGACTGCCACTACAGCACTTCTACAAACCAGTGTGCCATTAATTGGCTGCTGCATGAGAAAGTGCTGTTGCTTACACAGGAGATGGTCCCCTTATCTAGATCTTGTGACCATGCTCCTCCTGCCACTTTCACCTAGCAGATTTATATACTACAGAAATAATATATATTCTAGTCCACTACCATCGACATATTAATTAATTGAGCAAAGTGAACAGTGGTGGCGGCAGCCTCTGGGCTGCAGCTCACACCACATCGTGCAAGGGGGAGCTACTGTAGTTAGCACATATAAACATGCATGCAGAGATGTATATAACATATGTGCTGGCTGCAGGTCCCCAGGGATTGCCAGCAATGCGTGCATTACAGCCGCTGCTGAACCTGGGATGCTGCATTTGGCTCCACTCTCCTTCAAAGCCTGCCCCCACACTCTTGTGTAAATTAGCCAATGGGAGCCTGGGGGCAGGACAGGCTTTGAAGAAGAGTGGAGATGAATGCAGCATCCCGGGTTCAGCGGCGGCTTTAATACATGCAGCGCTGCCGATCCCCGGAGACCTGCAGCCAGCACATATGTTACATACATCCCTACATATTTGTTCATATGTGCTAACTCGCTCCCCCTGCACTATGAGGTGTGCTGCCACTGTAAGTGAGATATGTAAAGCACAAATAACAGTAATGCCAATTGGTAAGATCACAACGTCAAGTACCAAGTCCGCCTCCCTTACTCCTCATCATCATTATTATCACACACATAATTATTATCATACATTAACTATAAGGAGGTGGACAATTGCTATCAATCAATTTTAGGTAACTGGCATCCATCAACAGGAATAAGAAAATATTACTTCCCCCAAGAACTGCTATAAATCAAGCTAAAATGTGCACCTTATCTGCAAAAAGCTGGCGGGAGGGGTTTAAAGTATAGATAGATTAAAGGTTGGCAGCAGGTATATCAGCAAAGTCACATTGTTAAAATAAGGTTGATTAGCATTTGTATTATATCAGCACATTCAGCAGTTTTACTATGTCAGTTGATTTTTATTAGGTTATTTGATCTCTGGGTAGTGACATTTGTTCTAGGTTCATGCTAGTAACATTCTGTGCTGTTGTAAGATTTCATTATTGTCACTGTTTAAAAAAATATAAATATGGGAAAATATTGCTTTACTACTTATTAGAAGGACATAGATAGTATCATGTTGTTTTTCCCACTTTCAGTTTGTAGCTCCAGAGCTCTGTAACTGTACACATTACTTTTTTCATTTGTAGTTCAAACTGTTTCATTAAAAATAAGCAATACATCAATACATCAACACACATTGCTTCAATTTTCTTGGCATTATGCAGTTATCTTAAATTCAGTATAATGTACTAGTAAAGGGTCCTGGCATATGCCATGTCAGCTGAGTCTGCTCTTGCTCTGCCCATCCCATACCCCACTCTGTCTGGCCATGCCTCCTCTCTATCTGCTGCTCCACCCACCACCTACTCTGACTGCAGTTCTCTCCCACTCTGACCACACAACCCCCTCTCTGCTGCTACAATATGTCATTGTCAGCCTCCTCCCCTGCCGTTAGATGGGCAGAGCACCTCCTGTCTATGCACATGCATGTTGGAGATGGGACAGACTTTAGAAATTTTTTATATAAACTGTAAAATTTAGCAGCACTGCAATACTCCTCAATATACAGTATTATTATTATTATTATTATTATTATTATTATACATTATTTTATACGGTGCCACAAAGGGTTCGGCAGCACCCAATTACAGAGTACATAAATAAATAATCAAAACAGGAAAACAGTGACTTACAGTTGAAGACAATATAGGATAAGTACTGGGTAAATAAAGTTAGCTACATCAGCAGATGACACTGAAATAAGTATATGGGTAACAGAAAACTGCTGGATTTGGAAGATGGTTTAAGTAAGAGAAGGATAAGCACATGAAAGATGAGGGCCCTACTCATGAGAGCTTACATTGTAAAGGGGAGGGACAGACAGACAGGGGTGACATAGATTGGGTAGATAGAGAGGGTGGAACAGAGGGTTAAGATAAGATTTGGCTGGGTTTGGTGGAGAAAAGGGTCTTGAGAAACAATGAAAATGTGTATTGTGGTATTTTAAATGCCAAAGGTCTTAGTGCTTACAAGTGCTTTTAGAAATAATCATGATAAATCCATGCTTGAAATGGACACTGCTACTTTAATGACTCAAGGAGACCTTTTGAGCTGAATATTAGCAAAGCTTTGTAAGTGATATGTTAAATAGTCAATGAGCCATTGCATCCATTAGAAAATACTCTAAAGACTTTGGAGTTTTGTAAAAGCGAAACAAAAATTATGAATATAAAGTATTCAACTTTGTTTTTTTTTAAATGAACATCAAATATTTATCTTGGATATATATGCTATGAAAATGTGACAGTGTATTGAAAGCTTTGTAGTTGAAGTATGTAATATTGAACATTGTAAGAGTATTCTCGATTATAGTATATCCATACAAAGTGAATACATTATCTATAAATATTTGTTTTAAAAAATAAGATAGTATGTTTTGCAAAGCAATATATGATTTACACTAAAAAGTAGAATATAAAGCACTTAATAAAAGACTATTCTTAAATAACATTTAATAGTAACATTTTACTAAGTGCCTGTGTTTTGCTTTTTCCTGGACAGTTTTTCCCAATCCAAGCTTTCATTGTGATTTCTGGAGTGCTGATACTGTATGTTCTCTAGTAGTGACCACACATGATCACCAGATGGGTCATATCATTTGAAAGAAGGGACTTCCCTAAGTCTATGGGGTCATCCAATTAGGTGTGAAGAGTACGGTATGCCACTACCAAAGCATTTCAACACCGGCAATGGCACCCAATCTCACACCCCTCATAAGCTAATTTCTGCCTGAATTTGCACAAAATTGCTCTGAGCCATTTGGGGCAGTGTGCACTTTTGTGTGAGTTCAGGAAGCCATAAAGTGCAGAGGCTGTTGCTATGACTTGCGGGTGTAAGTTCATCGCAGATACAGTGATTGGATTGACCCCTATGTGATCCAGGATGGGAGATAGAGCACTTTATTGATATTTTCCCTATTTTAGCTTTGTGAAAATGTTTATAGTACCTGGAAGGTGCAAGCTTAATGTCCTCAAGCCTCACCCTCACCTGGGTCCAAGCAATAGCAACTACAAGAGGGAGACTTTTCTGTATGTTTCCTCTAAAATTGAATCCTTATAGTGTTTATGGCAAAAGGGTTTAAAATAAGTTATAAAATATTGGTGTTGGATATTAGAATTTTACTCCCATATGTTGTATCCAAGAGAACTGCTGAGATTTCATATAATTATATTAGATTTCAATTTCTACATATGGCATTATTATTACTATAAATGAGCATCAAATTGGTCATCCAAAAAATGTGCACTTACTGTAGATAAATTTCATTAACAACACACAAAGTACATTTTTTAGAACAAAACAATAATTTGATTTATATAAAAAAAAGTTTAGATTTTAATCACAATTGTTTTACATATAAAGAATAACTGACTAATATCATAATAAACATAACTGATTGATATCACAATAAACAATTGCATCACACTAAAAAGTTGTTGTGTTGGAACATTAAGATATCAACAATGTATAACAATTCTTATTATCTAATACTCATACCGCAATCATTCATAAAATTATGCCTCAGATTTTCTAATTTCTTCTACAGTAAATAAACCTGTGTTCTTTTTACTTTTATAAGTGTATACCAGAATGGCAAGGAATGCGTACTAAATTGCTAGTGCAAATTCAAGCAAAGTTTCCTGGGTCAGGGTAAAAGGCCATGCGCCTAGATTCTTGTGTCCTATGAAAGACCTTCTTGTAAGTGGCATGCTATGAACTATAGCTCCAGCATGAGATGAGTCATAAGTCTCTCTTTGTTCAGGTTTAAGTGTGAAACACTTAGCAGTATGTGGAATAGGCTGAAAGCCCTTTAAAAAGTAGCTATGTCAGGACGGATATTTCAATCATACAATGTTATGTATCTTCATTAGTGCTGAAAGGTGATGGGGTTGGAAGGGCAAGAGGAACATGGCACACTGCTTGTTGAAAACATATATAATGTACTTCTTCTTTGAAGTTTTAAAATCTAGGACAAAGATGGATTGTCTAAATTATGCACGCAATTATCAGATTAAAAATGTAAACAATTGTAATAAAGTGTGATTTTGGATTATTACCCCCATTTTGCTTTCTAGTATTAGTTTTATGTATTGTGAAGTTTATATTGCAAAACATTTGTAGTTTGAAATAAAAAGTGCTTTGAAATAATGAAAATTTGTGATTTTTTTTATATTTGTTGTTCTGTTCAACCTAATTATGCCAAGTCTTTATGGCTTCACTTGGTGCCTGGAATTTTTACATGAATATCAAATACTTCCCAAGCCACACCTGTTTAGTTTTGTTCTGGCAGACATGACCCACTGTTCTTAAATGAAATATTGGAAAGAGTACTGCTACTGACTGGTTATAGATAACTCCCAAATGTGATGAAATTGGGTATGTCATGCATTATATAAGTAGTTATCCATTGCTAGAATCATAGGTCACAATCAGTGGTGTACATACATACAGTAGATCAATAACATGAATCCTGAAGATTAATAGATTGAAACAGAAAGGTCTAGCTGCTCAGAATATCACATAAGTGAATGCAAGAGCTTCAAAAACTAGACAATAAAAATGTATAGCATTTAAAAGGTTAGCTATGTATACAGTAATTACAAAAATGTGACATAACTGGGAACAGAATTTATCGAGGATATTAATTTTTCATCTATATAAGCGGTGGAGTTCTGGAGTTACATCAGAATTTACTGTATATCTCAGAAGTAAACCTACATTAATGTGCACAGTTTGAATTCACAGAGATTCATATAGTGCCTATAATACAGTAGTGAAACATCTTAGTACAGTATATTTGAAGATAATCTTTACTTGGTAGAAAGCCTTTCTTTTAAAAATTCACAGTTCCATTTGCAGATTCTGTATATTTGAAGCATAGTGATAAAATCACAAAATTACCTATTTATTAAAGTCTTTTGGCAGATAATCCTCAGGAAACATCAGTTTTCAGGGGAATTTCACAAAATTATAGAACAGAGATGTATTGCGAAAGAAGGAGGCACATGTGCTGTCTCCGTATGGGCTCCCTCCTCTCTAGCTGGCAGCGCAGTGGAATTTTGAGTGCTTGGGTCACTATGAATTATTTGAAATGTGAAAATTCTGCCAATTTCTATAATTGAATTGTATCTAATTTTTCAACAAGAATATCCCTTTAAAAAAAAATTGATGAGTACTGTTAAAAATTGAGATTTCCCCACAATCTGACTATTGAACCTGAACTTAGTATGACCCCACTGATTGATAATCACTCCTGCTCCAAAGTTAAAGGCAAAGAAATTCTGCTTAGATTATTTGTAATATACATGAAAGCAATTGTGGTCTTCACACAGTGGTTTGAAATCCAATATATGGAAAATAGATATAACGATTCAAAGAAGACTGTAAAGCATTATGTTATCTTATCTATATTAGAAACATGTTAGTTTTAAAGGATAACAATCCAAGTTCATGTTTAAAGATTAGAGCTAATGCAGTCAGTGAAGTTTTCCAAATGTGTAGAAATAATTCCAATAGAATAGTAAAAAATAAAAAAGATGACAAAATGAGCCTGAAAATATATTCAAAAGGAAGCATTGATGCCGTTGACACAGTTTACTGCTTTTCCGTGACATTAAGAATTGAGGATCATTTTTAAATGCAGTCTGATTGTGCTAGAAGTAGTTTTATTGCTTAAACCCCTAGAGAAGGTATCAGATAAAGTGAAACATATTAGCTTCTGGAATAATTATACACATTTGCAGTTATTTTTGAGCAAATTTCTTGAACTTGTATTGCAGAATTTGCATACAGGGCTCAATTCTATTCATGCCCACTTAGCAATCATTGGCCTCGACTTTTTTACAACTACTGTACTGTAAATAGTGTGAAATGCCACTTTCATGACCATCCCACTATTCAACTGTCACTTTAATGTTTTCTAATTTTATTCAGTTGCCTGCGAGAATCACCTACATTAAGGTATTAAGGGTAAAATAAGGAGACAATAGAGCTGTATGTACTGCAAATGTCATATGCTTTAAGGTCATTTTCTAAATATAAACACATTGAATCATACAGTACTCTAAGCTTCCAATTACAAGTCCAGTTTTATTTAATGACACTTTTGAAAGCTGTGGTTAACATCACTTTACTTCACAGTTGTTAATAGATCATTTAATTCAATATGTGTGATAAACCCAATATTTGCCTGTGAAATGTGTCTGTTAATAGATAGGGATCTGTTAAAATATACCAGCAGATGGGATGTTGGCTGTCAGCATGCCGATAGCAGCATCCCATCTGGCGGAATACCGGCAGTGAGACAGCGAGTCCCCTCATGGGCTCACTGCGCTCGCCATGCTTTTGGCTTGGTGACGAGCTTTGCTCACCACAGTTTCTATTCCCACTCGGTTTGTGGCGTGGACCCACAAACCAAGTGGGAAGTAGGGGCGGGTTTCATTATGGCATCCGTCTGTAAAATGCCTGCTGTCGGGATTCCAGCATCGGTCTCCTAAATGCCGGTATCCCGACCACTGGCATTTTGACTGCATACCATAGATAGATAGATAGTTAGATTGATAGAAAGATAATCTCTCTCTCTCTATCTTTATATATCATGGAGCCCTTGCTTCTTCTATGGGTTATTTTTTCTTTAGGATTTGCCTTTATTGCTGCTAGTCTTAAAAAAAACACATGTTTTAGCACAAGGATCAACAATAACTTGGATGATAGACATTCTTTTATTCATAAAGCACAATAAATCATATTGCTAGATAGTAGATTGATCACTTAGTCCATGGTCCAGCTTTATTTCCATATATGTTTATAATCAAGTTTCTATACTAAGACAATAATATAAGATTAAAGTTAAAATCTAATTATTGTTAAATGATGAAAGATGCACATGATTCAAGAAGCAGAGCTATTACAGAGAAATTGAAGTCATAACTTTCATTTCCACTAATTACACAAAGAGGAAAAATGCAAGCACCTACAGTTAACAAAACTAGGAAGTAATTAAATAGTTTGAAGTGCCACAGTTTGGAATGCTGAAGTAATAATAACATCCTTCAGATTGTTATCCTACAATAAATACACCAAATGAACGAACATATAGGAAGCCAGGGTAATGAATGACCTATAAATGTCTACAAAATACTTCAACTAAATTGCTTACCATGTCATTCATTTAGCATCAGTAGCTTCATGAGAGCTCGAAAGAATAGAAGTCATGTTTACAGGGCCGGTGCAAGGTTTCTCGGCACCCTAGGCAAATTGTCAGCTGCGCCCCCCCCCCCCCCATATATGTGTGTGCATGTAGTCTCATATTATATATATATATATATATATATATATATATATATACACACACACACACACACACACACATGGTCGAAGTGGAAATTTGGAAGTGGGGGTATGCAAAAGTCAAGGATGTAAATATGCACGTGCCTTCGGCGCGCACGCTCCAGAAAAGGGGGCGTGGTCACCCAAAAGGGGGCATGTCCCGTGTAGTAAAACCCCTTATACTATCTAGTACTGGTGCCCCTTTCACATTATAGCACACGGTACGAGCTGAAATTTACATTGTAGCACACTGAATAAGCCGAAATTCCCCTTGTAGCACACTGAATGAGCCGAAATTCACATTATAGCACACTGAATGAGCCGAAATTCACCTTGTAGCACACTGAATGAGCCGAAATTCCCCTTGTAGCACACTGAATGAGCCGAAATTCACATTGTAGCACACTGAATGAGCCGAAATTCACCTTGTAGGACACTGAATGAGCCGAAATTCACCTTGTAGCACACTGAATGAGCCGACATTCACATTGTAGCACACTGAATGAGACGAAATTCACCTTGTAGCACACTGAATGAGCCGAAACTCACATTGTAGCACACTGAATGAGACGAAATTCACATTGTAGCACACTGAATGAGCCGACATTCACATTGTAGCACACTGAATGAGACGAAATTCACCTTGTAGCACACTGAATGAGCCAAAACTCACATTGTAGGACACTGAATGAGACGAAATTCACATTGTAGCACACTGAATGAGCCGAAATTCACATTGTAGCACTCTGAATGAGCCGAAATTCACATTGTAGCACACTGAATGAGCCGACATTCACATTGTAGCACACTGAATGAGCCGACATTCACATTGTAGCACACTGAATGAGCCGACATTCACATTGTAACACACTGAATGAGCCGACATTCACATTGTAGCACACTGAATGAGCCGACATTCACATTGTAGCACACTGAATGAGACGAAATTCACATTGTAGCACACTGAATGAGACGAAATTCACATTGTAGCACACTGAATGAGACAAAATTCACATTGTAGCACACTGAATGAGCCGACATTCACATTGTAGGACACTGAATGAGCCGACATTCACATTGTAACACACTGAATGAGCCAAAATTCACATTGTAGCACACTGAATGAGCCGACATTCACATTGTAACACACTGAATGAGCCGACATTCACATTGTAGCACACTGAATGAGCCGAAATTCACATTGTAGCACACTGAGTGAGCCGACATTCACATTGAAGCACACTGAATGAGCCGACATTCACATTGTAGCACACTGAATGAGCCGAAACTCACATTGTAGCACACTGAATGAGCCGACATTCACATTGTAGCACACTGAATGAGCCGACATTCACATTGTAGCACACTGAATGAGCCGAAACTCACATTGTAGCACACTGAATGAGCCGACATTCACATTGTAGCACACTGAATGAGCCGACATTCACATTGTAGCACACTAAATGAGCCGAAACTCACATTGTAGCACACTGAATGAGCCGAAACTCACATTGTAGCACACTGAATGAGCCGAAACTCACATTGTAGCACACTGAACGAGCCGACATTCACATTGTAGCACACTGAATGAGCCGACATTCACATTGTAGCACACTGAATGAGCCGAAATTCACATTGTAGCACACTGAATGCTACAATGCAACATGTGGGAGCCCAATTGTGGGGGAGGGGGGGAATGGAGAGATGAACCTAGGTACAAGATGCAGGGGGGGGGGGGGGGAGAAGTGGGAGCCTAATAGCTGTGGGGGAGCTGGTAATAAGAAGAGGCAGCAGCGGGGGGGGGGAGATGACCCTAGGTACAAAATGCAGGAGGGGGGAGGGGGGGAGCAGCGGGAGCCTAATAGCTGTGGGGGAGCTGGTAATGAGAGGCAGCAGCAGAGGGGGGGGGGAGCAGAGGGGGGGGGGGGGGTTTGAAGAAATTAACCTAGGTACAGGATTACTAGATGCAGGAGGGGGGGGGGGGGGAGTTGAAGCAGGAGCCCAATAGCTGTGGAGGCAGCAGAAGGTTCTGATGAGATGCGGCCGGGAGCCAGTCGCGGGATTGCGGAGGGGGGGGGGGGGGAGAGAGGCGCAGATAAAAATTTGCTCGATTCTAGGGAGAGGCGGCGCCCGATGTGGCAGCAGAGCGGACCAGCGACCAGGCCAGCAGACCCCTTCATGATGATGTGCCCTGTAGTCCGTGGAAGACCATCGCGTGGGGGAGCGGCGGATCGTCTGCTCACATAACGTGGGACTCAGGAGCGCAGGCGGCAGCAGCAGCAGGCTGTGCATTATAACTCATTCCTCAGGAATGAGTATAATGCGCAGCCTGCTGCTGCTGCCGCCTGCGCTCCTGAGTCCCACGTTATGATTCCTCTGTGGGCGGCTCAGCTGTGGGCTATGATCGCAGAGGTGGGGGCCCGGGGGGGGGCGGCTGCACGGCACTGACGGCAGGCCGGGTTGAAGAAGAACTTAAGCAGGCACACACAGACACAGTCAACTCACGTTTGAAGGCACTGCACTGGCAGACAGTCAGACGTGGTGGGCCAGGCGCCAACGAGCTGCTCCTCTTAAAGAATAGGAGGAGTGTGTGTGTGTGTGTTCTCTTTCACTTTCGTTCCGCCCTCCAGTGGTCGCCGCCCCTAGGCAGCTGCCTAAAGCTGCCTAGTGGTAGCGCCGGCCCTGCATGTTTACAGTTTACAAAATATATCATGTGGAGTACTGTATAGGTACTGTATATTGATTTAAATTGTGCTACTATGCACAATAATGCATTTACAGTATATATTATTAAAGTACAGCAAATCCTTACTTGACATCTATGCATATAAATCCTATGTATCACTAAGGAAAACTGAAATATTACTAATATTTTGGATCCATCATTTACCGGGTAGCTAACTATTGTGCCCAGCATTGCTCTTTTTTGTGCTACCCCCTTTTGCTCTATATATCCTTCTTTGCTCCTTCCCTCTTTCCCTCACCTCTCTTTCTCTATCCCATATTTTTCTGTCTCTACCCTTCTTTCCCTTTTCCTTTAATTTCCCTCTTGCTCTCTCCCTCTTTTTCGTCCTGGTTTAATTTTTCCCCTCATTTCTGTCTATCCACTTCTTTATTGGCAGTGTGACATGCTTCGTATAGAGACAGGGCAACAGTTGGGGAAGAGGGCCAGTGCATTTCCATCCCAACCTAACCTTCACCACTGCATTCCCACCCCATCCTGCTCCCTTAAACTGCACACCTACCCCAGCCTGTAAACCACTACAGTATCCCCACCCAATCCTGTAACCCCCTACTCTATCCCCACCCCATACTAATGGGAGGTGGTTGATAGATAAATAAAAGGTCAGATAAAAGGTCAACAGCCAATAGGTTGACACCATAGGGTCGACAGTCAAAAAGGTTGACAGGGTCAAAAGGTCAACTGGGTTCAAAGGTGGATGGTCACAAGATCAACATTCAAAATGTCGACAGGGTCAAAAGATCAACAGTCAAAAGGTTGAACAGTCAAACAGTTGACATGAAAAAGGTTGACACACATATGGTTAACACATGTTTTTTAGGGTTTTTCATGTTTTTACAACTTTCACTGCATTTACTATCCATGACATAAACTATTGCCTTTAGTAACCTTGTAGCGAGTGGAGCGAGTCACGGAGCCCAAAGCGTGACGAGCGAAGCAAGCCCACGGGAGGACACGTTTCAACAAATTTAGGAAAAAAATGTTTAAAAACACAAGATAACACCCAAAAAAAATTGTGTTGACTTTTTGACCCTGTCGAAATTTTGACTGTCAAACTTTTGACCCTGTTGACTTTTTGACCCTGTCGACCTTTTGACTGTCGACCCTAAGTTGTAGACCAAAAGACTGCCTATCTTTTTATTGTCTATCTTCTGTATCACACCCATCCTAACCCCACAACTATAACCCCACAGCACTCACCAATCCAGGTGTCAGGACTTGAGAAAAGAGTGAAACTGGGAGATAGTGCAAAACTTCTCTTCTGGCCAGCAGGAGCTAGGGGTTGCTTGCAATGCTTATCTGTTTTTGTCTCTTGTACTAAACGACAAGTGGGCAGCAGAGCTGGGAGATGGCTGCTGGAGGAAACAGACTCGGGAAGCGTTAGAGATCATTGAGAACTACTGTATATACATAGGAAAAGATAGAACAAGTGCTCCCCAGTGCCAGATTAAGGTCCGCATGGGCCTGGGCTAAAATTTATGAAGGGCCTATTGTGTGCCTTGGTAGGAGGTGTAATAAGCGCTGTGGTAGGGGTGGTCTAAATAGGGTGTGTGGCCTGTGCCATGGGTATGGCTATCTCCATGTCTACCTTAAACCACTTAATAGAGGCTCAGATCAACAGACCCCCACACACACACATATAGTGGTAATTGAAGTAGGAATTTTGAAGTGGGGGTATGGGAAATTAAACAGGAGTTCTATTGCACCCGCCAAATTAAGGGGGCATGGCCACTGATAAGATTATGTCCTTAGAAGTATATACATTAGTGTTCCCCATCCCCTCCTAGTCTGTGTATGTGTCACTGAACCGCCCTCCCCTCCTAGCCTGTATATGCATCAGTGTGCCCGCCCTCTCCTCCTAGTCTGCATATTCTGTAGTGTGTCCCCCTCCCCTCCTATCCTTTATATGCTGTAGTGTGGCCCCCACCTCCTAGCCTGTATGTGCAGTAGTGTGCCCCTCTCCCCTCCTAGTCTGTATTGTAGATGTATCATTGTACCCACCCTAGTCTTTACTTCCCCTTCCTTATAATTTGTAGTCTGTTCCCTAGTTGTTTACCTGCTCTCATCACTTGGTCCTTTTGGCAGCTCAGCACTTCTTCCATTCTCACCCACTGCCATCTGGGAATGCAGTATAAATGGATGTGGAGGTGCTCTGTTTGGGCAGCCAAGAATAGCTGCTGCCAAGTCCCAAGGCTATATTGTGTGGCCATAGCATTGTGGTGCCCATGCGGTGCCTTGAGCCCCAGCAGGAAAAGGCAGGAACGGAGAGGCCCCTCCGCCCCCTCCAGCCAAGCAAACCTCATCAGCAGCACTAAGTTTTGGGGAGGTTAGAGCTAAGAGTAAAGGGGAGAGCTCTTCCGCCCCCCCCCCCCGGCCGGGTAATTTGCATCACTGAGCAGCACCACTACTGGTCTGTGGGGAGGAGGCGTGCGAGAGGAAAGTGGCCCCTCCTCCTGCTCTGGCCAGGACATCAATGTATGTGCTGGTGGCGATATACAATGAGTCACTGTGATCCGTTGAAATGCTGACGGTTATAGGCCCTTTCACTGTGGTGGGCTACGGGCCTATTTTCAATGGAGGGCCTGGAGCTGCAGCTCCATCCACCCCATTGCTAATCCTGTCATGGCGCTTCCAATTGTGATAAATATATCAACCATAAAAAACCTTATATGAAAATTTCTTGTCCTTTGTATAAACTTTTTATTTAAGGAAAATGGTCCAAACAGATGTTTCTGACTACCTCTTCTAATCAAGAATCCCTCCACAAAGTCATCCAATTTCTTGGTTACCTCAAAAACATAAATACACTACTTCTCATGGTGCAAATTAGTTCACACAAATTAAATGCAAACCGCTAGAATAATCTAATGGTAGTATGTACTCTGTAGTCTTATATGGAACCAAATAGGCCATGTAACAACATAGGAAGTGAAGATGTGTAGTTCTCAATATCTCCTTCTGAACTTTGTTGATATGGAGGATCCCTTTATATTTTTACCTAAAAAATAGAGTTGTATGTTGGGCCTTATGAAAAGGCAAAATTATCAGCATGAAAGGTAGGTGTTAACATGAAAACTGGTTTGGCCATCCCTGATAAACACCTTCTCTCCAGACAAGAAACGGGCAATGGTGGCCAGCTGCCAGCTTCTATATTCCTTCTGTAACACTGACTGATTTATCACTGTTAGACATGGATTGCAGAAATGTTACATACAGTAGCAGACAAAACAGATGTTTTTGATGTGACTCAGTGGGTGCCTGTCAAAGTTTCAAGGAGAGAGTAGAATAAGTAACAGTGAGCACAGTGGAATAAGAAGGTGACCTGCTAAAAGTCTTTGGGCCCTGTGAAATCAGGAAAGGCATTTTGGGGGGATTTTACTTTTTATTTCAAATTTGTTTTTTATCAAGCAAAAATTCAAATAGGTAGTGAGTTTATCTTACAGAAAGGTGTGATTGTGTTATCTTGAGCACACATCGATCATTATTAAAGAGATTAACTCATGTGACATTGCCGCATATGTTGCCTGTACCAAAACATGTGAAAAACAAGTTTATTAAATGTAGTAAGAACTATAATACTGATTGTTATCTTTTAAGGCATTACAATACATATGCTAAAAGAAGACTCTGTTGTAATTTAATGGTATGATTAGAAAAGCAGCACTTCTTTATCATGTTTTGCTTTAGGGAAGTGCAAAAGCCAAAGTCTGAGTTGCTTGCTTGTAGTCCTCTTGGTATCAGAACTATAGATTACAGGTGGATGGATGTTGAGCCATAGACCTTTTTGTCTTCTGTCATAATTTGGCTCAGGTTCAGCGTCTTCCTATCCACTGTCTAAAGAGCTGTATTTTGTTTGTTATATAAAGGAGAGAAAATATGTCATTAAACATTATTTTTAACAAAGGTATGCTTGTTTTTTTTCATTTTCAAGACCAACTACCATGATTGGGTGATTGATGTTAGAAGTATGAACTGTAAGAAGCATCACATAAGTAAGCTGCAGAATATGGATTTTTGAATTACACATTCTATATAATCTCTTATAATGTGATTGTATTTACTTTATATATCTTACACAGAATGTATGCCTTACACATAGATTTGAAGGAAACCAAAGACTACTACTGTAAATGTTCTAATAAAGCTCTGGAAAAATATTCCACTACACTCTGTCTGCCCTTAAGTCTACTCCAATGTTTCAGAAAGCCTCTCTGCTACATGCTAGCTGCACAACTGCTTCCAGACTTAATTATTCTCTCCGGAGAATAAAACATTTCTCGCAGACTGACAAGATGGTAAATAATGAACACACTTAAGGGCTTTGTTTTCAAAAATGTTTTTCTGCAATGTCAAATCTTTCACCAACATGTCAGAAATTTATTTTGATAACTCTTCTTTTAATTGAAACAGATATATAGAATATTTTCTTTTTAAATGAAGGTGTCACTATCACATCTTTGCAAAACAAGCACTCCTGGTGTTAATTCTTGTCAACTATAGTAACTTCATTGTTTTTAAATATTTTTATAATAACCTTTTTTTTTATGATCTGTGTTTTGAACACATTGCGTAAATGAGATGCAATTGTATTAAATGTCCCAAGATATTTTTTAGCATTACAGCATAAAATCCAAAGAGGAAAATAATGAATTTTAGTTTTGAATAAAGAAGATGTGCAAACATCATTCACATTCTCCGACCATTACTTTGTCCCCCTGATACAACTATGGGGGTCATTCCGACCCGATCGCACGCTGCAGTTTTTCGCAGCCGTGCGATCGGGTCTGGAATGTGCATGCACTGTGGCTGCAATGCGCAGGTGTGTCACTGCCCGGCGACGGGGAATGACAGGCAGTGATTGTTCTAATGAAGATTTCGATCACAGTGGCGAACGCAAGGTCACTGACAGCAGGAAGGCGTTCCGGGGTGGCAACTGACTGTTTTCTGGGAGTGGAGAGGAAACAGCCTTAGTACAAGCTTCAGCACTGATGGCACCTGACTGCAGTAAAAACATTGTTGTACAGACTACAGGATACTGCCACAGTGGGAGGAGGGGTGTGCCACAATTGAGAGCGTTGTGGTGACTGGGCTGTGACGAAGCTCAGGTCCTATTTGTATGGCCAACACTTCACTATGGTGACAGATCACAACCCTTTACGATGGCTTCAACACACCATGGGGGAAATGGCAAACTGTTGTGGTGGAGCCTTGTACTTCAGATTTATGATTTTCACATTATCCACAAGCAAGACAAGGCTCACAACAGCCACTTTGGTTGCCTTGTGGTAAATCCTCTACTGCAGTCACATCATCCAAAAATGGAGAATGCGCACCAAAGATGCCCATTGCTCTGCCTCGCACCATAGCCCTTACTCCATGCTCACAAGCCAGACCATTTTAAACAATTGAATTGCGGCAGTTGTAAGATGCCAATTCTGTCTGAATGGGCACGATGACAGCGAAAGCTGGAGACATAACACATAGACGCTCATTATAAAAAAACGGAATTCCCCCCAGTTATTATGCAATTGAAATTGGTACCTATTGGTACAGTTTTTCCTCAGCCCCTAAATGGGCCTTTCTGAGTGGTAACTAGGCAGCAACAATATGAATGCAAGCTAAAAAAAAAACTGCTACATTGGTGTTAAGGTGTTTCGTGGGCATGTAATCTCGGTTACTCATCAATAAAAGTCAGGCCTATGCACTCTGGAAACATATACAGGTTGATATCCTGCACCTGGAATGGAGTAGATAAAAGTGCCAGTGATGATGATGGCTGCCCACAAATGAGGATCTGAGTGGTACGATTGCATAGATGCATAAAAATTAGGTTGTGCATATATTTGCATTATCATTCAGTTTGCATTCTATTTGTATCTGAGTTGTATCCACATTACGCACAACTCATAATCAGGCCTTTATTATACATATACACACAATGATAATGAGAATTTGTAATTACTAATATTGCATGTTCTGACATTAAGCATTAATCAGACTTTTCTAAAATTGAGATTATAAAATCAGTATTTTTGCCACAAGGCTTTTATGTCTATGATGCACAGGATGCAACATAGAATTTATGGAGTAATGGGGAGAACAAACAGCAGGCCATGCGTTAATATATACTGTATTCTACTTAATAAAAGATTTTTTTTATATTTGCTACAGTGAAATTTCCAAAAAGGAACATACATGTGTAGTACTTTTCATAAGTAATAATTTGGGAATAGCACTCAAATCATTGCTCATCAGGAATAAAATGTAAGATCATTAAAATACAGGATTTAAATAAAACAAAAAAACAGAATACTTTTACTACTACAGTGTAGGATCCTTTATTCATATCATTTGAAGTTCAGTCAATACAGTCACCCACTGAGCTCCTCTGTGTTGCACAGTCACCACTGACAAATGGCACATTATCTTAGATGTAGTGAAACGGTGGGAAATGCTGCTAGGGACGACTAATTGATTTGGCTGAAACCAACATGCAACTTACAGACAATGAACTAGGTTGTAAAAGACACAAGAAGTTTGTTTTGCTAGAAATATCTCCCTTTAAAGTTTTTTTTGTTTTGTTTTTATTTATCTCAAGGCTAAGCTTTTTGCATAAAAGTGGAAAACATCTTTCAGGCAATATAGCTAAAATATGACAAATGGTCTACTGTCTACTTAGATTTTATGAATTCCTTACTATTTAATGCTATGTATCATATTTATGAACAAATAAATTCTGAAAATAAAATTCCACACCATGGAAACAAAATAAAAATGTAACAGATCCCACTGGATCCAGTGTACAGGTAGAATAAATAGGATCACATTGTCTAATCCATCTTTACCTTCATCAGTCATAAAGGTGAGCTACAGTTTCATCAGCAGAATTGTCACCTGATGCTGCATTAGGACACAAATTAGTACACGTTTTATTTGGCCAGAAAGTTTTTCCAAAGGAATTGCACAATGATTTTTGTGCTGCCTAGAATTCCTAGTCCTATATAATCTAAAATTGAAATTCCCTTTCCAAAATACCAAAGCAAAATGATCTAATCCTTGGGGTATATTTACTAACAAGCGGGTTGTCAAATGAGCTAATCATTGGCGGCTTTGACTGATACAGTAGATTTCAAATGGCAACAGAAGTAAATGTTAACTTAGGCTTGTTTAACATTTTTTCTGTTGCTGTTTCAAATTTATCATTCAAAGCCATAGCTGGTTGGCGGCATTCACAACCTGCTTGAGCCAATCTCTTGAACTCTCCTTCATCCAGTGTTTCACACTGGAAAAATGGCATGTGTGCCCCTTTAAGAGAGTTTTGCTTGCAGCTCTGCAGCAGCTGGAGAAGCACTGGCACAGTAGGAGTTAAGTGTAGTTCATGGTCTGGTCACGTGGTCTCAGGGAGAAGAGCAGATTATACAGGGAGAAGCAGGGTCTGTTGGGAAGACAAAGGTGGTGAGAGGAGGTGCTGGAAGGCATGAAAATGCGGAGCAGAGTGGTAGCTGAGTTCAGCAGACAGCCACAGCAGCATGCAGCCGATGCTGAAGAAGAGAAGCAGGGTGTTGCCGGGGAGCCAAAAGCCAGAGAGCAGGCATTGAGACACCGGAGACCAGACACCGCCAGGCCAGGTGAGAGGTGTGGATGCTGTAGCCATCTTGAAACCATGAGGAGCAATTTGCAGCAGGTGCAGCCAGCACATACCTCCATTCCCTGGGTCTGAAGGAGTACTGTAGGAAATTGACAGCCCAACTACAAGCAAGCATGCCCTTCAGTCTCCGCCACCCTTGGTACAGACTGAGCAGTGTTTAAAAGGGCACAGCCAACAGCGCCATAGTTTGCAAGGGGTGCCAAAAGACTGAGTTTAACACAAATCCAAGGGAGTTATTTCTGGAAGGACTAAGTTACTTATGCAGATACATATCAAGCCCTGCAACTGAGAGAGACTCAGTTTGTTTATTCAAAAGTCTCTCATTGTGAGTGAGTTGCCATTGTTAAAGGTCGCTACCATTCCTTCGCTAGCTACAATCTCTTTGAATATACAACTAAGTATCTTTTCCTAACCCAGAACTCACCCCAATATCTGTGTGCCCAGTCCCCCATTGACAAACTGTGGCACAGCAGACTTTAACCAGAGCTCCAATGATACTTGTCAGTAAACATATTTGTTACTTTGATGAGGAAAAGCTGCAAAGTTATTATTTAGTATTACCATTCTTATACTTTTTATCAAATTATAGATTGGTATGCACAGTGATATTATTCTATGATTCCAAGGAACACACATGTGTTAATTTGTGATTCCAATTATTCTTCATCTGTGATTCCAATTACTTGGACTTGTTTTGCATACTGGATTATCTGTTACGGTGTGTTTTATAGCAAATTGTATGTTCCTGTTCTACTTGTATGCCAAATTCCCAAAAGTTGTTTGGTTGGAAGCACAAAAAGAAGAATTTGGCATACAAGAAGAACAGGAATATGCAATTCTCTACAATCCCTTAATCAACCAATCATCCCAAATCCAGAGTTCATTGCAGATCAATAAAAAGACTTTCTGTTGGAATTGCTGACTCACATCTGATTCATATCAATCTATCCTACCTCTCTAAACATAGTACTATGAGAGAAGGTATGGGGAACAACATTTCAGGGGAAAGGTCCATCACATAGCCACCCAACACCTGTGATACCTCTCTCAATCACTTAGACATACCCTGCCAACCCCACGGGGTGTTAAACCTGTAAATGCTGATTTACTTACAGGACTAAAAGCAATACATTAATACACTCATTACACTTAAATTCGAGCCGCTGCAGCCGCAGAATGTAATCCTTAACCGACGTACTTATTACTCAGTTAGCGTACAAAGCCCTGTAACATGTACACACTTTGTACATGCAGTGCATACACACACCAACACGCTGAGAGCACAATGCAGCTACACGTGTGGCTGAAATACACTTTAAACCTCAGCAGGAAGGAGACACAACACCAATTGTATTTAAGATGTTGGGATCTGACCCACCAACATATAATTGCTGAAAGGGGGTTACAACAAATATACAATTACAATAACAGAAAAGAGGCTACAATACAATGGTACATACATTTTGTTTCACCAGCACCACACGGTCCAGTGCTCAGATCAATCAAGCAAGATGACCTTCAGAGAGAGAGATTACTGACCGACTAGGCAGCTTGGATTTTTATACAGTTGGTCAAAACACAATACAATAGACACTGTATGCTCTTCTTCCATTGGTTCGGGGGTGGGACATCTCCTGTGCACTGGGGATCATTGGTCAGCTCAAGCGGTGGGTGATGGCTAAGTATTGAAATGTGATTTCTGTTGTTTGCATCTGAGTTCCCGCCCCATGACCAGTTAAACCCATCACATTAATCATACATAAATCTGGTATTATTAATAACTTATTGTTGCAATATGTGACAATATTCTCATGCTCACCAGATTACTACTTATGTGACCCTGGACAATATGATCCCATACATGATATGATTATCCATTTCCATCCTCAAGATATACATATATCTATATATATATATATCTATATATATATATATATATATCTATCTATATATATATATATATGTATATATATATATATATATATATATATATATACATATACATATACACACATATTCCTGCGATTACAATTTGTTAGGATATATATATATATATATATATCTCCAAGAGTTTAGACTATGAATGTTATTACCTCAGATAGCTAAATGTCTGGTATTTAATTTGTCAGCTATTGCTAATCGAGTTCCTTCCAGTTAAACAAGTTTTCTGGATGTTGTCTTCTTGTTTGTCCTAGTTTCAAGTAAGTCAATGACAATCCAGTTTTTACTGTCTTCTACAGATACTGGACAACTCTAGAACAATGGGGGTAATGAAAGGTATTTGCCTTCTTCATAGGATTACAAAGCTTTGCGTAAACAAGTCAGTCTGGTACATTGTGCTGGAGTTTCTAGGAGGATCACATATGCAATATATGAGCCAAAGCGTACATCTGGGCATTATACACAGGTGCAGCAGTATAAACTCCTGGAAATTTGTTGAGTTTTGATCATAGATGTGTGGAAAAGTTAGCCAGGTGATGCACTGCCTCACCTGCCATAGACATTTTACTCCAGAGTTTTGGCTATAAAAATGATTAGAATAATGCAAAGAAGATATTTCAAACATATTCTTTCTGTTTTTCATATACTTTATGCAGTCAAAACTCTGGCACAAATGTTAGTATGACAGGAAAGGATCTGCCTCACCTGCCTCACCCCACCGCACGTCACTGATAGATAGATATATATATATATATATATATCTATCCAAGAGTTTAGACTATGAATGTTATTACCTCGATAGCTAAATGTCTGGTATTTAATTTGTCAGCTATTGCTAATCGAGTTCCTTCAAGTTAAACAAGTTTTCTGGATGTTGTCTTCTTGTTTGTCCTGGTTTCAAGTAAGACAATGACAATCCAGTTTTTACTGTCTTCTACAGATACTGGACAACTCTAGAACAATGGGGGTAACGAAAGGTATTTGCCTTCTTCATAGGATTACAAAGCTTTGCGTAAACAAGTCAGTCTGGTACATTGTGCTGAACTGTAACTTGCTACTAGAAGGATGCACAGACAGTGTGTGATTTATGCATTATATGGGTAAAATATTGAATATGGCTTTTGATGGCTTTTCCGTGCGAATGCGTATGCTACCGTATTCACTCATACCATGTGCTAACATGCAAGACCGCGTGAGCGGTAATACGTAGCTTGCGTGTATGTGTACGCACGGCAGAACAAGCACGCGCACAGAGACCATCTGTGTGGTGTTTGAACGTGATGTGTGTACTGTAATATTTTCTGACTTCGACAGTCCACCCTTTGGCAGTCATCAATAACTGTCACTCTTAACTAATAAACAAAAAAATATTACCTATACAATATATACAAAGCATGGATGATCGGGGAAAGTTGTAGGTGGGAAATGTATAGCCTAGTGGGATAGTAAAAGCATGTATGTATGAATCAATGTCTGAGGGGCATGTATCATCGTGTCGTATATGTTCTAAGTAAGCTTCAAGGTATTGCAAAGTATACATTATATCCTTCTTATCCCATATTAAGGGTCTGTACTTGGGAAAACAAACACTACTGAGCTCCTTTCGGGCAAGGGCTTTTGACCCTCGCCTCTTCGGCTTCTAATTCCAACAAATGGGGAACACATTTAGTTGATGATACATGGAGGGGAAATATATGTGAGTGCTACTATATGTGGATAACACCTGTCGACTATGTGTGCCATTAACTGAAGGTTGCAGAGATGAAGATAAGACACATATAAAAACTACATTCACATAAACATTGGGTATGGTTGACGTCTTTTCCTGTTGGATGTTTCTGGGTAAAGGGGGAGACAGAAAAATGGTGAAAGAAAACAGGCCATAAAATTCATTTTCAATCCTTATCATAACACTGTTTCTAGGGTTATAAATCAAATCTGCTGCTGTAACAGCACTCTCACTCCTTAGACTCATCAAATTTGTGCCGTGCTTGTGCCACGTTAGAATTCGAACACACCTGTATATCAGACCAATAATTATGAGGACTCCCAGGATACAAAGGAGAAACTTTCCCACACTCATGATAACATTCTGTGCCCACTCTCCTAACCCTGAGAACCATTTGCGTGGGTTCAACCATGAGACCCAGCCGGTCAGTTCATTACCCACAGCCACCGAGGTAAGGTTGTGCTTCCTCCTGAACTCCCACTTCAACTGTAAGATCTCATCCATCTTTTGATTGATGATCTCTGTGGGCTCATCAGTGCTATTCGTGATATACGTACAACACTTCATGCCATACTGAGTTGCCAGGGTAACACTATACCCACCTGTCACAGCTGTAACGTAATTAAGGACCATCCTGTGCTGGATAAATTCCTTTTTGTAGGCTTGTAACTCCCTTCCCGTATACCTGAAGGTGTCATCATACATCTCGGTGATATTGTCTATCAAGTTCGCTAGCGCATGGATGTACCTATAATTTATAGTTCCTCTGGCAGTACGGGTGATATCTAATGCGAGAAGGAACTGAATCCCGGTGGATTCATGGATCAAATCAGAGGCTGCGTGCTGTGCCCTATCTGTGAGGTGTTTCTTGATGAAGTGTTCATAATGGCTATGAGTATAAGGAGTCTGAGCACTGCGGTGAATGTCTTTCATTTATCATGGGTTATGGTCATGACCTCTGGTAGTACTCTCCCAATGTAACACAATCCCTCAGAGCTCAGAGTAAGCCACTTGTATGCTTTTCTCCCACATATGAAATAGGCATTATCTGGGAGAACATAGGGGACAAAATGTAATCACCATATTGCAAATCTTCCAGGTAAAGAAACCAATCCCTAGTTCTCTCATTTGCTCAGTACAAGTATCGGGCTGGATGATATGGGCACAATACCCCTGCGATACCTTTCCAACCCACATGGTTTTGCTTCCACGTGTATACTGGTACCAAAAATACTTCCCACTGTTGGTTATCTTGCGTACAAGTTCAGAGTCGATAGGAATCCTATCAGCTCTGTGTGAAAAGGTCAATGTCTGGTTATTCCAAGTCACTTCCCAATTTCCTGGTTTTCGGATATTGGAAATATTAAAACACACTAGTGATCTATCTACATGATATTAGTGGAGCTTTAAACTAGGGGGCCTAGATATATTGAATTTCTTGTCCACTGGTCTCCCACCCCATAATTCTAGTACTTCATCTATCGTTAAAGGGTACGGCACTAATCCTGACTTACTCTGACCTTGAGGTACCTGTGAGCACACCCAACATTCTGTCTGGTTTAAGACCTTACCCACTAGTGAGTGGTAATCACTCAACGGATGTCGGTCCATGTCGATGTTAAGGTTGGACTGACATCTCTGGATGCACTCATCTTTGACTATGTTCTCACAATTCCTACAAATACAATATCCATCAGACAATAACCCCTCACATTGCCTCCGAGCTCCGTGACTACCAGAGCTCTTACTGATACCAGCCTTTACTCAAGTGATGTGCTGCTCCTGAGATCCTACAAATCCGTACTCGCCATCAGAACCCATTCCAGATCCTTGCTCGACTTCTCTGGGACCCTCACCAAAACAGATTGTCCTGATCAAAAACAGAATTACCAGCAGAACCCGAAACGCAGTCTCTTGCGGTAGATCCATTTCATTAGGGGAAGAGAATGGAGATAAGAAGGGGGAAAAGAGAAGAAAAATGCAGTGGAAGGTGAAAAAAGAAAACTGGTACAACAACCGTCTTTGATCTTGTTGCTCTCTGCGGTCAGGTCTGTTTCAACAGTCCTGCCTCTCAGCTTTCCCGGAACAAACACTCTAGTGATACAAGGTTCTCTTCACCTTGCTCTTTGAACACACAGTTCTCTGGGTCAGCGACCTTCTTGCAGTGGGACGAGTGGACCCAAGTCTCTCTTTCAGCGACCTTTAGTGCTGTCGTGCTGGTTAACAGGACTTGATCCGGTCCTTCCCACCTGTCTATGAGGCAATCTGAGCGTAATTTTTTTTTAATCATCACATAATCCCCAGGCTCAATGTCATGACAATTACTGTTCGGTAGGTCAGGAATCACCAGCTTTAGATTTCTTTGTTGATTTCTCTGCTGCTGGCTCATCCTAACCAAATATTTCACAGTTATTTTTTTATTGCATTTAAAATCATCTTGGGGGTCTATCATTACATGGGGATGTCGACCAAAAAGAATTTCAAAGGGTGATAAGTTAAGCAGTGACCTGGGAGTGGTTCTGATGCTGTACAACACTAGTGGCAAAGCTTCTGGCCACAGCAATCCAGTTTTAGCTATCACTTTGCTCAGCTTACTCTTAATAGTGCTGTTCATTCTCTCTACCTTCGCACTCGCCTGTGGTCGGTACGGATGTGCAGCTTGCTATTAATTCCCATCAGTTTACACATGACCTGAAAGACTTCACCTGTAAAGTGGGTACCCCTATCACTTTCAATCATTCTAGGGATACCATATCTGCACACAAATTCCTGCACGATTTTCTTTGCAGTGAACACAGCAGTATTTGTGGCAGCGGGGAATGCTTCTACCCAGTTGGAAAACACATCAGTACACACTAACACATATTTCAAATTCCTACAGGGTGGTAACTGTATGAAGTCAATTTGTATTACCGGAAAAGGTCCGTCTATAAGACCTTACAGCACCGTAATTTCTTTCGGTGGAGGTTCTGTTGGAATATTTTCCTGAGAGAGACAGCGAAAAATTCCTTTTCGGTATCTTTCCACTGGAATTTTTGTAGGGTGAAAAAAACAGTTGCCTAATAACTATTACTTCACCCTTTCCAATGGAAGTCCACCAGGGAGATTTTCCGACGTTATCAAAGAAAAACCCCTTTGTCTATACAATCATGTCTGCGTATGCTTTTCCACAGCGCACATGACACAATGGTATCATGTTGTGCTGTGTAGAACACACGGACGTGTGATTCAATCGCACAGCCTATAGATACTAGTTATCTATATGCCCTACGATTGCTGTAGACCACCTAGAACACCTAGCCCACTCTAGACCACATAGATTTGGGACACCTAGATCACCTAGACCACTTCAGACCACCTAGTTCAGATCACGTAAGGTAGCGAACCCTACGCCACCGGGCCCCTACTAACCCAGTGTTCCCACGGGATCCCGATTTCCCGGTTCAATCACAATCACATCTGCTTTCACTCACTCAGATACACCTTGTTTTTCTTTTCTGTACAGAAAATTCCACTTCCCTTAGGTTGGTTACTTTACCCCAGAGGTACTTACAGTTTTAAACAAAATATTTAAGGTAACCTGCTTTTGAAATCGGATAGTTATGTGCTATTGTATTAAATGTGTACTATCCTGCCTTTAATTGAACAACTATCATGTGATTTGTACTTAGCATCCGTAATCCTACGCAACCTTGAGTAAACACGCGACTGTGCGTGCATTTTACGCCACGTGTGCGATCCTGCGCCATGTACTTTGTCCATACCTTGTGTACAAATGTGCATCCACAATTCAACAAATCACACAATCTCTATAAATGTGAGCAATACAAACTATTATCGCTCACTTTACACAACCCATACTTGTATAAACCTTTACGACTAGGCCAGAACTGCGTTTTGTGTCTTTATAATTACTCCCTTAATATACTTATTTCAAATTTATATATATATATATATATATATATAGAGCAAACAAATGTATCCGATTTCACACAGGTCTAAAATGACTGTAATAATCTATGGCAACAATGTGTGGGAGAGTATGCAAAATATCGGTACCCTTTGTGTACGCTTTTGGCGCCAAAAAATTACACCGATTTTTTAAATAGCTTTTTTACTGTTTACCTCCGGATTCTATCAGCACCTCTGCAGACTCGACAGAGCAGATGCAATCTAACAGCACAAAATAGAGTTTTAAAACATCCAAGCAACCAGGAAAAGGTTTTACTTAAAGATGTATCTCCACCCTTTGCTGATAGATTAAAGTCTGCTGTGATCTGCAAATCTGCGAGCGTGTGAAAAACCGGATCGAGCTCCTAATTGTAAATGCTGATTTACTTACAGGACTAAAAGCAATACCTTAATACACTCAATACACTTAAATTCAAGCCGCTGCGGCCGCAGAATGTAATCCTTAACCTATGTACTTATTACTCAGTTAGCATACAAAGCCACATACCGTGTACGCACTTTGTGTACACACGCTGCGATGGACGTACAAAGTACACGCAGTGCATACACAAACACCGACACGCTGAGAGCACAATGCAGCTACACGTGTGGCTGAAATACACTTTAAACCTCAGCAGGAAGGAGACACAACACCAATTGTATTTAAGATGTTGGGATCCGACCCGCCAACATATAATTGCTGAAAGGGGGTTACAACAAATATACAATTACAATAACAGAAAATAGGCTACAATACAATGGTACATACGTTTTGTTTCGCCAGCACCACACGGTCCGGTGCTCAGATCAATCAAGCAAGATGACCTTCAGAGAGAGAGATTACTGACCGGCTAGGCAGCTTGGCTTTTTATACAGTTGGTCAAAACACTATACAATAAACACTATATGCTCTTCTTTCATTGGTTCGTGGGTGGGACATCTCCTGTGCACTGGGGATCATTGGACAGCTCAAGCGGTGGGCGATGGCTAAGTCTTGAAATGTGATTTCTGTTGTTTGCATCTGAGTTCCCGCCCCATGACCAGTTAAACCCATCACATTAATCATACATAAATCTGGTATTATTAATAACTTATTGTTGCAATATGTGACAATATTCTCATACCCACCAGATTACTACTTATGTTACCATGGACAATATGATCCCATACATGATATGATTATACATTTCCATCCTCAAGATATACATATATATATATATATATATATATATATATATACACACACATATATTCCTGCTATTACAATTTGTTAGGAAATATATATATATATATATATATATCTGGGACTTGCAGTGAGCTAAATAGCTCAGGAGGCACTGATTAGCACCAGAGCCAGATTTACATGCAATATATGAGCCAAAGCGTACATCTGGGCATTATACACAGGTGCAGCAGTATAAACTCCTGGAAATTTGGTGAGTTTTGATCAGAGATGTGTGGAAAAGTTAGCCAAGTGAGGCACTGCCTCACCTGCCATAGACATTTTACTCCAGAGTTTTGGCTATAAAAATTATTAGAATAATGCAAAGAATATATTTCAAACATATTCTTTCTGTTTTTCATATACTTTATGCAGTCAAAACTCTGGCACAAATGTTAGTATGACAGGAAAGGATCTGCCTCACCTGCCTCACCCCACCGCACGTCACTGATATATATATATATATATATATATATATATCTATCCAAGAGTTTAGACTATGAATGTTATTACCTCGATAGCTAAATGTCTGGTATTTAATTTGTCAGCTATTGCTAATCGAGTTCCTTCAAGTTAAACAAGTTTTCTGGATGTTGTCTTCTTGTTTGTCCTGGTTTCAAGTAAGACAATGACAATCCAGTTTTTACTGTCTTCTACAGATACTGGACAACTCTAGAACAATGGGGGTAACGAAAGGTATTTGCCTTCTTCATAGGATTACAAAGCTTTGCGTAAACAAGTCAGTCTGGTACATTGTGCTGGAGTTTCTAGGAGGATCATTTATGTGTGAACTGTAACTTGCTACTAGAAGGATGTACAGACAGTGTGTGATTTATGCATTATATGGGTAAAATATTGAATATGGCTTTTGATGGCTTTTCCGTGCGAATGCGTATGCTACCGTATTCACTAATACCACGTGCTAACACACAAGACTGTGTGAGCGGTTATACGTAGCTTGTGTGTATGTGTACGCACGGCAGAACAAGCACGCGCACGGAGACCATCTGTGTGGTGTTTGCACGTGATGTGTGTACTGTAATATTTTCTGACTTCGACACACCAGTCAACCACAACTGTTCTTCCACACTCACCACGTATGACTTGCTGACTGTGAGAGGGAGTCCCTTTAGGAGGGCTTGTGGTGCAGCAGCAGCCCTACATTGACCAGCTTGAGGCTTTTTTTTTTTATTGTGAAGCAAAAGAAAAACTGGAGCTTTACATCACCAAAATATTATACCTCTTAAAAGCTGGTTGTTCCACTGCAAAATGTGATTTGCACAATTCTAAGCTACAGTATTGCTATTCCTCATCTTGTGCTGATATAAGGGGTGGGATATAATGGAGTCCGAGTTTGCCCGACATGTGGTATGCTGGACGAACTTTTTTTTTTAAAGGGTCAATCATTTACAAGGCATGGTTTTGCCTTGTATATGACTGCCCCCTTAAATAAAACATCAATGACATCTTGTGATTTTTCACTATTTGAAAAATTAAAATGGACAAAATAGATTATGAGAATCATAGCTTTTGTCAACAAAACATAAGTGTGTAATAAATGTTCAGCTCTAAAGAAAAAGCAATTAATTGGATAAAACTAATATTAATAGAAGTAAACATTAAAATGAATGATTTACTTTGCGGATTGTGCATGCTAGTTACAGAAGTACAGTAAATATGAGTGATGTAGTTTGCAAGATACTTATTACTTGGTTCACTTTAAAAACATATTTTGTTACTTATCTAATATAGGGATGTAAACACTCTCCAAAGTTTATACTGTAAATGCATTATGCTTTGCCACACTACAATAAAATAATATGAACTCAAGTTTCTCCTACATTCCTTAATTAAATTAGTAAACCTGGCATTTTAAAACAGCAGGATATGACTGATGTCCTTATGCTCTTGCATAATAGATGGATGTTTGTCAATAATTTAACAATTTTCATTAAATAGTACATTCACAAAAAAATAGCTTGCGGTATATTTCATATGCCAAATAAACCAAAATCTGATACAAAGGGCCAGATGTAATAATGCCAGAGTTTGGTGGGCATTATCTGAACTTGGATTTTTCTTTAAAGAGCCAATCACTTACAAGGCAAAACATCCTAGTTCGGCTAGCATCCTGCATGACCGCCAAACTTGGGCATCATTACATCTTGCCCAAAATATGACACTTGTTTGTTGTTCATCTTCATAATGTACCAACTGACTTTGTAAGTTTTACTTATCGACTATTCTGTGAGCCCCCCTTCTAAGCTTGCACTATTTGCTTGGCAATATGTTTGTGACAGTTAACAATGCTCATTTTTATTTGCACTGCTTTAGAAATAAGCAATGTTTTATGTGGTGTAATTGTTACAGCTAGGACTCTACAACTGAACCTCAAGCAATGAAAAGACCCCTTAGAGAGAAAAATTCGATAAAACAAGTATGCAAATAAATGAATAAAGAAATTTAGCACTTATAACAAAGGATTTAGGAACAATAGTTAAATTTAAACATTGTTGCCCAGTGGAAACTATAATTTGATGGACCAATATCAACTGTTATTTTACAAGATGGATGAAATGTCCATTTGAAACAATCAACATACAGTTATAAACATGTTACATAGTAACGACATTAAAACCGAAATAAACAATCTGAAGAGGCTATACGGTAGGAAATACAATTCTAATGTATCTGAAGGTAACATCTGTCACGTACATAATGTATCTGAAGGCAACATCTGTCACGCACATACAAATTTTAGTAACTCCAATTTTTGTTTTGATTGTTTCTGGGTTAAATCCAGACATACTGCTTAAAATGATAACCACATATCACTCAGTCACACAAAAGGAGACACCTGTGAAAATCACCTTCCAGTCACCAGTCAATAAAGCTAACAAGAGATAGAGAAAATAAGAGAAGGCATGAGAAAAGAAAAGAAAAAAAGACTGTTACAAATAAGTGTATCTTTTCTTTTCACTTAAGATTTTAAAACTGTCAAACTGAAGGATCAAAGACCTATAGATCAACAGAAAACTTTGCTTCCCAAGATCAACACAATTGCCATCTGCCTTGACTTGCTTAGTGCCTTTGGGCATTTCGGATTTTCATTCAGAGTATACAGGAATTATAGATAAAGCAGGATATACAATTCCAGATCACATATTACCATGCTGTACTATAGAATAAGTAAAGACTACAATGTGCATCTATCTCTATTAGTTATTAAACTATTTGAATGTGCTGAATTTCTTGTTGGTCTTTATTCACAGATTTATTTTCTTAGATGGCTTAACTTCATTGACATGTAAACAGTATAATAAACTGCAGCATATAACAGTTTACTAAATAGCCACGTTGAAATAAATGACCCACGAATGTAAAATCTGTAGTATAACAGGAAGGGTGGATCAACTAAGAAGAAAATATGAAGAAAAGATGTGCTTTTTGTAGTGTGCTATGATAAATTTTGCAACATTTTTAACCCTTCATAATTATTTGTATTACTCCATTTGAAGTAGGATGGCCAATCCCGAGATCGGAATCAGCGGGGTCCCGGGATTTAGGCCTAAAATTGGACTGCATTCAATACCGGTATTGGAGCTTCCAATCCCGGGGATTTCAGGATTAGAAAATTCCTTGTTTCTTCGGTGTTGGGCAGCATTAAGCGTCCTCAGGAGGCTCAGATGCTGCCCATCTCCCGGTTCCCCCTGCGCAGCATGATGTGAAATTAGAGATCAAACTGCACAGCCAGCCACCTATTACCCACTGCACGGTGTTGCCGAACCCCAAGGAAGTGTGCGCAGCCAGTCACCCATCATCTGCCACACCCGGAAGAAGTGACCTTCCCACCCGCCCGTGTGGTATGGTGAGTTATGTGTGTGGTGCGGTGTGGGGCGGGTGTGGTGAGGGGACTAGGGGGCGGCCACTCGGGATTGGCCACCCTAATTTAAAGTAGTGATGAGCACCGGAAATTTTTCGGGTTTTGTGTTTTGGTTTTGGGTTCGGTTCCGCGGCCGTGTTTTGGGTTCGAACGCGTTTTGGCAAAACCTCACCGAATGTTTTTTGTTGGATTCGGGTGTGTTTTGGATTCGGGTGTTTTTTTCAAAAAACCCTAAAAAACAGCTTAAATCATAGAATTTGGGGGTCATTTTGATCCCAAAGTATTATTAACCTCAATAACCATAATTTCCACTCATTTTCAGTCTATTCTGAACACCTCACACCTCACAATATTGTTTTTAGTCCTAAAATTTGCCCCGAGGTCGCTGGATGGCTAAGCTAAGCGACCCAAGTGGCCGACACAAACACCTGGCCCATCTAGGAGTGTCACTGCAGTGTCACGCAGGATGGCCCTTCCAAAAAACACTCCCCAAACAGCACATGACGCAAAGAAAAAAAGAGGCGCAATGAGGTAGCTGTGTGAGTAAGCTAAGCGACCCTAGTGGCCGACACAAACACCTGGCCCATCTAGGAGTGGCACTGCAGTGTCACGCAGGATGGCCCTTCCAAAAAACACTCCCCAAACAGCACATGACGCAAAGAAAAGAAGAGGCGCAATGAGGTAGCTGTGTGAGTAAGCTAAGCGACCCTAGTGGCCGACACAAACACCTGGCCCATCTAGGAGTGGCACTGCAGTGTCACGCAGGATGGCCCTTCCAAAAAACACTCCCCAAACAGCACATGACGCAAAGAAAAAAAGAGGCGCAATGAGGTAGCTGTGTGAGTAAGCTAAGCGACCCTAGTGGCCGACACAAACACCTGGCCCATCTAGGAGTGGCACTGCAGTGTCACGCAGGATGGCCCTTCCAAAAAACACTCCCCAAACAGCACATGACGCAAAGAAAAAAAGAGGCGCAATGAGGTAGCTGTGTGAGTAAGCTAAGCGACCCTAGTGGCCGACACAAACACCTGGCCCATCTAGGAGTGGCACTGCAGTGTCACGCAGGATGGCCCTTCCAAAAAACACCCCCCAAACAGCACATGACGCAAAGAAAAATGAAAGAAAAAAGAGGTGCAAGATGGAATTGTCCTTGGGCCCTCCCACCCACCCTTATGTTGTATAAACAGGACATGCACACTTTAACCAACCCATCATTTCAGTGACAGGGTCTGCCACACGACTGTGACTGAAATGACGGGTTGGTTTGGCCCCCACCAAAAAAGAAGCAATTAATCTCTCCTTGCACAAACTGGCTCTACAGAGGCAAGATGTCCACCTCATCATCATCCTCCGATATATCACCGTGTACATCCCCCTCCTCACAGATTATCAATTCGTCCCCACTGGAATCCACCATCTCAGCTCCCTGTGTACTTTGTGGAGGCAATTGCTGCTGGTCAATGTCTCCACGGAGGAATTGATTATAATTCATTTTAATGAACATCATCTTCTCCACATTTTCTGGATGTAACCTCGTACGCCGATTGCTGACAAGGTGAGCGGCGGCACTAAACACTCTTTCGGAGTACACACTTGTGGGAGGGCAACTTAGGTAGAATAAAGCCAGTTTGTGCAAGGGCCTCCAAATTGCCTCTTTTTCCTGCCAGTATAAGTACGGACTGTCTGACGTGCCTACTTGGATGCGGTCACTCATATAATCCTCCACCATTCTTTCAATGGGGAGAGAATCATATGCAGTGACAGTAGACGACATGTCCGTAATCATTGTCAGGTCCTTCAGTCCGGACCAGATGTCAGCATCAGCAGTCGCTCCAGACTGCCCTGCATCACCGCCAGCGGGTGGGCTCGGAATTCTGAGCCTTTTCCTCGCACCCCCAGTTGCGGGAGAATGTGAAGGAGGAGATGTTGACAGGTCGCGTTCCGCTTGACTTGACAATTTTGTCACCAGCAGTTCTTTGAACCCCAGCAGACTTGTGTCTGCCGGAAAGAGAGATCCAAGGTAGGTTTTAAATCTAGGATCGAGCACAGTGGCCAAAATGTAGTGCTCTGATTTCAACAGATTGACCACCCGTGAATCCTTGTTAAGCGAATTAAGGGCTCCATCCACAAGTCCCACATGCCTAGCGGAATCGCTCTGTGTTAGCTCCTCCTTCAATGTCTCCAGCTTCTTCTGCAAAAGCCTGATGAGGGGAATGACCTGACTCAGGCTGGCAGTGTCTGAACTGACTTCACGTGTGGCAAGTTCAAAAGGTTGCAGAACCTTGCACAACGTTGAAATCATTCTCCACTGCGCTTGAGACAGGTGCATTCCACCTCCTATATCGTGCTCAGTTGTATAGGCTTGAATGGCCTTTTGCTGCTCCTCCAACCTCTGAAGCATATAGAGGGTTGAATTCCACCTCGTTACCACTTCTTGCTTCAGATGATGGCAGGGCAGGTTCAGGCGTTTTTGGTGGTGCTCCAGTCTTCTGTACGTGGTGCCTGTACGCCGAAAGTGTCCCGCAATTCTTCTGGCCACCGACAGCATCTCTTGCACGCCCCTCTCGTTTTTTAAATAATTCTGCACCACCAAATTCAAGGTATGTGCAAAACATGGGACGTGCTGGAATTTGCCCAGATTTAATGCACACACAATATTGCTGGCGTTGTCCGATGCCACAAATCCACAGGAGAGTCCAATTGGGGTAAGCCATTCTGCGATGATCTTCCTCAGTTGCCGTAAGAGGTTTTTAGCTGTGTGCGTATTCAGGAAAGCGGTGATACAAAGCGTAGCCTGCCTAGGAAAGAGTTGGCGTTTGCGAGATGCTGCTACTGGTGCCGCCGCTGCTGTTCTTGCGGCGGGAGTCAATACATCTACCCAGTGGGCTGTCACAGTCATATAGTCCTATGCCTGCCCTGCTCCACTTGTCCACATGTCCGTGGTTAAGTGGACATTGGGTACAACTGCATTTTTTAGGACACTGGTGAGTCTTTTTCTGAGGTCTGTGTACATTTTCGGTATCGCCTGCCTAGAGAAATGGAACCTAGATGGTATTTGGTACCGGGGACACAGTACCTCCAACAAGTCTCTAGTTGCCTCTGCAGTAATGATGGATACCGGAACCACGTTTCTCACCGCCCAGGATGCCAAGGCCTCAGTTATCCGCTTTGCAGCAGGATGACTGCTGTGATATTTCATCTTCCTCGCAAAGGACTGTTGGACAGTCAATTGCTTGGTGGAAGTATTAAAAGTGGTCTTACGAGTACGACTTCCCCTCTGGGATGACCATCGACTCCCAGCAGCAACAACAGCAGCGCCAGCAGCAGTAGGTGTTACACGCAAGGATGCATCGGAGGAATCCCAGGCAGGAGAGGACTCGTCAGAATTGCCAGTGACATGGCCTGCAGGACTATTGGCATTCCTGGGGAAGGAGGAAATTGACACTGAGGGAGTTGGTGGGGTGGTTTGCGTGAGCTTGGTTACAAGAGGAAGGGATTTACTGGTCAGTGGACTGCTTCCGCTGTCGCCCAAAGTTTTTGAACTTGTCACTGACTTATGATGAATGCGCTGCAGGTGACGTATAAGGGAGGATGTTCCGAGGTGGTTAACGTCCTTACCCCTACTTATTACAGCTTGACAAAGGCAACACACGGCTTGACAAATGTTGTCCGCATTTCTGTTGAAATACTTCCACACCGAAGAGCTGATTTTTTTGGTATTTTCACCAGGCATGTCAATGGCCCTATTCCTCCCACGGACAACAGGTGTCTCCCCGGGTGCCTGACTTAAACAAACCACCTCACCATCAGAATCCTCCTGGTCAATTTCCTCCCCAGCGCCAGCAACACCCATATCCTCCTCATCCTGGTGTACTTCAACACTGACATCTTCAATCTGACTATCAGGAACTGGACTGCGGGTGCTCCATTCCAGCACTTGCAGGGGGCGTGCAAATGGTGGAAGGCGCATGCTCTTCACGTCCAGTGTTGGGAAGGTCAGGCATCGCAAACGACACAATTGGACTCTCCTTGTGGATTTGTGATTTCGAAGAACGCACAGTTCTTTGCTGTGCTTTTGCCAGCTTGAGTCTTTTCATTTTTCTAGCGAGAGGCTGAGTGCTTCCATCCTCATGTGAAGCTGAACCACTAGCCATGAACATAGGCCAGGGCCTCAGCCGTTCCTTGCCACTCCGTGTGGTAAATGGCATATTGGCAAGTTTACGCTTCTCCTCTGACAATTTTATTTTAGATTTTTGAGTCCTTTTTTTACTGATATTTGGTGTTTTGGATTTTACATGCTCTGTACTATGACATTGGGCATCGGCCTTGGCAGACGACGTTGCTGGCATTTCATCGTCTCGGCCATGACTAGTGGCAGCAGCTTCAGCACGAGGTGGAAGTCGATCTTGATCTTTCCCTATTTTTGGAACCTCAACATTTTTGTTCTCCATATTTTAATAGGCACAACTAAAAGGCACCTCAGGTAAACAATGGAGATGGATGGATACTAGTATACTTATGGATGGACGAGCGACTGCCGACACAGAGGTAGCTACAGCCGTGGACTACCGTACTGCGTCTGCTGCTAATATAGACTGGATGATAATGATATAAAATATATATATATATCACTACTGCAGCCGGACAGGTATATATTATATAATGACGGACCTGCTGGACACTGTCAGCACTGCAGACTCCTAAAGTAAGCTACTAGTATCAAGAAGATAGAAGAAAAAAAAAACACCACAGGTAGGTGGTATACAATTATGGATGGACGAGCGACTGCCGACACAGAGGTAGCTACAGCCGTGGACTACCGTACTGCGTCTGCTGCTAATATAGACTGGATGATAATGATATAAAAAAAAAATATATATATCACTACTGCAGCCGGACAGGTATATATTATATAATGACGGACCTGCTGGACACTGTCAGCTCCGCACTGCAGACTCCTAAAGTTAGCTACTAGTATCAAGAAGATAGAAAAAAAAACAAACACCACGGGTAGGTGGTATACAATTATGGATGGACGAGCGACTGCCGACACAGAGGTAGCTACAGCCGTGGACTACCGTACTGCGTCTGCTGCTAATATAGACTGGATGATAATGAGATATAAAATATATATATATCACTACTGCAGCCGGACAGGTATATATTATATAATGACGGACCTGCTGGACACTGTCAGCTCAGCACTGCAGACTCCTAAAGTAAGCTACTAGTATCAAGAAGATAGAAAAAAAAAACACCACGGGTAGGTGGTATACAATTATGGATGGACGAGCGACTGCCGACACAGAGGTAGCTACAGCCGTGGACTACCGTACTGCGTCTGCTGCTAATATAGACTGGATGATAATGATATCAAAAATATATATATCACTACTGCAGCCGGACAGGTATATATTATATAATGACGGACCTGCTGGACACTGTCAGCTCAGCACTGCAGACTCCTAAAGTAAGCTACTAGTATCAAGAAGATAGAAAGAAAAAAAAAACACCACGGGTAGGTGGTATACAATTATGGATGGACGAGCGACTGCCGACACAGAGGTAGCTACAGCCGTGGACTACCGTACTGCGTCTGCTGCAGTGCTAATATAGACTGGATGATAATGATATAAAAAAAATATATATATCACTACTGCAGCCGGACAGGTATATATTATATAATGACGGACCTGCTGGACACTGTCAGCAGAATGCGTTTATAGAATAAAAACACCACACGACGAGTGTTTAACTTTTTCAGGCAGACAATCACAATATACTGGTGGTCAGTGGTCACTGGTCAGTCACACTGGCAGTGGCACTCTGGCAGCAAAAGTGTGCACTGTTAAAATATGTACTCCTGCTATAACTGCTCCCCAGTCTCCCCCACAATTAAGCTGTGTGAGCAGTGAGCACTCAGCACAGTCAGATATACAGTATTACATAGATGATGCAGCACACTGAGGCTGAGCACAGATATGGTATGTGACTGTGTCACACTGTGTATCGTTTTTTTTCAGGCAGAGAACGGATTAATTAAACTGGTGGTCACTGGTCACACTATCAGCAAGTAGTACTCCTAATATGCTCCCCAAAATTAGTAAATCAAGTGTCTCTACTACTCTCTAGTCTACTCTAAACGGAGAGGATGCCAGCCACGTCCTCTCCCTATCAATCTCAATGCACGTGTGAAAATGGCGGCGACGCGCGGCTCCTTATATAGAATCCGAGTCTCGCGATAGAATCCGAGCCTCGCGAGAATCCGACAGCGGGATGATGACGTTCGGGCGCGCTCGGGTTAACCGAGCAAGGCGGGAAGATCCGAGTCTGCCTCGGACCCGTGTAAAAAGCGTGAAGTTCGGGGGGGTTCGGTTTCCGAGAAACCGAACCCGCTCATCACTAGTAAAAAGCGTGAAGTTCGGGGGGGGTTCGGTTTCCGAGAAACCGAACCCGCTCATCACTAATTTAAAGTACATTAATGTTCTTATATTATAGTAAGACCTAGAAATAGATATGGAAAACATACAACATTTACGTTTTTTATTTGTGAACCTATAGCATACAGTATTAAACTATTGCTCAATTAGAATGTTCTCTCCATGACTTAGGTTTATAAAAGTGGAGCTAGAATATTTTTTTTGTGAATTCATAAAAATGTGGTCTTTGATCATCAAGATATATCTGCATTTATAACCAAAAAAAACAACCCCTAAACAATTTTTCTAAGGTCAAAATGTTTATTGATCTAGGTGAGGTCAAAAATAACCCCAGTCACAATGGAGGACCCTGTTTATTGTTTATTGGGGTGTTTCCCTAATGAATATAAATGAAAGGTTTTTTTACTCTATTGTATCAGAGCTTCAGTGGCTTGCAAGACTATTTAACACCTTAAAAATGTAACAAATGTATCCGTATTACAAATTACACTTTTTTTTTTAAATAAGAACTGAAAAATAAAAATTTTAAAATAAGTATTCCATGTGCTGTGGAAGCTCCAAATTTACCCAGACTAAAGATAGTGCCCTAACTGACTTTCAGTTAGCCTCTACCTGAAAATCATTAAAAAGTAACTTTTTATAAATAGAAAAACCCTTATTTAAATAACTTTGGTCTTACTGTGAATCTGAAGTGAAGTTGGGAAAATGAAGACTAAACAAATCTACATATGCATAGATCAACATAGCTCACAATTCTGTATATATGCCACCAACACTAAACATAGTTAATATGTAAATACCCCATTTATTGGATATCCTTTACCATCACTTCCTGGATTATATAGGGTGCCCTAATTTGTGACTGGTCCAATCACCAGCCAGGGCACCCTATTTAATCCAGGAAGTGATGGCAAAGGATTGCCAGTACAACAGCTCACCATGAGGAAAGTACCTCGGCTCCAGGATACTACATTTATCAGTTCCTTTTAGCCTGCTCCTGTGTTCCTGCTTTTGGGTAATCCAGATAACCTGTGCCTGCCTTTGTGATTCCAGCTCTTGGAGTAATCCAGTAAATATGTACCTGCCTTTGAGACTCCCGCTTTTAGGAAATTCTGAAAATATGCATTTGTCTCTGTGTTTCAGCATTTGGGTAATACCAAAGAATTGCAACTGCACACCCACTGTCACTGTATCCTACAGCCTGCCCCAGTACCATTCCCCTGCCTAACCTTTTGTGTGTAACAAACATTGCTTTGGTCATCTGCAATACAAAGGGAGTACTATATTTGATCTTCAGCAGCTTCTCATCTCCTTAGCCTCTCTTGGTCTGCATGAGCAGCAGCTTCATTTGGCCATCCAGTGCCATCTATTTACTAGTATGCCTGGTTAGCCCAAGGGGTGCTGATATGAATACTAACACTCCTAGTGTCATGATCACACAGATACAAATGCGACTGAAATGCATGTAACATTAAATTAGGCACCAGGTCATGAGAAAAAAAAAATACTCTGTTCCCCAAGCTGACTTGTAACTTGTACATCAGTCTCCGTGGGGTAAATTTACTAAGATTCGTGTTTTCCCGTTTGAGGTCAAAGTTCAATCACGAATGACATCGAAAGTGTAAATATGCAACTTTTTGAATTGATTACGACTAATTTACTAAGATGCCGTATTCTGCATTTTCGGGTTTTCCGATGTCGATGTCATTCATTTTTTTTGCAGTGTTTTACGTGAGTAACTTGTAAAACACTGCCGACTTTAATACAATGAATCTCGGCCGGATCTGAGAGATCCGTGCTGGGCTTCATTGTGCACTTTGTTTAACAAAAAAAATAAAGTTTAAATGTAAAAAAAAAATTGCGTGGGGTCCCCCCTCCTAAGGCAAACCAGCCTCGGGCTCTTTGAGCCGATCCTGGTTGCAGAAATATGGGGAAAAAATGGACAGGGGTTCCCCCATATTTAAGCAACCAGCATCGGGCTCTGCGCCTGGTCCTGGTTCCAAAAATATGGGGAACAAAAAGAGTAGGGGTCCCCCGTATTTTTGAAACCAGCACCGGGCTCCACTAGCTGGACAGATAATGCCACAGCCGGGGGTCACTTTTATACAGTGCCTTGCGGCCGTGGCATCAAATATCCAACTAGTCACCCCTGGCCGGGGTACCCTGGGGGAGTGGGGACCCCTTCAATCAAGGGGTCCCCCCCCCAGCCACCCAAGGGCCAGGGGTGAAGCCCGAGGCTGTCCCCCCCATCCAATAGGCTGCGGATGGGGGGCTGATAGCCTTTGTGAAAAGTGATTGATATTGTTTTTAGTAGCAGTACTACAAGGCCCAGCAAGCCTCCCCCGCAAGCTGGTACTTGGAGAACCACAAGTACCAGCATGCGGTGGAAAAACGGGCCCGCTGGTACCTGTAGTACTACTACTAAAAAAATACCCCAATAAAGACAACACACACACACCTTGAAAGTATAACTTTAATACATCCATCCACACCTCCATATACACATACTTACCTTATGTTCACACGAGGGTCGGTCCTTTTCTCCAGTAGAATCCATTGTGTACCTGTAGAAAAAATTATACTCACATAATCCAGTGTTTTCGGCTCCTCGGTAAATCCTTTTGTAATCCACGTACTTGAAAAAATAAAAAAACGGATACCCGACCACGAAACTGAAAGGGGACCCATGTTTTCACATGGGCCCCCTTTCCCCGAATGCCAGAAACCCACTCTGACTGATGTCTAAGTGGGTTTCTTCAGCCAATCAGGGAGCACCACGTTGTGACACCCTCCTGATCGGCTGTGTGCTCCTGTACTGTCTGACAGGTGGCACACGGCAGTGTTACAATGTAGCGCCTATGCGCTCCATTGTAACCAATGGTGGGAACTTTCAGGTCAGCGGTGAGGTCACTTTCGGTCAACCGCTGACCTGAAAGTTCCCACCATTGGTTACAATGGAGCGCATAGGCGCTACATTGTAACACTGCCGTGTGCCGCCTGTCAGACAGTACTGGAGCACACAGACGATCAGGAGGGTGCCACAACGTAGCGCTCCCTGATTGGCTGAAGAAACCCACTTAGACATCAGTCAGAGTGGGTTTCTGGCATTCAGGGAAAGGGGGCCCATGTGAAAACATGGGTCCCCTTTCAGTTCGTGGTCGGGTATCCGTTTTTTTATTTTTTCAAGTACGTGGATTACAAAAGGATTTAACGAGGAGCCGAAAACACTGGATTATGTGAGTATAATTTTTTCTACAGGTACACCATGGATTCTACTGGAGAAGAGGACCGACCCTCGTGTGAACATAAGGTAAGTATGTGTATATGGAGGTGTGGATGGATGTATTAAAGTTATACTTTCAAGGTGTGTGTGTGTTGTCTTTATTGGGGTATTTTTTTAGTAGTAGTACTACAGGTACCAGCGGGCCCGTTTTTCCGCTGCATGCTGGTACTTGTGGTTCTCCAAGTACCAGCTTGCGGGGGAGGCTTGCTGGGCCTTGTAGTACTGCTACTAAAAACAATATCAATCACTTTTCACAAAGGCTATCAGCCCCCCATCCGCAGCCTATTGGATGGAGGGGACAGCCTCGGGCTTCACCCCTGGCCCTTGGGTGGCTGGGGGGGACCCCTTGATTGAAGGGGTCCCCACTCCCCCAGGGTACCCCGGCCAGGGGTGACTAGTTGGATATTTGATGCCACGGCCGCAAGGCACTGTATAAAAGTGACCCCCGGCTGTGGCATTATCTGTCCAGCTAGTGGAGCCCGGTGCTGGTTTCAAAAATACGGGGGACCCCTACTCTAGTTTTTCCCCCGTATTTTTGGAACCAGGACCAGGCGCAGAGCCCGATGCTGGTTGCTTAAATATGGGGGAACCCCTGTCCATTTTTTCCCCATATTTCTGCAACCAGGATCGGCTCAAAGAGCCCGAGGCTGGTTTGCCTTAGGAGGGGGGACCCCACGCAATTTTTTTTCAGAAAATTTATAACATTTCCCCCCCATTCCCACTGAAAAACATGCACGGATCTCATGGATCCGTGCATGCCTATACAAACACGGGATAAAAACGCAGGTCTGTTTTTTTTTAACACTTTTTCACGATTTGTATTTTATCACGGCAGTGTTTGGCTATTGTCGGCAGTGTTTGTGTTTTGCACTTTTTAGTAAATTCCCGATTTCTAGCAAATTGCAGGCGTATTTGACCGATGGTGTATTGATTCGTGATTTTTTCCTAGGACTTCCAAAATATTACGAATGCCCTCATCACTGCCGTGATTTTTGCTTAGTAAATTACCGAGATGACACTTTGAAGAAAAAACGGCATCTCGGTCAAAATCGGGACCTTAGTAAATATACCCCTGTGTGTGCAGATAGCATACAGTCATGGAGGAAGCAATGAATGTTGACTTCCAGTAAAGCACAATTTCCATTCAGCCCACACAGCTTTTTAATGGGTCAGTTGGAAGACAGTGGTCTAACAGAATCTATCAAAGAAGTTAGCAATTAGTGGGAAGGGGTACTAATTTTATTGTTTTACTTTTGCCTCCAATAGTCGGTTCATGGTCTTAGGAAATGTTTACTTTTTATTGAAAAAGTACCCTACAGTGGCCAGGGACTTGACTTTGAGATGAACCTTTACTCGAGTTTCTTCTAGGTGGTGATGGCCCTTGTCAGACTCAAGCAGTAGGTATTTTATGGCCTGTTTTGCCATGGGGTCAGATAGCATGTCCCATTGTGCACAAAGCAAAAATAATTCCTCCCACGACTGTAAATTAATTATAGGAAATGTATAAAGGTTCAACCTCAAAAGTAGTGATTGTTGACGGTGCTCCCTTGGAGTTATGTCAATACATGTTATTGGAGTGTTTCCTGCAGGAGGCAGGAGAGACAGGAGAAAAAAAATCCTTTTTGGGGGCTTACTTCAAAGCAATAATTTAAAATATAACGTTTAATAATTTCTGAAGAAAAAAGAATAAGGTTAAAGAAAATAAGACTTGTATAACACAGGGTTATGTAATACCACTATGAATTTATTTAAAATAAGTGTTAAATATGGGAAATATAGTAAGGAATACTGATGACCAGAGAAAGGTGATGGTATTTACATGTGATTCTCATAACATGGATTATTGAGGGTAAGTACTTATAAATATCAATATGTAGGAAATCAATAGATTACACGACACTTTTTAAACAATTTTGTTATTGCAAAATCCCAAATTCATGTGGTTTGTAAAACTAGAAGGTAGTTATAATGAATTGTAAGGTGCTGTAACAATTTTTACTGCAGTAGAGTGATATGTCTCAATTATCATGACAGTATAGTTCTGTAAGGAAGGCACTTAGGGGTCTATTTACTAATCCTTGTATGGAGATAAAGTGGATGGAGATAAAGTACCAGCCAATCAGCATCTATTTGCAATGGCACAGGCTGGGTTTGAAAAATGACAGGAGCTGATTGGCTGGTATTTTATCTCCGTCCACTTTATCTCCATCCAAGGCTTAGTAAATAGACCCCTTAGTCACTTCATATCTACAGTAGGTCACAGTATCAAGTATCAAATTAGCCATAATTTGCCTTGCCTTCAATAAACCATGGAATGGGAATCACATGTAATTATCTTCACCTTTCTCAAGTCACTAGTAAGGTCTGATACTGTAAAGGCACACCTCATTAACCATGTGACTCCTGAACTGACTATTATGGGCTTCAACTATAACAACTGCCGCTCCTGGGAGAAGCATGTTCTCCCAGTACTTGAATACCACCAGGACGTAACAATGATAACAAAGATTCAATGTGCAAACTAGGTGTGCACAAGGAATAGGCTGAGGTGGGAACAGAAATTGAAGTTCAGTGGTGTAGGCAAATACATAGAAAGAAACATGAAATCACTGAAAGCTGGAAGAGAAGTAAGGCACGCTGAAAATCCTAGGTCCAGAAACAAAAGCTAGAATTCAGACAGATGCATGACTGGCAAAGGCAGGAAGCATCTGCAGAGAGTCCTGGTTACCTGGAAATCGTCAGGGGCCATCAGCCATTTTAGACATTGTGACACAGTGTCCTGATCCCCTAGCACTGACCGGGACCTGTCATACCTGGAAGATGCTGCAATAGTGCATAATATATTCCTTACTATACTTCCCATACTTATTTTAAATCATCAATAGTGAATAATTACACTACCCTGTGTTTATACAAGTTTTATTTTATTTTCCCATTTTCTTTTTTTATCAGAAATTATTAAAAAATGTATTTGAAACTATTGTCTTGAAGTCTGCCCCCCAAAAGGAGTTTTTTTTCCTCCTGTCTTTCCTGTCTCTTGTGGTAAAGATTCCTATAACAAGCATTCTCTGTGAGTTGCATGCTTTTGTCAAAGATCAAACACCCTGCTGAAATGTCAGTTCTCACCTAGCACATCTGATCCTGACTTATCAGTTATATTTACTACATGTCGGTTTGTCAATCCACCAGTGAATGGTGTTTTTGACCATTGGATTTAAAACAGCAATAAATGGTAAACTAGCCTCATTTAGCATTTATTTCTATTACCTTTTTAATTCATCAGTCAAAGCCACTGATCATCAAGAGAGATAGAAGGACTGCTTCAATTGCACAAAGGAATGTGGAGAAGGAATTGTCCATTGGAATTCCTCCTCTGATAGCAAAACTGCTTCCCAGTGGCTCAGATCTTTCCAGTTCTGGGAACTCTTTCTTCTATGGACCTAAATAACGACATATGCTCTATTAGCGTTGGTGGTGCATTCTCCAGCATTTGGGAAAATGAAAGCCTCCCTATCTGCATAGGCTACTGAAAGCAACATGGATCATCACTGGCTATTGCTCTAATGGGAGATGACGAGAAGCTTTCTCTCTTTGCTGAAGCTGTTGCTCGTAAATGCTAATGTGCAGCTAAATGCAAATAGTGTTGAATCCCTCCATGGATGCGGAAATTTCCTGGAAAGCAAGCTTGCCTTTAATGGGGTCCACCAATAGCATCTGAAAGTAGCCAAGGAGAAACTCTTTGTACCATCCATTCTTTTAAATTACATGCAGCTTAGCACTGTGTCCTAGATTGTGTCTAAATCTATGTTTAAAGCATTGCTCTCCATTTGGCTGCACGGTATACCTGCCAATCATCCTCATCAACTTGATAATGATTGGTGTTTTCACATAGAATTGAAAACAAAAGAAAAGAAATGTAAAAATGTTATTTAAACATGAGTCCTCATAGCATGGTGTGGTTACTGGTAATGTGGGAGGATGAATAACAAAGTTCAATGAGTACACAAGTTGGATATAGTCACATGTAGCCAACTAAAGTGGCTTTTCTAAAGCTCTGACCAATTAAAGTGAATTTGTTGACATACTTATTGGGCCCAAAGAGGAGCAGTTCAGTAGTATTACAAATAAAAAATTCTATTTCACTTTAAAGCTTTATTATACCGATATCTCCATTGTGTTTAACATTTTGCTATTTTATTTTTGTCCTGCGAGTATCCCTATTTTATTTTTATTTATTTATTGTTTTTTAGGGGGGGGGGGCAATGTACCTGTGCTGTTCAATTTGCCACATCAGTGACACTATGCAATAAGCAGAGAGCAGCTATATTTTTTGTTAATTGGATTCTGTCTCATTACTGTGCCTTGCACACATGTAGAGCTGGTCTGGTCAAAGTTGCATGCACACCTGGGTTCAAACTGGGAAAGTCATTGCTGTGGCTACCAGGGGCAAATACAGGATATTTGAAAATATTACATTTTACAGTACTTCAGACCAGCGCTGAATTAAGCCTTGGGGGGCACAGAGCACTTAAGACATTGAGGCACTATTCCAGCCCTCACCATCTTGTCATCAATGCTCCCACTTGTCATTCTGCCTGCCTCAACTATGGGACTGAACAGGGGAGGGGGTGTAAATTAGATTGTGTATATTAAATTTAAACCAATGGTGAATATTAGATTTAACTAATAGTTTAATAATGCCAGGGTTCTGTTTATAGCCCACATAATTGAGAGACAACTATTTTAAAAAAGTTTTCTTGCAGTGCTGTATTAGAGGGAAAGCTGATAATGCAATGTGCCCCAGCTGGGGGCCACTCTAGCAGGGGTGCCTCGGGTACATTGTCCCCTGCGCCCTCCGTTTAAACTCTCTATGCCTCAGACATACAGTATGCTCTCTGGTGCGATAATTAAGCTTTCAGATCCACACACACACACCCGCAGCAGACATGGTAGGAAAATCTGCTGCCACTGGGCATGAGCAGCAGCTACTTTCCGCCCTCCAAGTAGCTGGCTATGCTGTGGGAAAGAGAGGTTTCCGGGCAACTGGAACTCCCACCTTCTCCCCGCGTTTTCCTATGGCTATGGATCTTGAATGAACAATATATTGAGAGGTCTTGTTTGGCTAGATGAACACGTGGCTATTTACCGCCTTTCCTCGCCCCATCCTTTACCCACTGCAAGGTACAAATTTTATGGGATTACTAAAGGAGCCGGACACTTTGTCATGAGTCAGTGAACAGATAAAGAACCTGACTATAAAAAAGGATCTGTTAATAATTTACAGAAGTATAGTTTATAGTATAAGTTGATACATTGTTTTCTAAACAACATTGAAATCATCAATATAACAGTTTTATCTTAGTCTGAATACAGTGGGCATTATTCTGAGTCACACAGCTTTTTAAAAGCGGAGGGATCTTCATCCTTTATTTTTGAGGAAGTGGAGATTTTTCTGGTCAATGTAGATGGTAATTAAGAAGCATAGTCCTTTCAACAGATGTCTCCATTGCCAGCAACTCTTTGTCACCAGTGGAGTAGTTTCTTTCGACTGTTTGGAATTTCCGGGAGTAAACCCATAAGGATGAACTTGCCATCAAATGTTTTCTGGGAAAGAAATGCCCCCACTCAAATAGATGAGGCATTAACATCTAGAAAAATATGAAAGGGCAGCATCAGGTTGTTATAGAATAGGTTTAGAGATGAATGCTTGTTTAAATTGCTAGAAGGCCAAATGAGAATCCTTAAAACAATTGGCTGGTTTGACACCTTTTTTGGTGAGAGCTGTAATTGGAGATACAACCATGGAGTACCCCTGCATGAATTTGCAGTAGTAGTTGGTGAAACCAAGATACAGCTGTACAGCTTTCAGAGTAGTGGGCTGTGGCCAAATAAGGATATCCTGATCTTTCTTCATATCAATCTGTAAACCTGAGCCAGATATGATATATCCTAGGAAAGGTATGGAGTTGACCTTGCGTTTGAACACATTCTTCCAACTAGTAGAACAGATCGTTTTTCCTCAGGTGGAGAAGAACCACTTTTACATGTCTGTGATGAGACTCCAGACTGTCAGAAATTCCTAGTTTCAAAAGGGTGTTCTAGGTGCTGATAAGCTGGGTGGTGGAATATGGGACTGAAGTCTCTGGAAGCTGGTAGGCAGAGCATCAAAGATGCAGAGGCTCATTGTTCAGGGGGTGGAAAGCATCGAGAGAAGAAAGCTAGTCAGAATACCAGATTAGTTCCTAAACACTGTGTGTGGCCAGCAGGGTCATGGGGGGCCACAAAGTGACAGTGCCAGACCCAGCAATGGGGTTCCAGTCTACTCTTCAGCATGTGACACATGATATTTCAGTGCATTTGTTATACTTTGTATTTCATATTTTCATAAATGTGCCTACCAATTTAATTGGTTTAGTAAATAAAGTCTAGTTCTGCTTCTAGATATTTACCAAGGTGTGAGCAAAAATTCCCATATTTACAGTAGTGGGGTATAGTAAGCAGGCTGAGGTATTGACTTGTGATGTTGATTTGGTTCAGGAGTTGAGACCAGTTAACTTCAAATACACTCTCTTCCAGATTAAAATGATAACTAGCCAGTAGGTACCATGAAATTGGAAGTTTGAGAGAAACAGTCATCCCATTTACAGTATGACAGATTAAAGCAGGGATAGATATCTCAGGGGTGTCAGAATCAAAGGGATTTGTGTTCCCAGACTAGTGATCTGGGTTGAAGCTGGTGTGATAGTCCAGTGAGGGAAACTGGGTGATCTTTTGAAATTCCTATACATAAGAGGGTTACCAAACAGGAGGAACTAGATTATGAGAGTAGGGTATCAGAATGGGACAGACAAAACTGAATGCTGGACCGGAATTGGGTTTGTTGTTTACCATGCTGGGACCGGTTAAGCTGGAGGTCAGGCTAGGACTGACTATGCTGGATGCCGGGCTGGGACCAGCTATGCTGGATGCTGTGCTTGGACCGACTATGCTGGATACTGGGCTTGAATCAGCTATACTGGATACCGGGCTGGAACCAGCTAAGCGAGATGCTGGGCTGGGGCCGGCTAAGTGGGATGCCGGGCTGAGACCGAATGAGCTGGTTTACCAGGCTGGAACTGGTATTGCTGGTAACTGGGCTGAAACAAATATATGATTGACACTTAAGCGGATTTCTGGAATCAGTAGTTGTACAGGACTGATGAGATCTGTTCACTGATCCAACTTGGCTGTAACTAATATTGCGAATTTAGTGCGGCAGAGCAAGTCAGAGCTGGTAACTGAACTAACTAGGGTGAAACCCATTGCTGGGTTCAGTAGTGATGCAGGGCAGAATAAAACTGATTACTAAACTGACCAGGCTGGAAATAGTATTGCATGGAACAGTAGTGCTGCAGAGCAGGTCAGAGTTGGAAACTGAACTACCCAGGCTGTTGCTGGTATTGCTGGTAGCATGAACTAACCAGGCTGGACCTGGCATTACTGGGAGAAGTAGCACTGCAGAGCAGGCTGGAACCAAATGCAGTATACATGAAGCTAGAGACTGATCTGGAAGACCAGGAGCCAAGACACCCTGGTGCATAGTGACTTTGCACTGGCAACTTGTAGGTTCTTTAGGAAGCAGTTTTATAGGGGTTGCTGATCTGTGCTTTGAGGCTGGATTCATGTGGCCTGGACTAAGCCTGCTATTGGATATGGTCAGGTGACACTTCCCAGGGGGCAGATGTATTAAGCCTAGAGTAGTGATGAAGCAGTGATAAAGAAGTGATAAGTGGAAGGTGATAATGCACCAGCCAGTTAGCTCCTAACTGTAATTTTTCAAACCCGTAATGATTGGCTGGTGCGTTATAACCTTCCACTTATCACTTCTTTATCACTGCTTTATCGCCTCTCCAGGCTTAATATATCTGCCCCCATGTTTGGAATGAAGTATGTATATTGCCCCAGTGCAGGAAGACTGCAGTACTAATCACTGTTCCACCATGTGTGCAACCCTACCTTTCCCCTTTTTATTTTTAGGTTACTTGTAAGAAAAGTTGCAAAGGGGTACATTTAGGAAGGTGCAGGCTGATCATCGGCAGCTTTGACTGATGTTTTTAAAACAGCAATAGGAATAAATGCTAAATCAGGTTTTTGTAACATTTATTTCTACTGCTGTTTTAAAACTATCGGTTAAAGCCGTTGATGACCAGCTGATGACATCTTGCATGGACAGCCATATATTTCCACTTGAACTTAAAATTCACTGGCACCACTGAATTAAGATGGTGTGGGGAAAGGTGGTGGCAGTATATAAAATAAAAAAAGTGATGTGCTAGTGCTAAACTATTAAAGGGATCAGTCAGTGTAATGTACCTCTCGTCACCTGTAACTTGAAAACTTAAGTAAAGAGATTGTTGCTTGCATTGGAATTGATAATAGTTAAGAAGGGTTGATGAATCCTGAAATACATTTTTATAGACAGCAATATCAACAGCACCACTATTTACAAGTCATTAAGGTTCATTTACTAAACACTGACTTGCAAAAGTCACCACATTCCAGTGTGTTTACGAAGGAAATTCAAAACAGCAATACTATTCAAAGCAACACACAAGCATGGTATGGATGCTATAAAAGGTGAGTTTATATTAAGCATTTATGTCTATGACATTAGTGCAATAAAGAGCACTGAAACCTTGGACCGTTTCTTTGAGTTAGGTAACCATTTATTTCCTGAGTGCCACTGCAGAGTCTGTTTCTATTCTAGCACATTGTTCATGGTAGGCACCTGGAGCAGAAATTATGCAATATGTACTGTATGTATTGTTGAGAGTGCTAGATCAAAAAGTGTTGTTCTGTATTGCTTGGAAAGTAAAGGTGTTGCTTGGCTGGCAGCTTATTTAACAAGGCACCTCTGTGTTGTTTGATACCCAACATCAGCTTCATCATTGTGATATTTTGTCTTTCACAGTGTTTTGTACTTCACTGGTATGGATTATATGTTTATTGTCTGCTATACCGCTTTCACATCGCAAACACGGGACCGACACAGGAATTTTAACACGAATCCAACCCGGCATCAACCCGGATCAGACCCCTTTCACACTGCACTTCAACCCGGGTTATTCCCGGGTTGGCCCTTTTCACAGTGAACCCAGATCAGCCATGCAAACACTATGGATGTCATTTAAAAAGGATTTTTTCAGGCTTTTTCCAGGCCGCTGGCTGCTGACACCATCATAGAGACACAGGAGCATGCAATCAGCAGTGTTTTTTGAGTCCTGGGTTGGATAACCTGGGTCAGACTCTTACGCACTGCACTACGACCTGGGTTGGACCCGTCAGTGCCGTAACTAGACATTTTGGCGCTATGTGCAAGAAATGGTATCGGCGCCCCAAAAGTCATTTTTTAAAATTACTGCTTTTAAAACTGGAGGGGACCATGACCACTGATATTGTGGCAGTTTTCACACTCATCTCATCTTTTTCCTTGTTTTATTCTTAAAATAAGGTCAAGTCGCTCCCTAGTAAAAGAAACACTTGCAGAAACACTCACATTAACACGTAAAGGGGATAAGCCACTTGGCACGTTTATTAAAGCAATGTCCAGATAAATCTTGGTATAATGCATGGCTAACAGTGGGTAGTGTCTGTAAATGGTTTTACCAATAATGGTAATGGTGTAACTGTGAATCTTTAAATCTCAGAAATAGAAATGAAGACAACTGAAAATATGACCAGTAAATTGATCATAATGAAGTTATAAAACAAATTAAAAAAATATGCAGTTATAACATATATTAATAGCATGCATACTAAACAGTGGAATTATCTCTTCTAGTTAGCAAAGTTGGCTTTATAGAGGTGCCCTCCGAGCCTTCATACCTGCAAACTCATCTATCACACTATCGAAGTTAATGACACTTGAAATTTTATATTCAATGGAGAGAATAGCCAAATTTGAAAGACATTGTTGTACTATTGAAGACCACAAGTAGTTCTTTACTAATTTTAATTTACTAAAGCTCCGTTCACAAGATGCTACGGTTACAGGAATACTCAGGAAGATTCGCAGAGCTATATCGATATTGGGGTATGTCGAACTTTGATTCCAGTCATGTATAAGGTTCAAAATTTCCTCTGGTGTTGCTTTGCTACAATCTGTGAGGATAGAAACAGCTTGAAAGCTAAAACTCTCTATCTCTAACACAATGTGTGATGCACTCAGATCATTAGAGTACTTCATTGCCAAGTCAGCAGCACATTTTTTCATGTTATTTAGTGGCATGTTTGAGAGGGCAGGCCCAGTAAGGAATTCAAAATCAGTAGACATTTCCATCATGGTTTCATTACGCCACTTCAGTTGTGCAATCAAAATATCAATTACTTTAAAGAAAAGTCTTTGGAAAACCTGCTCAGTGGTCATGTTGAAACCTTCATCTGGAGCTTCATCATCATCAAGCCTTCTTCTCTTGCTTTGCCTCTTCATAGAAAATTCTGGAGAAAGATCTATTGACTGAGCAATGATGCCTGCTTCTTTCACTACTGAATCAACCCCTTCTTCACGCATATTCTGTAGTTGATTCAGAAGTCCACCTGTCAGTGTTGCAGCTCGGACAATTGATAATCCCTTCTTTTGCAATGCTTGGTTGACGAAGTGTATATTATTTAAAATTTTACCCCACATAATAAGAAGGCAAATTAATTTAAAATCAATACGGTGTATCAGGCTATCGGCTGTGAAATGTGTTTCTAGACATGTATCGCTTATTTGGTGCAGTGCCTGCAGAACCCCTGGCAACTGGGTACTTAATGATTTCACAGCACAAGCTTTTGCTGACCATCTGGTGGTACTATGACCTTTGAGTGTTACTTTGAGAATTTTGGTCATTGTGTCCCATCTAGCTGTTGAACTCACAAAAAAAGTAAAGATTTTTTGAACAGTTGCAAAGAATGACACCATTTCCACAGAGGAACTGGCAGCATGAACTCCAACTAGACTGAGCGAATGTGCAGCAGATGGAACAAATCTAGCCAGATTGTTAACTTCGGCCAGTTGTGCTTGCACACCATTATATTTTCCTGCCATATTTGCTCCATTGTCATAACCCTGCCCACGAATATTACTTGTATCTAAACCATCTTTGCAAAGCTTCTGTTCTATTTCAGCAGCAAGCCCACTGCCTGTTTTCTCAGTAGTTTCAATAATGTCTATAAAGCTCTCTTCCATGCTGCATTTTCCATCTGAAATCCTAACATACCTTATTATTTCACACAGTTGTTCCTTGTGTGCAGTGTCTGGGGTGCAGTCAAAGATAATCGAATAATATTTAGCCTCTTTTATTCTATTGATTATTTCTTGTCTCACTGTGTTACCAAGGAGGTTAATGCATTCATTTTGGATGGCTGGTGAAAAATAGTTAACACTGCCTTTCTTATGTTTTTTAATATGACCTGCTAGCTCAGAATTGTGTTGGCTACTGGCATTGAGGAAGTTATGGAATACTCCCGAGTTGGGTTGGCCAAATGTCTCACATGAACCACGAAGAGCTAAATTGTTTGTGGCACAGAAGATTACTGCATGAAGAATTATTTTTAAAACTTCTCGCCACTTCTGTTTTTCGGACGCAATAGCAGTTAGAAGTTCATTGTCAACTCCATGATCTATCTTCAAATTTATCTGTAAGGCTCTCCAATTTAAGACATTCTGACGGTGATCAGGCAAGTTTTCATGGTATTCTAATCTGGGATTCAAATGCCTCCAATCAGAAAAGCCTTTCTGAGGATTTGTAATACTTGAAGTGGACTGGGATCTTTTTCCAAAAAGTATACATGGAAAACAAAAGACAGCTCTCTGCATCTCAGAATACATTAGCCTTGATCGCTCTACTATTTCACCGTTAGGTAGAGTATTAAAGAACCAGTCACGAGTAAATCGCCTTCCATCACTAGTGGTCGAGAGGGTGAAATCTGCATCTTTTCGTTGCTCTGGTCCATGTTTTACTAAATTGCACCTCACTTTATCTGTTATATTAGGCCATGAATGTGGATCATTAAAATTAAGTGAACGCATTTCAGCCGTTTCACTAATGGTTGTGCTATCAGTGTCGATATCTAAATTGTGACCCTTGTCAGCAGTTACAATTATTGTATCAAATTCTTCCTGAACATCTTCTCCTAAATCAGAAATCTCTGGCAGTGGTGACTCTGCTCTAGAGGTTCTTGCAACATCACCGGCACCGCTATCTGACTTTGCGAGCCATTTCTGAAAATTTTGGGAAAGCTCTCTTGCTTCCTGCTCTCTCTCTCCCTTGCCTCATCTTTTTAAATTCTGCACCTGATGGTTTCTTTGGGGGCATGGTTTGTTACTATAATAAAATAATTTCTGACATTATTATTGTGATTTAATAAAGAGGCTTATCTCTACATACTGTTTTAATTTTATTCTTAAAAGTTATATATATGGCAGCAAGGATGATGTAATGGTTAGCATTATTGCCTCAAAGCACTGTGGTCATTGGTCTGATTCCCATCATGGCCGTATCTGTGCCGAGTTTGTATAGTCTCCCCATGCTTGTGTGGGTTTCCACCGGGTACTCCGGTTTCCTCCCACACTCCAAATAAATGCTGGTAGGTTAATTGGCTACCAACAAAAATTGACCCTACCATGAATGTGTGTGTGTGTACATGTGGTAGGAAAAAATAGATTGGAGCAGGGACTGATGTGAATGGCAAAATATATTCTCTGTAAATCACTAAAGAATATGTGTGCGCTATATAAATAACTGGTAATAATAAATAAGGGTCCAAAGCACCTTACAGAGTGCATATGCATATACGTATATTTAAAACAACTAAAAATCCCATACAACAGAAACATCCACAAACAGGTAGGATGTAACCATGTACCATGTTCGCATAGGTATGATCTGCACCTACCAAAAATATCAATGTAAAAATAGATAATGAGAGCACTACTTCTATGGTCTTTTTATTACAACAGTACAACAACTATATTATATTTATAATATACTATATTTGCTTTTTAATAAATTGTTATATTCTTTATGAATACAGGTTGAGTATCCCATATCCAAATATTCCGAAATACGGACTTTTTTGAGTGGGAGTGAGATAGTGAAACCTTTGTTTTTTGATGGCTCAATGTACACAAACTTTGTTTAATACACAAAGTTATTAAAAATATTGTATTAAATGACCTTTAGGCTGTGTGTATAAGGTGTATATGAAACATAAATGAATTGTGTGAATGTACACACATTTTGTTTAATGCACAAAGTTATAAAAAATATTGGCTAAAATGACCTTCAGGCTGTGTGTATAAGGTGTATATGTAACATAAATGCATTCTGTGCTTAGTCTTAGGTCCCATCAACATGATATCTCATTATGGTATGTAATTATTCCAAAATACGAAAAAATCCGATATCCAAAATTCCTCTGGTCCCAAGCATTTTGGATAAGGGATACTCAACCTGTACTATCTTTCCTATTAGCTGTGCTCTCATTATCTATTTCATCACAGTTCACACTTACTATACCAACAAGGTTCCAGAAACTGACAAAACAAATCCTAATTAACAACAGCAAGAAGAAACTAAAGGGGGGTACTCACGGAGAGATCCATGCTTAAAATCTAAGCAATCTGACTAGATTGCTTAGATTTTAAGCACGGATCTCTCCGTGTGTACCCCCACAGTGACAGCGATGAGCGGATCCACGCAGCGCTATCGCTGGTGCTAGATTTGGCAGAATCTAGCAGGTCGCTCATTTTCAACGCTGGGTGAAATGAGCGCCCCCTGCCCCCTCCTCGCTCAGCACACATCGGGCTGTGCTGAGCGGGAAGAGATGTGTGCTGAGCGGTCTGTGCTAGATCACTCCACAAATCTCTGGGCACATCTACCCATGCGGGGACAATAGGAAGTCAGAACACATAAACCAACTCCATATATATATATATATATATATATATAAATGAAAAATAAATGGAATGACAAAAAAATAAAAATGGAGAAAAGATGGAGAACATACATACATAAATATCCATACTGATGTGTCTTTTTTTAGTACTGAATTATTATGAGTATTTTTTAACAATATATAACGAACCTATCCTACCTTCTTTCTTTCTCAATCGGCTGGTGTTTTTACCTTTTTAATTCACAATCACGATGGGGGTGCATTAAAAAGTACTCTGTTTAGGGGAAAAAAAATATTATTATCTTTGCTAATGCTCAGACTGTCACCAGCACTACAACAATATTATTCAAGGGACATACATATATATATTCACCTTGGCAAAGAGGCTGTGTTAGCCTCGAAACGTTGGTATCTACATCTGTTTGCCAATATATTTCACCATTTGTACCAGACCACTGAAGTGTCGCTACTTTTTGTTTATGTGCAATGCCAAACACTGAGGGCACCCGTGGCAGATGTCATCAGAGGTGGGAGTGCCGGGCCATCGAACACTGTACTAATATTATATATATATATATATATATATATATACACACACACACTGTATGTATGTATATATATATATATATATATATATATACAGACTAGACTAGTTCTGAAACTGTATGCCATGGCACACTGTGGTGCCGCGGGACATTTGCAGGGGTGCCTTGGATTGGTGGTCCAGGAAAAATTAAAATTATTTATGGTCAATGTAATGGGCAAAAATGATATGGACAAACAGAAGTAAATCTTGTCCCTAACCACATAATTGAACCTAAGGATGACATATAAAGACAATTTACTTAATTTAATATTTCTTTCTAAATTTCTGAATTATAATCTTTCGGACTAGGGCTGCCGTGAAAAAACAGTGGCAGTCATGTGTTGAAACCGCCCATCATCAGGACATACCTCAAAATGGGAAGCAGTCTGGTACCTGGCTATTGGGGTCCCAGCTGTCGGGAACCCGGCAGTCAGAATACAGACGCCGGTATCCCAACACTAGTCTGAATGCCGACTCCGGACAACAAAACTGGGATCCCGAATGAGGAGACACTGCGGCGCTGCAGAGGGGGTGGGGGGGTTGAGGTTAGGTTTAAAAATATAAGACCAAAAGGAATCCACAGCGCTGTTCCTAATTAGTTTCCTTCAAAATCAGGGATGTTATTATTTGTCATATAATAAGTCCTTCTCCATAAACTTTATTCTCCACAAGATATCTACCTCATGTGAAGTCCAAGTTCTCAAATGTACTCCACAATAAGGAACCGTTTTCCAAATCCACACAGCAGATGCTAAATAAAATAAGGTTCTAATAGACTCCAAATCCCTGATCAATCCATAGGACCCAAACATAAGTAAGGTAAAAAAAAATAACACTGTTTATTACAAAAAGTTAAAAAGACATTCTTTCCCGCACGGTGCAGAATATAACAAGCAGAGCGTGGCGGTATACAATCTTGGATTTTTAGATGTAATCACAGGGGAACTCACCGGACCCTTAGGACGCCGATGTCTTGCAGTGTCCGTTCTCCACTGGGCGCTACCTTACCCGCGGTCTCCAAACACATCCACCGCTGGCTGTCCACTAGTCCCGAGAATCCAAGCGCTACAGCGCGGCCAGATTTCTGTGCTCCCTTCCACTCCCAAGGACAACAATATGGAGAATACACAACAGGACCGCGGCCCTGCTGATGGAAACACACACCACATCCACAGTACTGCCTGGGTGAGCCCAAGAAAATGCAAGTGTAAGGTTTAGGCTGCATCCCAGGGGGGATAGGATTAGGCTGCGTTCCAGGAGGTTAGGGTTAGGCTGTGGAGATGGGAGGTCAGAGTTAGGCCACCCTCCACGCCAGTGGCATGCGATGAGGTCAGTGGCTGGTGAGGCACTACAGCCACAATGTCCGCCGAATCCTGCCGATGACCCCTAGCCAATTCCCGCTACTGCCTCTGAGCCGATGCCTGCTGCCACCGCCAATGGCTTACAAACTTGCCCACCATCAACTGACCCAGCCCTCTGCCACTAATTTGCACCTCAGTCCGATGCCACCAATGCCCGCTGCCTGCCTGCTCATCATACTTGTGATATATTGTACATTTTCATAGAAATAAAAATAAAAATTAGTGTTTGGGACTGGGAAGGGAGTGGGAGGAGGACATGAATGCAATTTTGTTGTCCAGGGCTTCCATTAACTTAATAGAGAAGGGTCTGAATGGGTTAAAAAATGTTTAAAAAAAATGCGTGAGGTCCCCCCTCCTAAGTATCACCAGCCTCGGTCTCTTTGAGCCGGTCCTGGTTGTTTAAATACTGGGGGAAAAATGGACAGGGGTTCCCCGTATTTAGACAACCAGCACCAGGCTCTTAGACCAGTCCTGGTTCCAAAAATACGTGGGACAAAAGATCTAGGGGTCCCCCATATTTTTAAAACCAGCACCGGGCTCCACTAGCCAGGGACATAATGCCACAGCCGGGGGACACATTTATGTAGGTCCCTGCGGCCGTGGCATTATCCCCCCAACTAGTCACCCCTGGCCGGGGTTTCCTGGAGGAGTGGGGACCCCTTAAATCAAGAGGTTCCCCCCCCCTCCAGGCACCCAAGGGCCAGGGGTGAAGCCCGAGGCTGTCCCCCCCATCCGTGGGCAGTGGATAGCCATAAATGGCTGATAGCTGATAGCTGATAGCCATAAATGTGAAAAAAAAGAATATTGTTTTTTGTTGTGGAACTACAGGTCCCAGCAAGCCTCCCCCGCTTGCTGGTACTTGGAGAACCTCAAGTACCAGCATGCGGGGAAATAACAGGCCCGCTGGTACCTGTAGTTCTACAACAACAAAAATACCCAAATAAAAACAAGACATACACACCGTGACAGTACAAATTTATTAAAACACACTTACACACTCACACATACTTACCTACATCCCACGCCGGTCACGTCCACTTGTCCAGTAGAATCCAATAGGTGGTTCCTGTTAAAATGAGAGACAGATTACTTACCTACATCCCACGCCGGTCACGTCCACTTGTCCATGTAGAATCCAATAGGGTAGGGGTACCTGTAAAAATGAACATTATACTTACAAACAAGGTAATCCACAGGAGGAGAGAGAGAGAGAATATTATGCACTCACTGAGGCGGGAGGACGTTGGAGCACAGACAGGGGAGAGTGCTGCTGCTGGCTGTGAAGATGGAGCAGGCGCCGGAGGAGGAGCGAGGGGGGGGATTCCTACCCGGCCACCGCACTCAGGCACACAGGCGCCGTGCCGGAGGAGGAACGGCCAGCAGGGCGGTGACCAGTAGCCGGGAAGAGGAAAAGAAAATAACGCGCCGGAAGCACATCCCGCCCTGAACATAAAAAAAAAAAACCTTTGAAAGCAACATTTAAAATACTTTTTCTCTTTGCTAATAACAGTGAAATATTTACTAACGTTACCAGACAGCACAGCAGCACACAGGCTCTTCCACGTTCAAGAGGCTCGAGTCTAGGGCTCCTCGCTGTGCAGCAGTAGAGTGTGGGCGCAGGGCAGTGTGGGAGAGACGTCTGACATCATCACGTGACATCTCTCCCGAATTGCAGGGGAGGGGGCCGGGCTGCCGCTGGGCCATCATCAGACTGTCATGTCATCTATCATACAGTGAAGCCGCAGCGCTGCGGCTTGAAAACCTCTTAACTGAAGTTGAAGCCGCCGCCGCCGCCCACCCTCCCGCCCGCCTGCCCGCCCGCCTGTGTCCTGCTGAAGCCGGCGGCTTCAGCTAGACACAGGCGGGAGGACGGCCGCGGCTTCAACTTCAGAGGAAGTTGCGGGCGGGCAGCGGCTGCAGAGGACTCGGGCGGGCTGCGGCGGCGGCAACTTCAGCAGCATGCAGGCGGCGGCGCCGCCGTCCGCGGGACACAAGCGGCGCCGCCGCCATCAGCAGTCAGTCAGTCAGAGGCAGAGCTAGCAGCTGTGATGGCCGATGGTGCAACCTCAGTGCATTTGCGCTGTGGGCAAGACACCATCGGCACACACCTAGTTACGGCTCTGGGACCCGTGTATAACCCTGCTTTAATGATTCCCAGGTTGAAATGCCGGGTTGCTCGACCTGGGTTACCATATTTAACTTTAGCAATTTCACACTGCACCTCGACCCAGGTCGACCCTGCAATAACCCAAGTTATTTTGGCGATGTGAAAGGGGTACAACTGGTATACAGATACAGATCTAATGCACTTTCAGATTCAAGACATAACAGCAGCACTCTATAATGATGTAAAGGAGATTAACAAAGGAATCTCTAATTGAGACTTAGTTTTTAGTATCAAAAGTTGAAACCATCCTATTTTATTTATATTTATTTTCAATAAGTAAAAACCTTACAAGTACAATATGGATGAACATGCTGTATTGCATACTTTTATGTAAAAGGAGTGACACACTGATAACGTATGATCATCAGTACTTATTAGTATTTAGATCACATGCCTTTCACTGATTGCTTCTGATTTTATTTTGTATAATGTATGTATGTTGCTTCTTGTCTCGGTCTGCACATGTTTAACAAACTGAACATACCAAAATAAATTAAGATGTTTGAAGCAAAATGTTTTCTATTTAAGCTACACCGACTGTAGGAAAAAAAATAGCTTAAGAAAAAATCTATTTGTTTTATATTTCCTGTATACCTACAGGTGTTGTTTGTACTTAAATTACTGAAAAGCTGGAAAGTGGCAGCTGCAACTCTTTGAAGTCAGATCATCTGGACTCAAAGAGAAATATGACTGCATTCAAAGTACAGTTCATTTTCAGATTAGTGTGAGCTATGCTTTTGTTCTAGCACACTATGTAAAGTACGCACAATAAAAGAGTGTCTCTGTGTCCACACGCAGACCATTAATTCCTTTTACAAATTAATACTTGCTCTAAACAAGTCATGCAGACACAGTTCTCAGTGTGTTTTAGAGACAAGCTCTGCATGTGCAATCTATCAGTGCTGTAGACACCGAGTTAGAGGAAGAATTTGAAAATTATCCAGTTCCTGAAATAATCGACCAGCTGTGTGGTTATCCTCAAACATGTCCAATAAGCAATTACTGTTCTATGGGCTATTCCTAGTCTCTGGATTACTTGGTGTATCAGTGGTTTTTGTCAAGAAACCTCACCTTAAAAGACTTAATTTGCATTTTCACAGAATTCTCCCACAGAAATGTTCTAACTTCAGCTGAATGCTGAGATAAAATACAGTTCATGAACTTGACATGATATTTCAGTTATGTTTGTTTACAAACTTATCAGTAAGTTATTAGTGGGGGAATTTAAAGGCAGTCATGCAGGGTTGAAACAAGGTTGTCATTTACAAATATGGCAAACTCTAAAAGGTCATTATTTAGGAAGAGACCCGGCTCAATAATCATCAGAAGTTCACTATTGCTATATGTAATCACTACTATTAGTATTAATTATACCACTTTTACACCAAAAACCTAGATTCAATCCAGGTTTCCGGACACAGTACCATCCTGGGTCAGACCCGGTGTACACTGGACATTGGACCCGGGTTATTCCTTTACACTGAAACCCGGGGATGCCCTGTATGCAGGGATGTTTATAGAGAGGAAGAGGCCTGTATGCAAGCTGCGTCTGGGCCCCCTCCTCTCTAGCAGGTGGCAGCACTTAACTCTGGGCACTAGGGTTCCTAGAGGACCCTAACATTGTCCCAGAGTCTACAGCACATGTGCAGATATCTGGGAAAATGGCACAGTGGACATTTTGGCAGTGATTTTTGTACTATGCATACAAGAAACACTGGGAATGGAGCCATGCCATTTTCCCAGTGATTTCTGCAGCAATCCTGCTGCGTCGTGGAAATCTGGAGGGTAAGTATTAAAAATAATGTGTGCAGGGTTTGCATCCATTATAACCCTTAAGGGGGTCCTCTGCATACACAGCCAATCAGCAGCTTTTATGCATTACCCAAGTCGGATAAACGGAGTCAAACTGTTTACACTGCATCTGGATTCCCTGGTCACTTTACCTGTATTATTTTTCAAGGACCCTTTTACACCAAGATGTGACCTGGGTAGATCCAGCAATAACCCGGGACAAAAGTTTGTTGTAAAAGTGGTATTGCTAGTAGACATGAGTGGGGGGACCGAACTTTCCGATCTGAGCCGGGATGCGAGTCCAGCTCAGGACTTCCCGCCTTCCTCGGATCCCAAAATGAGGCAAAACGTCATCACCCCACTGTCGATTTCCCATCCAGAGGCTGCTGCTGTGTCTGTCCATCAATGGGCTGCTCCGTGCATTAAGGTATGCTCTTTCTGTCCATCCAGGGGCTCTGCCCCAGTGTTAAAAAACTTAACAGAATATATATATTTAATTTTATTTTGTGCTGTCCCCAGTATACATCCAGAGGCTGCTGCTGCATTTGACCATCAAGTGGCTGCTCTGTGTATTAAGGGGTGCCCTGTCCATCCATCCAGGCGCTCCGCCCCAGTGTAAAAATAAATAATAAAAGCTAAAAACAAAAAGCCTAAAATTATAATTATAAAAAAATATATTGTTTTGTTTGTGCTCCACCGCAGTGTACTAAACATTTTTTATTTTATTTTCAGAATTAGTGTGACACTGCTGGTCAGACCGCAATATATTATTTCCTACTTATAAATGCATTACGTGAGGTTGTGGGTGTAGTCAACCACAGTGTGTAATTATTATATATATTGCTGATTAATTTGTGTGACACTGTAACCGCTGGTGTGTGATATAAAAAACACTTCTACATGTTTCTGACTCATTTGTGCAACAGTGTAACCGCAGTGTGTGATATAAAAAATAATATATATATTTTTATTTAAATTAATATTTTGTGCTGTGTCACCCAGTATAAATCCAGGGACTGTAGCTGCCACATCCATCTAGGGGTGTTCTATCAGTCCACCCAAAATAAAAGACATATTTTTTTAAAATATTTTGTACTGTATCCTCCCAGTGTACATCCAGGTGTGCTCCATCCATTTCAGGGTGCTGTGTCCCCTAGCTCATATTCTTATGTTATAACTTATTGTCCTATTTTCATTATTCTTCTTATCACCACATTCATTCATTCATTCATTCATTCATTCATTCATTCAAAGGAATATTATTATTATTAATAATTATAAATTAGCTCAATTTTAATTAAATTAATATAAATAAACTCTCCACACTTATATACTGAACTTTCTGCATATCAAGGATATCTTTTAGGAAATGAAGAATTTGACCCTAAACAAAAAAAAAAAAAAATTGAAATTAAAATAAATAAAATAAAATAAATTAAATCTAAAATATTGTTTATTTTATTCTTTTCTTAATTATCTTTAGGTGAACTGAAATATTGAACCTTGCCTAATGCATAATTTTTTTTCAAATACATTCTTTTTTTTATATTTTGTCCTCCCAGTATATACAACCAAGGGCTGCTGCTGCTGCTTCATCCAGCTACCTTGGTGCAACCTTTTGGCCTAAACTGGATGCAAACAATATTGTGAGCTGTAAGGTGTTCAGAATAGTGTGAAAATGAGTGGAAATTAATGTTATTGAGGTCAATAATCCTGTAGGAACAAAAACACCCCCAAATTCTGTTATTTTAGCTTTTTTTTCCAAAACCCACAAGGGTGGTTTTGGCAAAACCAATACAGATCCAAAACACAAAGGAGATAAAGATTCAAAACACAAAACCCGAAAATTGGTCCAGCACACACCCCTAATTACTAGTAATGTTATATACTACCGATATGAGAGTTTAAGGTATATTTTGGTCTTTGCATTATATATTGTTATTTTTTAATCAAAGAAAACTACAGGTGGAGCCACGCTCATTGAGCATGTCTACATCAAAGGCGGGGGCGCCAAGAGTGCCTGGGCGCATCTGCACCAAGGTACGCCACAGAGTGCATAGAGACGCTCCCATTCACTTTGAAAGGGGCGCATGCATGTATGCGATGCATGTGCATCCCATTCATGCCCGGGAGTCCGCCTTGCAGGGCGCACTCAGTCGCTGATGAAGCCACGATTAGCGTGCTCCATCTGTATATAACGGCCCAAATCCCCCCAATAAATGACATGACTTCTTTTAACTGCATTGTATTGTTTAAATGGATGGAATCCTCAGCTGTTGAGAAATGCACCTGTATTTGATGGATTATGTAATCTGTTTGCATCCTCACATCCACAGCCAGTTATGCCACAGTGCTTACAAATTCTCCAGACTATCAGATCCTGAGAGAATGTCCATACTTTTAAAATGGGCTAATCAGCAAAAATGTTGAGTTGTAAGAGTTCAGTTCCTGTACACTCCTTGACTCTATAGGGAACAATTACTGCAATCAAAAAAATATACTGAAGTTTGCTGGATTTTATAGGCAACTAATTTTATGTAGCAACCAATATTATAGCCCAAATAATATGGTTAAGTTAATTGGCTTCTGACAAAATGGATCCCAATGTGTAAGATTTAATGGAGCAGAGACTGTTGTGAATTATTCATTATTCTCTGGAAGGCACTGTGTAATATGGTCAGGCTATACAGATAAATCATTATCACAAAATTATTTCTTCTCGCGTATATTAATATGTCCAACTGCTAGGAACAAAGCTAGGCATTCTGTGGTGGAGGGTCCAAATGATAGATTTTTAAAAAGCAAAGCAAAAAAGAAAAATTGTTTTTTTAAAATAAGTGTTTTATCTTTCGTGTTTGCTGCATTTATTTAAAGACACTGTGAATGTCTGTATACCTAGTCCAATACACAACGGGTTTTGAGTCATATGCAACTGTGATTCTAGGTTGAGTGGATCTTGGCTGTCACTCTCCATCTGTGAAATGGATGTTTATGGATGACAAATGGGCTGTCACATGGAAGAGGAGAATCTTGTAGTTGTCCTGTGTTGCACGCCAACTTTTCTCTTATATACTCCAATGCCCACTAGCTTTTCCCTCAGATACCCCTTTGCCTACCATATTTTCATTACATGTCCCATGCCCACCACCTCTCCCCTCACATACCAACTTGGTTTTCCCTTTCATAGCCCTCTGCCCACCAGAATTTCACTCACATGCCCTTTCCTGCTCACTAGTGTGCCCTATATTTCCCTTCTACTTACATGAGTTACCAGTTCTGCTTAGGTAATGAGGGTTAGACTGACACAGAGCTTTAGGAAGGACCAACCAAGCCACTCTGCCATTGCTGTTGCTGCTGAGTCGACAGTCTCCATTAACTGTTCATGTGCTGGAAGTGTGATCTTTCCCCCAACCGCAACAGGGAGAGAGGGGGGTTGCAGCTGAAGGTATGTGGGCACTACAGTTCCCAGTGCCAAGGGCACCATCAGCCAATTTTGCCATTGACAACTGCACATGGATTCTGTATTACATCACATATGTTGTGATGTCTGATAATTATTTTCTTCTGTGTTGAATTATAACCCAAGTAATCCAGATGAAGGTAATTAATTACATTGGTGTACTGCCATATGTGCATTTATTCAATGTAAAGCACTTTATCATTGAAATTGCAGCATTGCCTATTTTGCAGTTAGCATACCTCACAATTCAAAATGAGTACTTTACAGATGTAAGTCGGTATTCAAAGTATTCAAAGGCAATTTGTAACATTGTCACATAAAAAGTGATTAAGCCCTGCTTTGAGCAAATCATTCACTGCATGTAATTGGCATGAAAAATCTGAAAAGTTTAAAGGGCTTTCAAGAGACCAAATAGATATCAAAGAACTTTATGACCTCTCGACAAAGGAACCATGCTGTGTCAGTGTTATTTTTATATTACTTTATACTGTATCCAGTGTATGAACCTTGCGGTTTTAGTAACCAGTTATTTAGAGGACAGGATAGTTCAAATGTCTCACATTTCTTTTGTAGGTTATATTTTCTAATATAATGATACAGTATTTCAAAGAACAGGAATATGTCTGTGTTGCGGTTGGTTAACACGTAGTCATGTATTTTGTGAAACAAATTCTGCATACATGGGTAACAAGGGATCTGTTTTGACCATAAATGCTTGCTTTTATTCCTCATTTACACACTGCTTCCCATGCCATGTCATTATAAAAAACACATTGGAGATAAATTATGAATTATAAGGCAGCAGCTCTGCAGCCCAAATATAACTTTGAACCCAGTGTGCACCTCAATTTCTCAACTGCATCTATATTTTTGTATGAAAACATGTTTACAGAGCAGGGTGATACATAAGTAGCTGGAAGGAGTGAAGGGGCTGCTAGCGCAGTGCGATGTAGGCGTAGGCTTTATCTACCACTAGACCAGTGCCACTATCACATAGCTCATATCCACCATAATTCTTACTTTTCTGTAAATGAAGTAAAAGAACATTACAATGTAATTCCACCCTCTGTTCCAGTCTCAGAACATTCAGATTATTATCTTTATTGAACCTGGAATAGAACAAGGAACTATTCACCTTTCCAACATCAGTTGGTTTTACATTATAATTTGTAAGATTTTGCATACATTGCCACATACAATACGTCTATATGCAATATCGGGAATATCGGGTGGTTCTTGGAGGTGAGCATTGTGTGTCTTGAATGTTACCTGATGTAGTGATATGCTGCCAGAGTTGAAATTCTCAGCCTCTCCATGTTCTCCATGAAGACATTCTGCCTCAGTGTGCAGATGGGCATCATTGTGACATGAAAGTGTCTTCAAGTCAAAACCTTGTGAATTCTGAGCTTGAAGGTGATGTCCACCTTAGTCATTAGTATTCTGATACTGATTATATTTTGATTAGTGCAGAGACTGGCCGGAACCAGGACTGGTATGATAATGTGAAAGTACATTTTTAGTATTAAATCATAAACCCTGTAATAATTTCCCTTTTTCTGTTTACATGTATGTGACAACCATTTTATTCAAAGTCTTGTTGCCTATGCTCTAGGAGGTTCCCAACAGTGTTATAACTAATAGATTTCTGGAAAGATAGGCAGTTATCCAATAAGGTGATATGCCGGACTCTGAGGCAGGAGCCCATGACATAGCGTGTACTGCCGCAGAAGTGGTGTGTTGTCAGTACACAGGTGACATGGCAAGATATTATGCAGTCTCAAATTTGCAGACACAGCATTGCCATTTTTATCATATTCTATTTATTCAATCAAAATATTAAAAACTTTCAACAATGTACAATATATGCTCTCATCATGCACAATATTTTTTACATCCAATAAAGTAAAGCTCAAACTATGTGGATTAAACATAAATGATCAAATCCAACCATGTATGAAAGGACATAGGACCTGATTAAGTGGTGGACACAAAGTGTTCCCAATGCCAATGTCTGTTCATGTGAGCGAATATTGTTACACTGCACATGTATGTTGATGTTTGTCGCATTGCAAATTTGGACATAGTTTGATTGACAGTCAGTGAGTGTCTGTGTGAGGTAAGGTGGGTGGCGAGTCAAACACAAGTGTATCCTGACCATTCTGAGGGCACATCTCAACCTGCGACTGCACCTTCCAATGCACTTGTTAATGCTGTGGTGGCTTAGTTGTGTGGTATGTGCTTATAAAAGCCAAGTTGTGACAGACAATCTGAGGAACTACGGGGTTGCTCAGAGGTACAATGGTGTGTAAGAGGTGGATCCAAGATGCCACTGGTTTGCATCTCTGCACACATAACGGCTGCATCATTAGCATATTTGCATAGATCTGCTGCATAGGAAACCTTACTTGTGAATGCAGCTGTATCCACCTCTGAATCAGGCCCATAGTCATTATTCTGATCTGAATAAGAAACCTAGTCAATTAGTAACAACTACTGTATATATATATATATATATATATATATATGTGTGAACAAAAGAGGTAGTATAGCGCCACTTGTGAGGTTAGAGTCTCAGTAAAGAACCATATGAATGTATTAGAAATTTCTATTATAAAAGCTTTTAAGCCCACGTAACCTTATAAAATGGTGTCAGCCTACCCCTAAAAATACAAAACTGGTATGGTAATGTTAAAAAGTATAAAACGGGGGTATAGGGGTGCTGGCGACAAGTGTGGCTAAAAACTATGTTTTTAAAAGCTTAAAATTATAAGCCAAAAAAAAAATATAAAATTTATAAAAATACTTTTAATATATATGAGAGTAAAATCAGTTTCCAATAAAGGTTTTTTTTTAAAAACAAAAATATAAAAAATATATAAACACTTTTTGTCCATAAATGAGAAATATAAATACACTTAAAAGGATAGGAATTCAAAACTTAGCTTAGTGAATAGTGGGTGGTCAGTTTAAGCCCAACGCGTTTCGTCTCAACAGATTTCTTCAAGGGGTGAACAGAAGAAGTCTGTTGAGACGAAACGCGTTGGGCTTAAACTGACCACCCACTATTCACTAAGCTAAGTTTTGAATTCCTATCCTTTTAAGTGTATTTATCTTTCTCATTTATGGACAAAAATTGTTTATATATTTTTTATATTTTTGTTTTTTTTAAAAAACCTTTATTGGAAACTGATTTTACTCTCATATATATTAAAAGTATTTTTATAAATTTTATATATTTTTTTTTGGCTTCTAATTTTAAGCTTTTAAAAACATAGTTTTTAGCCACACTTGTCGCCAGCACCCCTATCCCCCCCGTTTTATACCTTTTAATATATATATATATATAGTAAATTGGAAATAGATTCACGACTTTCACATTAACGTTCAACATTAATCTAAATGCCCAATAACCTACAGTGTGTTTATAGAATCGATTATAGCAGGTCAGCTCACTTTCTTTAGTAGATGATCATATGAATATGTTATTCAAGGTGCAGGAAAATCCATAAGGGCAAAGTACAGGAAACTTATTTAGGAGAGGGTTAACTGGTTTCACCATGTGTTGTAACGTACAACAAATCCAAGTCTCTTTCATAATGCTAGGGACACACTGGCCAATATAAAGATTTGGTATTTTGTGGGCACATTGGCGGGTGTGCACCAGCAATATGTCTGTGAACAAATTCTTTGTGAACTTAAAGCATGGGTCTTAAACCTAAGGCCCTCCAGCTGCTGTGGAACTACACATTCCAGTATGCCCTACCCCAATTTTAGCATGCCTTAATAGCAAATCTGTGGCACAGCATGCTGGGATGTATAGTTCCACAGCAGCTGGAGGAACGCAGGTTAAAGACCCAAGACTTAATGCAACAATCCCATGAATAAATCCAGTCTTTTTGTTTTTTTAAACATAAATCTCTATGGCAGGTTACAAAATGGCTGACACTTTCCCCTTGGTCCTGGTTTGTGCCCTCCCAAAATGACTGATAACGCCTCAGACCCTCCATAATGTCATGACCATGATGCCGACAACAATCACAAGACACACAATGGGGCTGATTTTATGTCAGGTGCAGTGGTGATGATGGATGCACGGCAGTGAATTTATTCTTCTGCATATGCGTCTAAGTTACACTGCACATGTATCCAGATAGTGTACACACAAAGTTGTGACTGAGATGCATAGAAAACACAAGGACTCATAAATGTTTTACTATTTATTGGGAATTCCTGGGTGGTAACAGAGAGGTAGATTAGCAGACACATAGAGATGTCCTGTCTTATGTATAGGCGTGTAATCGAAGTGGCGTGGCGTGTTGCGGATAGTGGAAGCATAAAAATACGCAGAATCATTCACTGAGGAGGCCATATAGAGACCTATAATTTGTACCTGTCAGAGGGTAGTTTGGATGGTGTGTTTGAAAATGTACCACACAGTTTTTCAGCATATATGGATGTTGAAAGTGGGCCTCTTAGTCTCTGCACATTCGAACGCATGGATATACCAGTGATGGCTAACCTTGACACTCCAGCTGTTGTTGAACTACACATCCCAGCATGCCCTGCATCAGTTTTAGCAAGGCCAAATAGCAAAACTGTAGCAGGGCATGCTGGGATGTGTAGTTCAACAACAGCTGGAGTGTCAAGGTTAGCCATCCCTGATGTATACCATGGAAGAGCTGCATTTGCATAAAGTCACATTATATGTGTGAAAGGTAAAAGACGCAGGTAGGAGGACACATCTGTATGTCTGACAGCACTGCTGTGCAAGATGTACTCAAGACTTACTGCTAAAGCATGTGCATACAAACATGAATTAGGTCCAATATAAGCCAAGATAAATAAACAATTCAAACAATTCAACCATAGTTTAACTTAAGTCTGGTTAGTCAAACTGGTAAAATTATACTATCATTTAGACAAGTAAGAGTCTATTAGGCATGGGTTTGATATAAATAATGCCTTATAACTAAACAAGATATAAATTTCAGTATTATACAGGTATCTTACACGTGGTATAGAGCAATTCACAGTTACAAAGATATGGCACACTAAATATAAAAAATCAAATACTGTATATACAGTATACAATCTAGCGATGTGCTCCAGGCTATTTTTCGGGTTTTGTGTTTTGGTTTTGGATCTGGATCTCCTTTGTGTTTTGGATCTGGATTGGTTTTGCCAAAACCACCATTGCGGTTTGCATTTTTTTGAAAAAATCATAAAAACAGAATTTTTGCCTGTTTTTGTTCCTACGGTATTATTAACAGCAATAACATTGATTTCCACTAATTTACTGTCAATTTTGACCACCTCACCAACATAGGCCAAGCGTAGCTAAGCAACAGAGCAGCGTCACAAACACACGGTAGTTATTTCTGTTTAAAACTGTTTTACAAATTAGTAATGTATTAACAATAACCAATCAAACCCACTTGCAAGTACTATCAATAGAAAACAAACCAACACAGAAATATCCTGAGAATTGTGTGTAGAATATCATTGCTCTAAAGTAGTTACCAAACAGCAAATAAAAAAAAATAAAAACCATGTGTAAAATATCAACAGCAGACATTGATGCCCTCTACACAAGTGCATATGCCCCCAGCACACGCCTATTCTCAGTGCCTGTACTTCCTTCCTTGGGGCTGACAGGCACCCTGTGCCCATGTAATGCCCCGATCAATCAGCCTTTTTGTCAAGCAACCACCCAAAATCTCCCCAATGACAAAAAACAGCATTCTGTATCTGCATAGCACAGTGCAGAATACTTTAGACACACAGTTAAATACTGACCAGGTTACAGTACTGGTCAGATACAGAACTGGTCGTATACAGTGCAGGTCAGACACAGTGTGGGTTACAGTACATGTTGCATACAGAGCAGGTCAGATACAATGCAGGTTGAATACAATGCTGGTTACAGTGTGGGTCAGATACAGTGCAGGTGGATACAGGGCAGGTCAGATACAGTGTAGGTGGAATTCATTGCAGGTTGTATATAGTGCAGGTCGCATACAGTGCGGATCAGATACAGTGTGGGTTGGATACAGTGTGGGTCAGATACAGTGCAGGTTAAAGTACAGGTTGGATACAGTGCAGGTCAGAGAGCGGGTTGGATATAGTGCAGGTTACAGTGAAGGTCGGATAAAGTGCATGTTGGCTACAGTGCAAGGTCGGCTACAGTGCAAGATACATTGCAGGCCGAATACAGTGAGGGATACAGTTCGGGTTGGATACAGTGCAGGTCGGAGTGCGAGTTGGATACAGTGTAGGTTACAGTGCAGGTTGAATACAGTGCACTTTGGATACAGTGTGGAATACAGTGTGGTTTGGATACATTACAGTTTACAGTGTGGGTCTTATATAGTGCAGGTAGTATACAGTGTGGGTGGGCTCTAGTGCAAGATCAGATACAGTGCGCGTTGGATACAGTACGAGATACAGTGCAGGTCAGATACAACAATAGTGCACTTACTGTGGCTGGGAGTGTCGGCGTTGCCCTCAGTGTGGGGCTGTGCACAGTGCGAGGGTGTTCTCAATGCAGAGGTGCCAACTCTGTTGGCTGTGTGAGGGTGCCGGCGGTGTCCTAAATGTGGGTATGCCAGTGGTGTCAGCAGTGGTGGGTGAAGTTGGAGTCCTCAGTGCTGGGGTTTTGGTGGTGTCAGCAATGCGGGATTGCTGACAGTGTCTTCATTGTGGGGTGCCAGCAGTGTGAGGGTGCCAGCGGTGTCCTCAATGTGGGTTTGTCATCACTGTTGAAGTGGGGAGTGGTTCAGGCATTGTCAGCAATGCAAGGGTGATGGCTGTGTCCTCAGTGCAGGGGTGCTGATGGTGTCCTCACTGCAGGGGTGCCAGCAGTGTCGGCAGTGTGGGTGTCCAAGTGGTGTCATATGTGCAAGGGTTCTGGTTGTGTCGGCAGTGTGTGGGTGCCAGTGGTGTCCTCTGTGGGGAGTGACAGTGGTGTCAGCAGTGCAGGGGTGCTGCTGGTGTCTTCTGTGCAAGGGAGTCGGCAGTGTGGGCTGAGTCCTCTGTGTGGAAGTGGCAGCAGTGCAGAAGTGCCGGCTGTGTCAGCCGTGCAGGAGTGCTTGTGGTTTCCTCAGTGCAGGGGTACCGGCAGTGTCGGCAATGCGGGAGTGCCGGAGGTGTCCTCAGTGCAGGAGTGCCGGCAGTGTCCTCAGTGCAGGGGTGCCGGCAGTGTCGGTAATGCGGTAGTGCTAGAGGTGTCCTCAGTGCATGAGCACAGGCACAGTGTCCTTAGTGCAGAGGTGCCGACAGTGTCAGCAATGTTGGAGTGCAGGATGTGTCCTCAGTGCAGGAGTGCCGGTAGTGTCCTCAGTGCAGGGGTGCCAGCAGTGTCAGTAGTGCCGGAGTGCTGGAGGTGTCCTCAATGCAGGAGTGCCAGCAGTGTCCCCAGTGCAGGGGTTCCAGCAGTGTGGGAATGTTGGCAGTGCAGGCAGTGGTGCTATTAGCACTGTGGGGGCATCCATCTTGCCCCATATTAGCCTATCGGGACACACCGATTGGCTGAGAGCTGTGACAGATGGCTCTCTCAGCCAATCAGTGGTCTTCCATAGGTTACTATGGAGACAAGCGTCCGAGCCAAAACCTCAGGATCCGACAGCGGGACACTAAGGTTTTGGCTCGCTTGGGGATCTGAGGCATGCTCGCATCACCCCAGATCCCTTTTGTTCAGGTGGGTTTGGTTCTCTGAGAACCGAACCCTCTCATCTCTAATACAATCATATCATATTTTGCAGCAAATGAAATACAGACCAAACCCAAGAAGAATTTCCCCAATGTAATGTCCAGTTTGCTGAAGCTGTATCTACATTACCAAGGTGGCAAATTACAGAACAATAGGGTACACTGTAAATTTTGTAATACTTTTTTCAGACATATACCCTGGAAATTTCCCTGCTCAGACCTTTTTTTTCATCTCTGAAAAATCCATTTTTTTTAGCTCGAGACCCACTTTCACACTACACCTGAGCAGGCCTGCCATCAGGGGAGTGCTGCAAGCACAGTAGTCTCAGGCCCAGGCCACTCAGGTGGCTTTGCTCCGTCCCCTTTTCGTGCCCGAGATCTGACTCTGTCACAGGAAGGGGAGAGGACGCTGTAAGCATCAATTATAAGTGTCCCTCCCAAAATGGCTGCCGCCTCATAGGAGACAGTTATTAAAGATACTAGAGGAGGCTCCTCTAGTATCTTTAATAACTGTCTCCCTGAGGCGTCAGCAATTTTGGGAGGGACGTTTTCAATTGAAGCCTACAGCGTCCTCTCCCCCTCCTGTGACAGTGTCAGAACTCTGTCGGACACTCCCTGTAAATGCTCAGTTGCCATCCACAAATGGCCTCTTCCTGTCAATCACCTTGAAAACACTGAGCGATCGAAGTTTTCGCTCCATCCCGTCGCTGACCGGTGATGCCCATTGTTGTTGTCCGACGCACGTGCACATTGCAGTGCATACGCATGCGCAGTTAGGACCTGATCACCCACTGTGCGAAAAAAAACAGCAGCGTTCAGATCTGAATTACCCCCAAGTCATGCGATAATCTGATGCTGACATTCAGCCTTGACGTGGGATCCGAGTCTGGCGGGAACACACTAACAATACCTCAGATCCCCTGTGGTCGGAGTGTTCCAGTTCCAAGGAATCCGGACCGCTCATTTCTAATTTAAAGTAATATTTATTAAAAGTCTTTGCCTGTGTGACATACCAGCACTATACTGCACTCACGGACGTCTTAAGAGAGGAAGAGGACTGTGTGCAGACTCCGGGTGGATCCCCTCCTCTCGATGTCGCCGTAGCCTCCGGCACTGAGCCGGAGTCTACTATGCATGCGCAGGTCTCCAGAAACATGGCACCCGCCATGTTCCGGAGACAAAATTCGCACTGTGCATGTGCGGCGGACATTTTGGAAAGTATTTTCTTCTGTGACGGCTGTGATGGCAGCATCCGTCGCTGGACTCCGGAGAGGTGAGTGTTAAAATATGGGTGCAAAGTGTGCAGTGTGGCTCCCCCCTGGACCCAGGGGCCCGTGTGCACTGCACACATTGCACCCATGATAGAAACGCCTATTACTGCACTTTATTAATAATGTAGCTATGATGTTTGTAATGGAAACTTGCGGGAGGACTCAGAAAAATTACCTCCATCTGTTCAGGAAGTGTAAAAGCTGTGCCATGACTGCTTGAAATTTGTACAAGTTTGAAGCAAACACTTTCTCTTGATTTATGAAACACTTTTATATTGCAGCTGTACTGTGTTTCATTCCACAGTTAGCTGTTCATGAAGCAGTGGAAAGAGTTTAGAAGTGAGCCAGTGGAGAAGTTGACAAATGGCAACCAATCAGTGTTGAGTTAACGTTTGTAAAGTGCATTCTCTACAATTATACGTACCAGATGATTGGTTGGGCAACTTCTCCACACTTTCACTGCTTCGTGAATAGACCCACAGAATGAAGGTCTGCTTCAATACACACATATATATATATATATATATATATATATATATATATAATTGTAGTACACCCACCCATTGAAGTTTTCCATCAATACATCATGTCCCGAGCCCGGATCTGAGTTCGGCTGCGGTTTTCTCACCTGACTCGGAAACCATAACGAGGCAAAACGTAATCATCCCGCTGTCGTGGGATTTGGATTCCATATAAGGAGCTGTGCATCGCTCTCATTTTCACTCCAGTCCTGGAGAGTGTAGCAAGAGGACGAGTCTCTCTTCTCAGTGTCTGTCTGTACGGGAAAGTGGTGTTGCAACCTGCTCTGTCTTATGCGTGTCATTCCAGTGCTGTGTTGTGCTGCATCAGTCCAGTGGTGGTGTCTTGTGCTGCATCAGTTCAGTCACAGTGGTGGTGTCCTCTGCTACCATATGGCCAGTGCTGCTGTATAAGTCCAGTCCATTGCAGTGGTGCTGTGTTGTCCTGCATCAGTCCAGTAGTGGTGTCACTGTGCTGCTGTATAAGTCCAGTGGTACCAGAGGCGGAACTACCACCAGTGCAACCAGTGCGTTGCACTGGGGCCCGGCACTGTCCAGGGGCCTAAAGCATGTAATGAGTCAAACTGACTCATTACATGCCATTGTGTGCTGCGTGCTGTGGGCAACCGCTGCCCGCAGCACACAGCCGCTCGGAAAGGAGAGAGGAGCGCAGTGGACACAGGGGGAAGGAGGAGGAGGGAGGAGGAGGGAGGTGGAGGAGGGAGCCGCAGCAGCGCTGTTTTATTGGTTGAGGCACTGCTGCTGCTGTCCCTCTGCTTCACTATAGGCTGTCTTCCGCCGCTGTAAAGCGCATCCCAGCATTCACAGCGGCGGAGAACAGCCTATGGTGAAGGACTGGGACAGCAGCAGCAGCAGCGCCTATACCAATAACACAGTGCTGCTGCGGCTCGCTCCTCCACCTCCCTCATCCTCCTTCTCTCCTGCCCGGAAAATGGAATCAGGATCTCAGCCAGAAGCTTCACCGAGGAGCCTGAGCCAGCGGAGACAGTAAGTATAATTCTTTCTTTCTTTCTTTCTTTCTTTATTTCTTTCTTTCTTTCTTTCTTTCTTTCTGGACTGTCTGCCGTAATGTGTAAAAAGGGGGAATCTGCCTGCCGTAATGTGGAAAAAGGGCACGCTGTCTGCCGTAATGTGTAACAAGGAGATGCTGTCTGCCGTAATGTGTAACAAGGGGACGCTGTCTGCCGTTATGTGTAAAAAGGGGATGCTGGCTGTCTGCCGTAATGTGTAAAAAGGGGACGCTGTCTGCCGTAATGTGTAAAAAGGGCACGTTGTCTGCCGTTATGTGTAAAAAGGGCACGCTGTCTGCCATAATGTGTAACAAGGGCACACTGTCTGCCGTAATGTATAAAAAGGGGACGCTGTCTGCCGTTATGTGTAAAAAGGGCACGCTGTCTGCTGTAATGTGTAAAAAGGGCACGCTGTCTGCCGTAATGTGTAACAAGGGCACGCTGTCTGCCCTAATGTGTAACAAGGGCACGCTGTCTGCCGTTATGTGTAAAAAGGGCACGCTGTCTGCCGTTATGTGTAATAAGGGGGATGCTGTCTGCCTTAATGTGTAAAAAGGGGACGCTGTCTGCCCTTATGTGTAAAAAGGGCACGCTGTCTGCCGTAATGTGTAAAATGGGCACGCTGTCTGCCGTAAGGTGTAAAAGGGTCTCTACCTGGTGTAATGGTGCTACTGTGCGGCGTAATTTGAATAATGGAGACTACTGTGCACTGTTTAATGAATTATTTTGTGGCCACACCCCTTCCCCTTGAAGCCACGCCCCTATGTATTTTTCGCATGCCTCCGGCACTCACTGCCCCTGTTTTGCATGCAGGGGTGGGGCTCCGATGCCGTTTCTTGCACACAGTGCTAAAATGTCTAGTTACGGCACTGTTGCTAGGTATCCATTTCTCTGGCCCTGAGCAGGTCCCCCTCATCAGATCCTCTCCAGGGGTGAGGGTGTGGACTTGGATGGGATGAGGGGGGGGGCAAAGCATTTTGTTGCACCTGGGCCCACCGCTCTCTAGTTCCGCCACTGAGTGGTACTGCCGTATAAGTCTAGTGACACTGCCATATAGAGAACCTGGTCTTCTATGGCCGTTATATAGATGACCTTTTTATCATTTGGGATGGGGATTTATCTAGCATTCTTTCTTTTGTTTCACATCTTAATCACAATACTTATAATTTATCCTTCACCTTTGAACACAGTAGGGACCACATTAATTTCCTGGATGTGACCCTTGAGATTGTTGATAACCAAATTATTACATCAAATTATATTAAATCAGTAAATACCTTATCATACTTACATTATGAGAGCGCTCATTTTGCCCCTTGGAAATATAATATTCCCAAGGGGCAAATGATGCGACTCAGACGTAATTGTTCCAATATCGAAACCTTTTCGAAACAGGCGAATGAATTAATGGATTCTTTGAGACAAAGAAAATATCCTGAACATCTTCTCCAACAGGCCTTTAGTGAGGTATATAACATGGATAGGACGAAACTTCTTACTCCCAAAGTTAAAGATATAACTTTTGAGAATAAACAGGAATATGATATCACCAGTGAGAGACAATTAGCTTTTGTCTGTAAATATAACAACTCAGCCCAGGATATTCGATCTATTATTGCTAAAAATTACAGAGTTTTAAGACAGGATCGCACCCTCAATCAAATACTTCCCTCCAAACCCCGAGTAGTTTTCAGGAAAAATCAGTCCCTAAAAACTATATTAGCCCCTACTTTTTTGGATCCCATAAAATTGGAAAAGGAGAAACCGATAGGATGCATGTGGTTGTCGACCAAACCCACGGGGTGTTTCAACTGTGGGAAAACTCGATGTACCACATGTGCCCATATGCCTAAAAAAACATGCTCACTTAATTTCCAAGGGAACAATGAACAATATCAATTAAAAACCTTTATGAATTGTGACACCAACTATGTCATATATCTTTTAACGTGCGGCTGTGGCCTTAATTATGTGGGGAGAACCACAAGACCTATGCATGTTAGATTCATGGAGCACCGCAGGAATATTATTAAGAAGTATGAGAAACATAGTGTATCGCGACATTTTTCACAAGCACATATGGGAGATCCGAGTAGCTTATCTGTTATTTGTGTTGAACATGTCACCCCCACACCTAGAGGGGGGGACAGGTTCAACAAACTTTGCTCTAGGGAAGTATATTGGATTTTGAAATTTGGTACCCTACACCCGGATGGGTTGAATGAGAACATTGAGTTGAATACAATACGATAATATAGAACCTGGTTCTCAGTAATTATACTGTAGAACATATATACAAATCCTTTGGTTTAACAAAAAAGACCTGTTACTCTGTATACGAAAAGCATTGTGTGTTGTGTTCTTTTGTTTTTTCTTTGTATTCCTGTCATGCTTTAGGACTATGATATAGGAATTAGTTTTGAGATATATCATTACAGTTATAATAGATAAGCCTATATGTGCTTTAATTACAACTTTTAAATAAATATACAAGGTCCTTCTGACAGCTGAAGATGAATTTATCTCTATGCCTCCCTTTTTGCTATCCCCTTCACTAATCCCTTCCTCTTCTTTGAACTTTGTGCAATCAGAGCCCATTTAAAAATAATATTAAAAAACAAAAAGACTGTAGTGGAGTTTATATATTATACATCCAGTATAAACATCCACTATATATATACACTGCCATATATGTCCAGTGATACGGCCGTATATGTCCAGTAATACTGCCATATATGTCCAGTAATGATGCCGTATAAATCCAGTGATACTGCCGTATAAATCCAGTCCAGTGGTACTGCCGTATAAGTCCAGTGATAGTGCCATATATATGTCCAGTAATACTGCCGTATAAATCCAGTGATACTAACGTATATGTCCAGTGGTACTGCCATATAATTCCAGTGATACTGCTGTATATGTCCAGTGGTACTGCCGTATAAATCCAGTGGTACTGCCGTATATATCCAATCCAGTGGTACTGCCATATATATGTCAAGTGATACTGCCGTATATGTCCAGTGGTAATGTCATGCAATTCCAGTGATACTGCCATATATGTCCAGTGGTACTGCCATATAAATCCAGTGGTACAGCCTTACAAATCCAGTCCAGTGATACTGCTGTATAAGTCCAGTAATACTGCCATATACGTCTGGTACTGCCGTATAAGACCAGTGATACTGCCGTATAAATCCAGTCCAGTGGTACTACCGTATAAGTCCAGTGGTACCGCTGTATAAATCCAGTCCAGTGGTACTGCCGTATAAGTCCAGTGGTACTGCCGTATATGTCCAGTGGTACTGCTGTATAAATCCAGTGATACTGCCGTATAAATCCAGTCCAGTGGTACTACCGTATAAGTCCAGTGGTACTGCCGTATAAGTCCAGTGGTACTGCTGTATAAATTCAGTCCAGTGGTACTGCCATATAAGTCCAGTGATGCTGCCGTATAAATTCAGTCCAGTGGTACTGCCATATAAATCCAGTCCAGTGGTACTGTTGTATAAGTCTAGTCCAGTGGTACTGCCATATAAGTCCTGTCCAGTGAGGCTGCCATATAAGTTCAGTAGTACCCCTCATACACATTATGCTATGTTAGAGACTCATTCACACATTACACCACAATAGAGCAGAGCCTCTATTCAGTGGCGGAACTAGCAAGCGGTGGGCCCAGGTGTGACAAAATGCTTTGGGCCCCCCCCACCCCCATCCCATCCAAGTCCACCCCCTCACCCCTTGAGAGGATCTGGTGAGGGGGACCTGCTCAGGGCCAGAGAAATGGATACCTAGCAACAGTGCCGTAACTAGACATTTTAGCACTGTGTGCAAGAAACGGCATCGGAGTCCCACCCCTGCATGCAAAACAGGGGCAGTGCGCGCCGTAGGCGCGTGCAAAAATACATAGTGGCGTGGCTTCGCGGGGAAGGGGTGTGGCCACAAAATAATACCAATTCCTAAAACGGTGCACAGTAGTCTCCATTCTTCAAATTACGCCGCACAGTAGCACCACTACACCAGGTAGAGACCCTTTTACACCTTACAGCGAACAGATTCCTCTTTTTACACATTACGGCAGACAGCATCCCCTTTTTAAACATTACGGCAGACAGCGTCCTCCTTTTTATACATTATGGCAGACAGCGTCCCCTTTTTACACATAACGGCAGACAGCGTGCCCTTGTTACACATAGCGGCAGACAGCGTGCACTTTTTACACATTACGGCAGACAGCGTACACTTTTTACACATAACGGCAGACAGCTTGCCCTTGTTACACATAGCGGCAGACAGCGTACACTTTTACACATAACGGCAGACAGCGTCCCCCTTTTTACACATTACGGCAGACAGCGTCCCCTTTTTACACATTACGGCAGACAGCGTACACTTTTTACACATAACGGCAGACAACGTACACTTTTTACACATAGCGGCAGACAGCATGCCCTTGTTACACATTACGGCAGACAGCGTGCCATTGTTACACATTACGGCAGACAGCGTGCCCTTGTTACATATTACGGCAGACAGCGTGCCCTTGTTACACATTACGGCAGGCAGATTCCCCCTTTTTACACGTTGCGGCAGGCAGTCCCCCGTTTTTACACATTGCGGCAGGCAGATTCCCCATTTTTACACATTACGGCAGGCAGATTCTCCCTTTTTACACATAGCGGCAGGCAGATTCCCCATTTTTACACATTGCGGCAGGCAGATTCCCCATTTTTACACATTGCGGCAGGCAGTCCCCCCTTTTTACACATTGCGGCAGGCAGTCCCCCATTTTTACACATAGCGGCAGGCAGTCCACCCTTTTTACACATTGCGGTAGGCAGTCCCCCATTTTTACACATAGCGGCAGGCAGTCCCAACAAATAAAGAAAGAAAGAGACAGAAAGAAATAAAGAGAAAGAAAGAAAGAAAGAAAGAAAGAAAGAAAGAAAGAAAGAAAGAAAGAAAGAAAGAAAGAAAGAAAGAAAGAAAGAAAGAAAGAAAGAAAGAAAGAAAGAAAGTAGAATCATACTTACCCTCTCCGCTGGCTCAGGCTCCTCGTGCAGCTTGACGATTCCCGGGCAGTAGACGAGGTGGAGGAGGACGAGGGAGCCGCAGCAGTGCTGTGTTATTGGTGGAGGCGCTGCTGCTGCTGCCCCCCTGCTTCACTATAGGCTGTTCTCGGAAGACAGCCTATAGTGAAGCAGAGGGGCAGCAGCAGCAGCGCCTCCACCAGTAACAAAGCGCTGCTGCGGCTTCCTCCTTCACCTACGTCCTCCTCCTTCCCCCGTCCGTGCCGCTGCTCTTCTCCTCTGTGGGCGGCTGTGCGCTGCGGGCAGCGGTTGCCCGCAGCGCACAGCGGCATGTAATGAGTCAGTTTGACTCATTACATGCTTGGGCCCCTGGACAGAGGCGGGCCCCAGTGCAACGCACTGCTTGATCTGCCGGTAGTTCCGCCTCTGCCTCTATTACACATTACACCAGTAGAGCCCCTCATACATCAAAGGAGAAACATAAACACAGGATTCATACCCTTTACACTAAGAGTAATTTTTCCTCCTTATAGTAATGCCCCTTATACCTTATGCCACACACCGTAATACCCATTGCACATTATTCCACATGCTGTAATGTCCATTATTATTGTGCTGGCTGCAGGCAGCGGGCACCTGCGTGGTGACTGCGGCTGCGCCCTCAGGCCACAGTGACCCGGGCATTCGCCCTGCTAACCTGCACCTAAAACTGCCACTGTGTGTATGGGGGCACACTGTATGCTGATGCATGCTGCAATATACTCTGCTATACTGGCTCTGCTGTGTCCAGAGTCTTACAAGTGGCTGTGCTGTATTAGTGACGGTATATAGGGGCACACTGCATGCTACTGACTGCTGCTCTATACTCTGCTGTACTAGCTGTACTGTGTCCAGACTCACAAGTGACTGTGCAGTATAGTGACTGTATATAGGGGCACACTGCTGAATGATGCGCAAAAATCTACTGTATTGGCTGTGCTATGTACAGACTCACAAGTGGCTGTGCACTGTATAGTGAATGTACAGTATATGGGGCATGCTGCTGTATGATGTGCTATACTCTGCTGTAAATTGTAATGTTTGGTGTGCTTTACCCTAGTGTGCTCTGTTCATGTGCATCTATAAGCCAATAAAGCAATGTTTCATAGATGTGCTATAAACTGTGATGTGCTTGTGCCACTGCTCTGTCGCTTAGTAACCATCCAGCTCGCTGCAGCTTTTGGCCAATATTGGTGAAAACAATATTGCGAGCTGTGAGGTGGTTAAAATTCAAAGAAAGAAAGCAAGGGCAAGAACTACCCTATTAAATCGGGCGCTAATAAATTAATTCAAGAAAACACCTGATATAGAATAATTGGTATAATAGCAGCTCCTACAGGGCAACTGGATGCCTTAATCAAAAGATGTATAGTTAATGTTCTATGGAAAACATTTAAGGAGCGCTGATATCAAATAGAAAATCATTTAATAATAAAAACAGTGGAAAAAAACACTTTAGATGATTAATTTGTAAATTAAAAACATAGGCAGTGCAAATGCATATACATATATAAATAATCACATTCACAATAAAAATGAATTAACTGTAATCGGCTTGTACACCAATTATATTAATATTGCAGTCCACAATCATAAATTAGGCTGGTGGCATCCGTACTGATAGAGGGATAGGTGAAATGTCTCCACAAGATATTTGAAATTTGTTAGTAGAATTAAGCAAAGGGGTTGTTATAATTGTAGTGTGCTATTGCTCACCCCTAGCATTAGGATCCGTTTTTCACTCGTAGTTGTAAGCGTTGATTCCCGTCAGTAGCAGTTTGCGGAGGTGACTCTCAGCAGCCGACAGCGTCTGTAGCGGGTTGTCCGGCAAAAGGAATAACCGAGATTTTGAAACACCTCAGCAGAACGGGGCTTTTCCAAGCACAGCAGAAAGAGTTGAGCAGCAGTGGATCCAGTAAACGTGATAGAGAGAGATCGTCCTAATCCCTCAGTAGCAGTAACGGATGGTCCGTGAGAGTCTCCAGCAGTGGACAAGCAATTAGAATGACCCTCTACGCGTTTCTCCGCCCACAATATCGGCGGTTTCCTCAGGAAGTGTGAATACCCATTTTGGCAGGTGTGGATGTATTTAAGTGGGTATCAGCCAACCAGCTTTAGAGTCTCTTTATTCACACCTGGAGATTGTAATTGGGTTTCACACTATGTTGGGTCATTTGCACAGATTGAGTTCACTGGTTTTAATCAGGTGTAAGCATTATATAGATTCCAAGTAATACTACAAAATAGACTAGAGCAACAGAAATAGTATATAAAAATGTGAACATTGTATTGTCATTGTCGGTAAAAGGTGTTGAGAATATGTGCATAGATAGTCTAATACATATATATATATATTTTTGGTATATAAAGAAACTTGCTAAGTGCAAAATAAACTTAGCGCTCCCACATTATAGATTATAGTAAGTTTCATATGGGGGATTAGAGTACATTAACTTGTTGATTATTTTTAATGCATCATAGTTAGATTTTTGTTTTTTACTTTATAGTAATCAACATTATTTCATCACCTTTATATCGAAAAACGGCTATTGGCATAAATATGGCATCCCAGAGTTTATACATATAAAAAACCAATATTTATTCTCATGGCTACAATAGCCCAGTGGATAAAGAAACGAACTACGGCCAAAAGGTCACCGGTTCAAGATCGGAACCAAAGAAGATACCCTCACATTTTATTTTCTAGTTTTTTATTATTATTATATGGATGAAGTAACTATTGTAATATAGAGGAAAGAATTATTATACAGAAAAAGACTTCAATTGGTAGAGTAAAAAGGCTCAAATTAAGGCCAGAGCCGCACAAACTAAGGGAAAGTAATCTATAGGAAAGAAACAGAAAGGCATCTTATTTATAGACAGCAGCGGTTTATAGCTCATGTCCTATTATGTGCTATCATTTAGCATGGTTAGAATTAAAAAATAAGACTATTAAAAATAATAATAATAATAAAAACAATTTTAGTAGTAGTAATAATAATAGTGGTAAATATGGGAGGAAGACCATTAGAGGAGAGGATTGACTTTAATTAAAAAAGGGAAATAATACCTACCCCAATATAGAGGAAGGTTAATTTATTATAAGAAACTATGACCAATCCACAGAATAGATACATGGGCATCGAAAAGGAGGAGAGGAACACCTACAGCTAATATGTGTGTGGACCCCAAGGACAACAAATACATCTGTATACATCAATATACATCAAGTGCACATGTAAACCTATGGGTTCACACACATATATATCCACACCCACAAAACCCCACAAGAGAAACAGATTCAGATACCATTAAGTTCAATATTTTCATTAAGGCCCATAGGATGTAGAGTTTCTAGATTATAAATCCAGTAAGCTTCTCTATTACAAAGGTGGTTATATCTGTCGCCACCTCGTGAAGTTTTGTGGATGTGTTCTATCCCCTGTAGAGATAAGACCCTGCAGTCTCCATCATGAAAGGAATTGACGTGTCGTGGTACACTATGCTTCATTGATTTATTGAGGACCAATCTTCTATGTTCTAGAAACCTAGTATTTAGTTGTCTGGTGGTCCTCCCGACATATTGTACCCAACAATTGCAGGTAATTAGATATATCACAAAAGTCGTTTGACAAGTGATTCGACCCACAATGTCAAAAGTCTTCCCAGTTTTAAATGAAGAGAATTGGTTGCTCTCATTAATGAACCTACAAGTCATGCATCTGGATCTTTTGCATCTTTGGCATCCTGACCTCAGTTTCCCATGTCCAAGGATGGAGGTGGACCCCAACGACCTAGCCCCTGATTTCGAGATGCCAAGACAAGAGCCCAGAGGATCATTTGATCCAACAAAATGGCTGGGAGACAGAAGATTTTGCAGGTTCCTATTTTTCTTAAAGATAATCTTTATTTCCTTTTCTAAGGAGCCTGCCAAGATTTTATCCATTTTGAGTATAGGAAGGTTTTTGTTAAGAATCTTCCTTATCGAGTGCGAAGCACTGTTGTATTTTGAAACAAAAATAGGTTCACTATCTCTAAATTCTAGAGGAGGAAGGGTGTCAATAGCTTTTATTTTTAATAGTTCATCTCTGTTTCTTTGCTGTGTTTCAATGAGAGCTCTATCCATAACCTCTTGGGGGTAACCTTGATCTAAAAATGACTGAGTTAATTCAATGCTCTGTGTTAGGTAATCAATTTCATTCGAACAGTTTCTTTTGAGTCTCAAATATTGGCTCTTAGGAATATTTGTTACCCATGGGCGATGATGGCAGCTTGAATAATTTAAGAGGGAGCTGCAGTCAACTTTTTTCTTAAAAGTTTTTGTTAGAATTTTTCCTGAAATTGGGTCGGTATGTAGCGCAATATCCAGGAAATTGATATCAGTGTGATGAATGGTACTAGTGAAGGACAGACCAAAAGTGTTAGTGTTTAAGTGATCAACAAATGAAGTGACTGAGTGATAATCCCCATCCCAAATAATAAAAAGATCATCTATATACCTGCCATAGAGCACCAGGTTCGCCCCATAGGGACCACCCCAAATGTATTGATCTTCGAGGTGACCCATGTAAAGATTAGCAAAACTAGGGGCGAACCTGGTGCCCATGGCGGTACCGTGAGTCTGTAAATAATAATCACCATTAAACGTGAAATAATTACGTGTAAGTATAAAGTGAATAGCCTCTAAAATAAATTGATTAAGATTACTGGAGATGGTGGGATCAAGATCTAGGTAATGTTTAATGGTTTTTAAACCATTATCATGAGGAATATTAGTATATAGTGATTCGACATCACACGTGACCAGGAGATAATTCTCCTGCCACTTTATGTTCTTAATAAGGTGTAAAAAGTGAGTGGTATCCCTAATGTATGATTTTAAATCTTTAACAAAAGGTTGTAGATGAGTATCTACAAATGCTGACAAATTAGAGGTAAGTGAACCCACTCCCGAAATGATAGGATGCCCAGGAGGTGAGGTGAGTGATTTGTGTATTTTAGGGAGGTGATAGTAAGTGGGGGTGACCGGATATGTATTGAACAAATAATGGTACTCAGTCCTGGATATTGCGCCACATTCAACGGCCTCCAAAAGTATCCCCTTAAGTTCCCCCACAAACCTCGTGGTGGGATCACCAGATAGTTTTGAGTAAAATTTGTTATTAGAGAGTTGACGGTAAGCTTCTTGCAGGTAATCTGAAACATCCTGAATGACTGTTCCACCCCCTTTATCAGCTGCCTTAATTATTATAGATTTATCTTTCTGGAGAGTCTTAAGAGCCTGTCTCTCATTAGTATGTAGGTTATCCCTAGATTTCGCTCTCCTATATTTGAATTTTCTCTCTCCATCTTTACCCACATCCCCACAGAGGTTTCTCAGATCTTCAAGGGTGGTAGCATAGAACGATTCTATGAAACCACTTTTGTAGTGTGTGGGATAGAATTCACTTTTATTCCGAAAAACCTTATCATTCTTTTTTATATCATAAATTGGAATTGCCTGTGCTTGGTTCCCCTCAGATTGTAGATCTATTAATATATCTAAGGAGGGTTGATCACTAGAGTCTAATATAATGGGAGTTCCCAGGATCCCCTTTTCCTTCAAGGTTTTATTTAAAAAATATCTCTTTCTACAGAGGTCACGTGTAAACCTATTTAGCTCAATGTAGAGGTAAAATAGTTGGGGGCCTTTGGTAGGAGCAAATTTAAGCCCTTTAGCTAGTATGGCCTTTTCGCTCTCAGATAGTTTTCTGGAAGAAAGATTGAAGATCCCCTTATTTCTCACTTTTGTTTTAGATTTTTTGCGGGATTCGTATCTTCCTCCTCTACATCCTCTAAATTGGAATCACTTCCTCTTTTTGGTGACCTTGAATCTAGAGGGCTGAACCTGTTCCTGTTCTTCCAAATGGTGATGATTAAGGCATCCAGTTGCCCTGTAGGAGCTGCTATTATACCAATTATTCTATATCAGGTGTTTTCTTGAATTAATTTATTAGCGCCCGATTTAATAGGATAGTTCTTGCCCTTGCTTTCTTTCTTTGAATTTATTTGTATCTGGACAAATCGTTTGGGCAGCTTTTTACTAATTGTTTTGATTTGTGTGACAACTCAGTTTAAATTATCAATTGGTGGTATGGCATCCCAGAGGAGATTTTTAGAAAGGAACGAAAGACGTAATGTACTTTTACAGGAGCGGCTAGCTGCAGAATCTCACTCCACGGAAGCAAACCCACTAGATATGCATCATCTATTCAATAGACTGGAAAGTCTTCTTAAAGCAGAGACTAGACACTGGCTTGATAAAATGACTTTATCAAAATATATTAAGGAAAAAATGATTCCAAGAGGCCTTAGGCTACACAAGTCATGTTTCTTTAAGGATGATGCAGATCTATTGAAAAAGTGGACTGAGATTCTGGACAACTGCTCCTTCTTTTTGATGGAGCTCCTTGTAACTTATCATGAAACTAAGGTTACTACTATATGCACTGAGATAGAAAAGGTACAAAACATGCTAAAACCTTTCGACATTAGGTCGGATTTTAACAACTGTGACTATGTTCTAAACCAAAGAGCAGAGGAATTTGAAAAAGAGATTATTTTTAATAAAAATAAGAAGCTAGATAGGGATAGATTTGACTACTCCAATAACACTGTACATTCTTACAATAGAGGGGGAAGAAAAACTACAGACATGTTTAAACAACCTTATAGTTCTAAGAAATTGCTAGATCCCTCTAAGAATAACAACAAAAATGGCAAATACAACTCTGGCCATAAACCTACCTCTATTTCCACTAGAGATAATGTTGAGACAGTGCAGAGAAGAGAAAATAGACAAATATCACCTATAGCAATTTCGACACATACAAGGGAGTATGCCCAAAAAGGAGCTAGACCAAAATATACACATCAAGCGTCTATGAGACATGAGGAGTCAAGGAAGACCACTGATTCCCCAGCTTTTTTAGAACAGGAACTATACCCCATTTGGAAGAACAGGAACAGGTTCAGCCCTCTAGATTCAAGGTCACCAAAAAGAGGAAGGGATTCCAATTTAGAGGATGTAGAGGAGGAAGATACGAATTCCGCAAAAAATCTAAAACAAAAGTGAGAAATAAGGGGATCTTCAATCTTTCTTCCAGAAAACTATCTGAGAGCGAAAAGGCCATACTAGCTAAAGGGCTTAAATTTGCTCCTACCAAAGGCCCCCAACTATTTGACCTCTACATTGAGCTAAATAGGTTTACACGTGACCTCTGTAGAAAGAGATATTTTTTAAATAAAACCTTGAAGGAAAAGGGGATCCTGGGAACTCCCATTATATTAGACTCTAGTGATCAACCCTCCTTAGATATATTAATAGATCTACAATCTGAGGGGAACCAAGCACAGGCAATTCCAATTTATGATATAAAAAAGAATGATAAGGTTTTTCGGAATAAAAGTGAATTCTATCCCACACACTACAAAAGTGGTTTCATAGAATCGTTATATGCTACCACCCTTCAAGATCTGAGAAACCTCTGTGGGGATGTGGGTAAAGATGGAGAGAGAAAATTCAAATATAGGAGAGAGAAATCTAGGGATAACCTACATACTAATGAGAGACAGGCTCTTAAGACTCTCCAGAAAGATAAATCTATAATAATTAAGGCAGCTGATAAAGGGGGTGGAACAGTCATTCAGGATGTTTCAGATTACCTGCAAGAAGCTTACCGTCAACTCTCTAATAACAAATTTTACTCAAAACTATCTGGTGATCCCACCATGAGGTTTGTGGGGGAACTTAAGGGGATACTTTTGGAGGCCGTTGAATGTGGCGCAATATCCAGGACTGAGTACCATTATTTGTTCAATACATATCCGGTCACCCCCACTTACTATCACCTCCCTAAAATACACAAATCACTCACCTCACCTCCTGGGCGTCCTATCATTTCAGGAGTGGGTTCACTTACCTCTAATTTGTCAGCATTTGTAGATACTCATCTACAACCTTTTGTTAAAGATTTAAAATCATACATTAGGGATACCACTCACGTTTTACACCTTATTAAGAACATGAAGTGGCAGGAGAATTATCTCCTGGTCACGTGTGATGTTGAATCACTATATACTAATATTCCTCATGATAATGGTTTAAAAACCATTAAACATTACCTAGATCTTGATCCCACCATCTCCAGTAATCTTAATCAATTTATTTTAGAGGCTATTCACTTTATACTTACACGTAATTATTTCACGTTTAATGGTGATTATTATTTACAGACTCACGGTACCGCCATGGGCACCAGGTTCACCCCTAGTTTTGCTAATCTTTACATGGGTCACCTCGAAGATCAATACATTTGGGGTGGTCCCTATGGGGCGAACCTGGTGCTCTATGGCAGGTATATAGATGATCTTTTTATTATTTGGGATGGGGATTATCACTCAGTCACTTCATTTGTTGATCACTTAAACACTAACACTTTTGGTCTGTCCTTCACTAGTACCATTCATCACACTGATATCAATTTCCTGGATATTGCCCTACATACTGACCCAATTTCAGGAAAAATTCTAACAAAAACTTTTAAGAAAAAAGTTGACTGCAGCTCCCTCTTAAATTATTCAAGCTGCCATCATCGCCCATGGGTAATGAATATTCCTAGGAGCCAATATTTGAGACTCAAAAGAAACTGTTCGAATGAAATTGATTACCTAACACAGAGCATTGAATTAACTCAGTCATTTTTAGATCAAGGTTACCCCCAAGAGGTTTTGGATAGAGCTCTCATTGAAACACAGCAAAGAAACAGAGATGAACTATTAAAAATAAAAGCTATTGACACCCCTTCTCCTCTAGAATTTAGAGATAGTGAACCTATTTTTGTTTCAAAATACAACAGTGCTTCGCACTCGATAAGGAAGATTCTTAACAAAAACCTTCCTATACTCAAAATGGATAAAATCTTGGCAGGCTCCTTAGAAAAGGAAATAAAGATTATCTTTAAGAAAAATAGGAACCTGCAAAATCTTCTGTCTCCCAGCCATTTTGTTGGATCAAATGATCCTCTGGGCTCTTGTCTTGGCATCTCGAAATCAGGGGCTAGGTCGTTGGGGTCCACCTCCATCCTTGGACATGGGAAACTGAGGTCAGGATGCCAAAGATGCAAAAGATCCAGATGCATGACTTGTAGGTTCATTAATGAGAGCAACCAATTCTCTTCATTTAAAACTGGGAAGACTTTTGACATTGTGGGTCGAATCACTTGTCAAACGACTTTTGTGATATATCTAATTACCTGCAATTGTGGGGTACAATATGTCGGGAGGACCACCAGACAACTAAATACTAGGTTTCTAGAACATAGAAGATTGGTCCTCAATAAATCAATGAAGCATAGTGTACCACGACACGTCAATGCTTTTCGATATAAAGGTGATGAAATAATGTTGATTACTATAAAGTAAAAAACAAAAATCTAACTATGATGCATTAAAAATGATCAACAAGTTAATGTACTCTAATCCCCCATATGAAACTTACTATAATCTATAATGTGGGAGCGCTAAGTTTATTTTGCACTTAGCAAGTTTCTTTATATACCAAAAATATATATATATGTATTAGACTATCTATGCACATATTCTCAACACCTTTTACCGACAATGACAATACAATGTTCACATTTTTATATACTATTTCTGTTGCTCTAGTCTATTTTGTAGTATTACTTGGAATCTATATAATGCTTACACCTGATTAAAACCAGTGAACTCAATCTGTGCAAATGACCCAACATAGTGTGAAACCCAATTACAATCTCCAGGTGTGAATAAAGAGACTCTAAAGCTGGTTGGCTGATACCCACTTAAATACATCCACACCTGCCAAAATGGGTATTCACACTTCCTGAGGAAACCGCCGATATTGTGGGCGGAGAAACGCGTAGAGGGTCATTCTAATTGCTTGTCCACTGCTGGAGACTCTCACGGACCATCCGTTACTGCTACTGAGGGATTAGGATGATCTCTCTCTATCACGTTTACTGGATCCACTGCTGCTCAACTCTTTCTGCTGTGCTTGGAAAAGCCCCGTTCTGCTAAGGTGCTTCAAAATCTCGGTTATTCCTTTTGCCGGACAACCCGCTACAGACGCTGTCGGCTGCTGAGAGTCACCTCCGCAAACTGCTACTGACGGGAATCAGCGCTTACAACTACGAGTGAAAAATGGATCCTAATGCTAGGGGTGAGCAATAGCACACTACAATTATAACAACCCCTTTGCTTAATTCTACTAACAAATTTCAAATATCTTGTGGAGACATTTCACCTATCCCTCTATCAGTACAGATGCCACCAGCCTAATTTATAATTGTGGACTGCAATATTAATATAATGGCGTACAAGCCGATTACAATTAATTCATTTTTATTGTGAATGTGATTATTTATATATGTATATGCATTTGCACTGCCTATGTTTTTAATTTACAAATTAATCATCTAAAGTGGTTTTTTCCACCGTTTTTATTATTAAATGATTTTTTATTTGATATCAGCGCTCCTTAAATGTTTTCCATAGAACATTAACTATACATCAGGTGGTTAAAATTGACTGTAAGTGACTGGAAATGAATGTTATTGAGGTTAATAATACGCTAGGAACAAAACAAAGCCTAAATAATGTGATTTTAGCTTATTTTGAATTTTTTTTTTAAAACAATACAAATCCAAAGCCACGGCGGTTTGGCAAATCCAAATACAAAGCCATATGATGAATCAGAGCAAAATCCAAATCCAGCAAAAAAAATGGTCCGGTGCGCATCTCTAGTTTATGTAATTATATTTCACTGTTTCATCTCTCCCACCCCTCTCTCTGCCTGACACTTCCTCTCTCTCTTGCTCCTCTCTATCTTTCTTTCTTTCTCCCTGACGGTCTCTTTCCCTGACGACACTGTCTCTCCCTCATTCTCTTCCTGACACACTCCCTCTCTCTCACCCTGACACTGTCTCTCTCTTTCTCCCTGACATTTTATCTTTCTCTGACACTGTCTCTCTCTCCCTGACAAGAATATCTCTCCCTCCCTCTCTCTCCCTGACACTATCTTTCTCCCTTGCTGACACTGTCTATCTCTCTACCGGTCTTTCTACCTCTCTCTCCCTGACATTGTCTCTCTCCCTGTCTCCTGACAATGTTTCTATTTCTCCCTCTCTCTGACACTCTCTCTCTTTCCCTGACACTGTCTCTCTCCCTGTCTCGCTGTCAATGTCTCTCTTTCTCCCCCTGACAATGTCTCTATCCCACTCTCTCTCTCCCTGACACTGTGCATCTCTCCCTAAAAACTGTCTCTCTCTCTCTCTCTCTCTCTCTTTGACACTGTATCTCTCTACCTGACATGCTCTCTCTCCCTCCCTAGACCAGGGGTTCTCAAACTCGGTCCTCAGGACCCCACACACAGTGCATGTTTTGCAGGTAACCCAGCAAGTGCACATGTGTATTAATTACTCACAGACACATTTTAAATGGTCCACAGGTGGAGTTAATTATTTCACTTGTAATTCTGTGAGAAGACCTGCAAAACATGCACCGTGTGGGGTCCTGAGGACCGAGTTTGAGAACATGTGCTCTAGACTGTCTCTCTCCCTCTCTCTGTCCTTGACACTATCTCTCCCTGACACTCTCTCTCTCTCTCTCTCTGACACTCTCTCTCTTTCTCACTGACACCCTCTCTCTTTCTCACTGACACACTATTTCTCATTCCCTTTCTCCCTCTCTGTCTCACCCTCTTTCTCTCTGGGACACTCTCTCTTACTCTCTTGCTCCCCTCTCTTTCTCTCTCCCTCTCTGTGACTCTCTATCTCTCTCACTCTGGCTCCCCTCCCTTTTTTGCTCCACCCCTTTTTTCTCTCTGACACACTTTCTCTCTCTCAAATGCCCTCTCTCACTGATGCCCTCAACTCTCATCACGTTCTCTCTTTCTCCCTGACAACCTCTCTCGCAGAGTGTACAGATTTGCAAGATCCATCCTCAAAACTGACTTGTATTCAGCCGCTATGGAGGAAACGTAATAGGCTTTGGCCAGCAAGCATTGCTGAGATTCTGGTGATTCTGTCCGATATTTTAAAGAGGCAAGAAATTTAAAGGAAAAGTCAGATTGGTTTTGCCTTTTAAATAATTGTCACTTTAAAACATCAGGCAGAAACTCACCAATGCCAGCAAGTCACAGTCTATTACATTTCCCCCCAGTTTGGTAAGTGGAAATGTAATTATATTTTGTATCAGCTCTAGCAATTGTCAATGCCTCGTATAATTTGTTCTTGGAAACCTTGGCCTCACAAAGGTTTTTAAAAGTTTTTATGTTTGAATTAAATGGACATGTGGCCACCACAGGTTAGCAGTAAATAAATTAACTGTCTTTAGACTGTCATCACTGGTGTACTTGAATTCCAATGACTACTCTGACTATGGTGGGTCTACAAAGGTCAAGAATTATAAGACTGTGCACTTGCTGCAAAATGCCTATCGCTTATGTCAATAAACAGTGAACTGAGAATTTCCTATACTGGGGCTGATTTATTTATTTAAACATTAGCATGTTTGACGATGGATGACAGCTACTGTACTGTCATTTAAGTAATTGCTATGTACAGTATGCATCTTTATTTTACCCTACACAGGTACAAATGAGCTTTATCTTTGAGAATAGTAAAGCATTTCAGCAAGATTTTTATATTCATATTTTTAGCAGCAATTTTAAGTTATTTATCACTGTGTTACACAATGGCTACTTATTTAAAATTATTTTTAGAATAGAGAATTTATGTTATAAAATATTGCTTTTATAGCTGAGAGCAGAGGCGGATTGACCATAGGGCTTACAGGGAAGATCCCCGGTGGGCCGGCGCACCCGCGGGGCATATTTTGTTTGAGGACATGTGGTTCCATTTATAAACATAATGAATAAGATGCAAAGTAACTTGCATATATGAAAATGTATTTGCTACTTAGCCTGTGATTACAGATGATCTAGTGCACAGGTTCTCAAACTCGGTTCTCAGGACCCCACACAGTGCATGTTTTGCAGGTCTCCTCACAGAATCACAAGTGAAATAATTAGCTCCACCTGCAGATCTTTTAAAATGGGTCAGTGAGTAATGAATACACCTGTGCACCAGCTGGGTTACATGCAAAACATGCACTGTGTGGGGTCCTGAGGACCGAGTTTGAGAACCTATCATCTAGTGTATGCTCTGTCTGCCTGCTTGGCTGACATATAAGATTGAGTGAATAGTGATTGGGATAGCAGTTGGTGTAATAAGCAAGAAAATATAAATTTCTAAAGAATTACATAGTTTACTAAATTCTAAAGTCATATCATATAATGTGCTCATAATATTTAATTTTATTTCCTTTTAACTTCCCCCTTGATGCTGGACATGCCCACTATCTGGTAAGTCTTGGGGGGAGGGTGCTGCTGCCATGGCCCATGGCTAGACCTTACACCTCTGGTGCTGCCCATGTGGGGACACTAGTACAAATTTTTCCAGGGCCGCTTTTTGTTCCCAATCCGCCCCTGGCTGAAAGATACAGTACTGTGTTATTTTAAAGTTAGTGCATGGCTGTACCAACTAAGAGTCTGATTTACAGTATTTTTCTGCATTCCCAAAAAAATAGCATTTGCTCCTTTACTCTAAATCAGTACCAAAGCATTTACAGTTTTTCAGATTATTAGACCGCTGTTTACTGCAGTCTATGGATAGTATTACTTTTACTATATGAAGCATTATGATAACCCTTATTTAATATTATTTGCACATTATCAGATCTATTCTGGTATGTATTAGTTAACATTTCTTGAAAAACAAAAATAAAACATTAACACTATTTTATAGTACTGATGCAGCTTACTATAGTGACATACTGTACTATTTTAACTAGTTTGATCACAGTGTTTCAGTGTATAATGACTAGCTCAAGCTGTTCAAACAATATTTATGTGTAATACACATAATGAAACAAGTAATATCACATTCATCCTTAAGCTGGGTACATGCCTGAAGATGGTGCAACATGACTATGTAATGCTACTTCTCACCACCACACACACTAGACGATCCACAGTATGATGGCACGATGTATGCTGTATGTAACAACACTGCATTGGCCTTGAAAATGTTACATTGGGTGTGCAGCACATCCAATGGGATGATTCAATGTAGGGTATTCAATTGTTTGAAAAGTCAGTTGGGTGTCTCTTTTACCTATCTAATAGACAGGAAAAAACAGACACCCAACCGACTTTTCAAACATTTTAATTCCCCCCAATGAATGATGAATTGGGCATACACACTATACAATGGTCGTGCATATTGGTCAAAAGTACCAATATCACACAATATATCATATAATGTGTACTCAGCTTTAGATTTCCTATACTAAGGATATCAACATTTAAACTGTTTAGGGCATTAATTGTTCTAATTCCCTTTACTTTGCTGCTCACCAGGACCTACCAAATTCAGCTTGTCTCACCATGTTCACACCCTTGTACAGAGATAGCACCATACAATATATGTAGTTTCTTAGACTGTAGCACATATTATAAATACAACTGGCTAAGATCACCTCCACACCTTGAACTTCCCAAATGAACCCTAGTATGACTGCATCCAATATCTCTGAAGTGCGACAAGTGTCATATTGTAAACTGTGTCGCAGTCACCATATGGGTATGCAATGCAATGCAAAATTCCAGAAAATGCAGGAGAAATGCAGGAAAAAGCAATGACTTATCTGTATTAAACCTCTTATTAAATTCCTCAAAGCAGTGAAACTGTAACCCCTTTTTTTCCCACAAAAAAATGCTACTTGCATCATTATGTGGCCCAGGCAAGATATATGGTGATTCTACTTTCATGATCACGTTGCCACCTGTTTATTGTTCACTTACATGGATTGGTTTTAATTACACAATTAGAATTATCAAGTTGGCAGGGCAAGGCAGAGGATGATGCAGATATCATCACATAGCTTCCCCCTCTCATTTTCACTCAGGTGTATAGGGATTGATAATACTACTTGCAGTTTCCACTGCTTCAGAGGTTTACCCTCTACATGTGGGGACAGGTATTAGAACAGTGGCAATATTTCTTTAGAAAGATAAGGATGGCACAGATTTGATAATCTGAAAAGATTTCAACTTCATTATGTATTTGTGGCAATATACAGACAAGTATTAAATTGCTGTTCGTTGGAAATTTGCCTATTTCCACATTTGGAACCAGAATTTTGTCCATTTCTGTGGATTTTGGACTCAAATGTTGATTCATGTCCATTTATGTTTTGTCTGGAACTGACCATTATTTTATTTCCACTAGACCACAGGGTGGTAGCACTGATTCTACAATAATCCCAGCTCTACTTATAGACTATAAATTACAGGATGAATAGTTAAGTGTAGTTAAGCAGATAGTTAAGTGTATTGGTACAGATATTATATCAACACTGGGGCACATATTTTTCAGTTCAAGGACTTATTTTTCTTTAATTTAAATAAAAACATATATACAGGTTGAGTATCCCATATCCAAATATTCCGAAATATGGAATATTCCGAAATACGGACTTTTTTGAGTGAGATTGAGATAGTGAAACCTTTGTTTTTTGATGGCTCAATGTACACAAACTTTGTTTAATACACAAAGTTATTAAAAATATTGTATTAAATGACCTTCAGGCTGTGTGTATAAGGTGTATATGAAACATAAATGAATTGTGTGAATGTAGACACACTTTGTTTAATGCACAAAGTTATAAAAAATATTGGCTAAAATGACCTTCAGGCTGTGTGTATAAGGTGTATATGTAACATAAATGCATTCTGTGCTTAGACTTAGGTCCCATCGCCATGATATCTCATTATGGTATGCAATTATTCCAAAATACGGAAAAACCAGATATCCAAAATACCTCTGGTCCCAAGCAATTTGGATAAGGGAGACTCAACCTGTATATGATTTATTCACACAATTCTTTATTTTATAATCAAGACATGTAAATACTGTATAGCCAACCAATCAGCTATGCTCATCTAAAATAAACCACAGATATATATATATATATATATATATATATATTGCTTTTAGATGTTTGGTGGAGGAGAATATTGATAAGCAGACAAGCCAGGACTAAAGATCTTGCTCTAGATAAGACATGAAAGATGAGAGCATACTAGAAAATTTTAACTGACATCTAAGATAAAAAAAAGGTGGATTCTGAGTAGGAAATGAGACATCTTAAATGAAGAGACAAAGAGGTGAAGAGTCAATGATAATTCCTATTTTGCAAACACAGGAGATCATGTTCAGTTTTGGCTATGTTGATTTTGAAATATAAATATTGCAGGGAGCTATTTGAGATCCAGTTTACTGAGCTACAATGGAAGCCATAGTTAGAGGCCACTGAAATAGAAATGTTTCTAGCAATAGCACAAAGGCTGAGGAAATTCAGGGGCAATATTACAAGGGTTCTGGGGATATGAGGGATAAGAAGAGAAGGATGTAGTCAAAGCACAAGCAAAAGTAATTCAGCTGTGCTGACCAGAGAACCAGACTGGTCAGAGGTTCATTTGATATTGGTAAATAGGTCAAACTGTATGACACATTACCAGTAAGCATTATAGGTTTAATTTAAAAAAAATTAGACAAAACACAAAACAATATACTGGTAGGTTCAGTGGATTCAGACAAAGCTAACAGTGGTATATATTCTCTGTACAGTACTGTGAAAATAGACAGCACTGTATAAAGAAATTACAAGAATTTGTATACTTACAATGAAATAGTGTTTTTACATTTTAAGCTGAATGTACAACTAGGGTACTGTATGTAGTACCTTTTACCCACTGCATTCAGCATCCCGGCTGTCAGGATGCCAGCAGTCATGTGACATCCCGAAGGTGAGTATCAGAGGTTAGGGTTAGGGCTCGGGGGGTAGGGAAGGGTTAGGGTTAGGCACTAGGGGGGAGTTAGGGTTAGGTACTAGGGGAGGTGGTTAGCCAAAGTCACCACCCCCCGAGGGCTAGCCATAGTCAACACCCCTGAAGGGTTAGCTCTAGCCGCCACCTTCAGAGGGTTAAGGTTAGGGGATGGGGGGTATACAAACACTTACCCACTCTGATGTCTGCAACTTCAGAGTTTTGGATGCCGCCGACAGTCATGTGACTACCGGCATCCCGATCGCCGGCAAAATGTATGTACTCCCTTACAAATACTATCCCTCAAATACTAAAATCCCCTTCAGTGACAACAACTTCCTATCACCATATCTCAACCACTGTAATTCCTTCCACAAACCACCATCTGACCGACTGAAATACCCTTCACTCACTGACCCCATAACTGACACACAAATACCCTTTCTGTACTGACAAAAACAACTCTTTAAGAAAATTATAAAATTTTCATTTTTGAAAAAAAAAATTCCGACTTCATTAGATCCATTACTAATCATTCCTCTTCCAGCAGGCTGTATTCTCAACAATCATAGACCAAGCAAGGATCCTGGTCATGAACAACACCTCAGTATGTCTATGATATGTAGATAGATAGATAGGTAGGCAGGTAGATAGATAGATAGATAGATAGATAGATAGATAGATAGATAGATAGATAGATAGATAGATAGATAGATAGAGATAACTGTAACCACGCTCATCGTGCACCTTGTTAGGCACAACTGCATGCACGTCTAATGTGCATGGTGAATGGGGTGGTTAAATACGCAGGTCAAAGCGGCTAGGTAAACTTCCGGGATTCAAGGCAATCTGCCTGGCTGCCTCAGATGTCCAAATGATGCAAACATGCCATTCCCCTGCTGTCAGGTCTTTCAGGTTTTGGCTTCGGTGCCAATTTCAAAATCCCATTGAATTCAATGGGCTGACCGCTGATTGGCTGAGAGCCTCTCAGGGGTGTGACCAAGCAATCAATGGGCACAGCGAGCAAACCAGAGTTCATGCAAAATGGTGGCCACCAATCACGCTACCTGCACCCCCACACTGCCAAAACTGCCGGCAGTCCCGCACTATTTTTCTTTGCTGTTTGTTAACTACTACTACTTTAGTGCAATGATATTCCACACACTATTCTTAGTAAATTTCTATATTGGTTTGTTTTCTATTGAAAGTACTTGCAGGTTGATTCGATTGTTTATTGATTTTAGCTGTTTGTATCAATATTTGGGAAAAATACAAAAACAAAACCAGTCACGTCCAAAATAAAAAAAAGAATCCAAAACCAAAACTGGAGAATGAATTAGAAACACAACCAAAATCAGCAAAAATGGTCTGGTGCAAATCTCTAGTATGTATATGTATAATTGTTTAAATTTTTTTTTATTGTACTTGGTTTTCTGGAGGAAGCATATCAGATAAGACAGACAATCGCTATATGCACAATTGTTGGTGATCATTATTTTGTCCATCTGCAATATTTGTTCCATCTTTGATGTGAAATGTATTCACTGCTGATTATGTTATATGTTTGACATCCATCACCGTGTGAAGAAGAGTTGTAAAAATCCAAACTTTGAAAATATTCCTTCTCTATTTTTGGTCATGTGAATATTCACCATCTTATTGCTCTAACCCCTGATGAAGTCCTTTGGGCGAAACACATAGTGTTGCGAATCAAGGTCCACTTCTGAAAAAAGCTTTCACCAGTGGAAAAACACCTTAAGATGAAATACCATAGTAAATGAATTGTAATTTTTTTTTAAAACGTATGTCTGTATATCTGTATGTGGATTCACATTTATGAATGTTTTAATTGTGAATAAATACTTATTAAATTATTTTAGGTGTTATTGGTAACCCAATAAAACTGTCAACAAATCATTTTAGGTGGTAGAGCTGTATAAATGGAATTTATTTACTGAAGTGCCCTCAGATACCCTATTGTATTTGTTTTTTGTTGTACCCCCACTAGCAGGGGGTAAATCTCAAGATGCAGCAAATAAGTGTTACTGCGCAGTATAAGGATATATATATATACGCCTGAAAACTACGTCCAACTGTCACCAAAACCTCATCACAAAGTGTAACTCCACAAGCATAAACATCAGCATCACTAACAGAGAGTCTGATCAAAGAAAAGCAGCCTCGGAGCCCGAGCCCCATTTTCATATCTTCAGGGGCTTACCCAGCATTTCTGGAAATGCTGGGCTGCCCCTGGAGAATCATCTGGCTGCGCTGTGACAGGAGCTGAGTGCTGCACGTAAGGTCCCAAAAACAGCACTCAGCTCCTGTCACTCAACAGAAGTTAACATTTTGGTGTCAGCTTTTGGAGGGTGACACCCGGGGTGCGTCCCGCAACCACTGCAACCCCTAGTGATGCCAAAGCTCAGAAGGCAATTTAAATACACAAGGTACTCATCTGTCTTACAATTTGTAAGTAACTGTACACTAATCCTCAGTAGTAGTAACAGCATGGCAAATGTCTCTTTAACACTTTATAGTCTCACACACTCAGTATGCACGTTAAATGAATTAGAGTTCTCTTTACTGCACTACAGTCTCTCTCAATCACAGTGGGCCTGATTCAGAGGTGGACGCTTATCCTGTCACGGCTGTGTCTTTATATGCTGCGGCACTGATTATTTATGATAATGATGAAACCTCTGTCATTTGTACAGAGACGCCCACCAGCTGTGTTTCTTAGCTGTGCTTGCATACAAAGATGCACCATTGAAATTCTGAGAAACCCAGAACTGAGCCACTGGGGTAAGTGAAATGTGTACAAAGAAGCAGCCACTGACTGACACTTACCCACCAAAGTGCTCAAGACACTCCCATGTTTGACTAGACAACAATGTTGAATTGTTGTTTTATTGTTCCCAAGCCATTTCCTTCTAATCCTGCCAGTTGTGAATATTCTCCAGCCCCTTCTCCCCAACCTTATCCTTCCTGTGCCTCTCCTGTGCAATCCCCCGTGTCTCTCCAGCCTCATATCCCTGTGTCTCTTCAGACTGATCTCCCTGTGTCTCCAGCCTTTTCCTCCTTGTGTCTGTTCAGCCTCATCACCTTTTTCTCTTCACCCACAGTATATCTCCAGCCTCACCCCCTATGTCTATCTAGCCTCATCTCCATATGTTTCCCCAGCTCCATCCCCGTTTCTCCATCCCCCAAGCCGTGTCTCTAAAGCCTCATCCAACCTCCTGTTTCTTGTAGCACCATCACTTATCAGGAGATATTTTTGTGTAAAATGGCTTTTTTAGACCTCTTTTGGTATAAAGACTGTAGTGTCTGTGTAGGTGCTCATTCATGCAAACAGACATGGAGACCAGGAGCTGAGATCAGCATGCTGCTTCAACTTTATTTAACTGCAAACAAACATAAAGCAACACATTTTGCAGCATGCTGCAAAATAGCACTGCACAACAAAACAGTGGTGAAACATGGAGAAATGTAATACAGTCTGAATCTAGCAAAGCCAGATTACCATAGCTAACAAAGACAGTATAAGCACCCTGTTTAATGCATGAAATGATGGGAGTCCCAGACCGGGCTGTGATTAGCAGACATCTGGCTTCCTGTAGCTTATCCCTGCCTCATCAACCCTAGATGGCTTCTTTGGGCTACAACTGCTGCAATCCATAGAAGACGGGGTTTGCGCATGTGCAGTCAGACTGTGGCATCTGCACATGTGCCGGTCACAGCACCTGCCAGATCCATTGCGCAGTTGCTGAGACCCAAGGCTGGCTGTCTCCTCTCCGAGCACGTGGGTAGTGGCAGCCCCCCTACTAAATGTAAGTTGGAGCCTCCACTGCATTTGATGTATTTTGTACCTGAGTAACAAGATTTATAATTTTCTGCTATGTGACAGGTCCGTCAAGGCTACAGAATGTTCTCCCTAAATAAGCATGCCTACTGGATGTGGTGGAACTTCTGGTGTTGCATTCCAGTTTTATCAATCTCAGATAATCAATTGCAAGAAAATACATACTAGAATATATGTATTTTGATCTAGCCATGACTAAAGTATTTTATTAGATTGGATAAAGCATGACTAACTTAGCACCCGTTAAAAGAAGTATGTGTAACCGCTATTATAATATGAAACAGACAAATATGAGAAACTGGAACATCTCAAGCAGTGAAAGTTTTATGAGAATCTGCAATTGATTCATCCAGCTCTGTATAGACTATTCAGATAGAATACAGTACAGTATATCCAGAAATGAGGATATTAAAAAACAACTGTTTTAAATTACATTAGTCAGAGAAACATGGCAAGAATCCTCTATGTGATGGTTCTGTGTCAAATGCTGACAGTTTCTGTGTGATACATTTCTAGTTCAGACACTAAAGCACATATACATTATCTGTGACAGTAAAGGTAGATTATGATGATCTACAACATACATTTACAAACTCATCTATGGTTTCAATTTAAGTAAAGGATCCAGAGTCTTTAAAAAAGACACTTAATTCAGCGATAAAAATGGCACATTTCACATGAAGTGATACCTACTCTTCTCTAAAGGACAAATATTAAAAAACAATCCACCCAGTGTTTGTAATTCTGTACCAAGTGCTCTGCTTTTATGTGATGTAATAACATGGTTCTTATGCCTTTGTGTGTGTTTCTCTCCATTTATAGGCTGTCATAAAGCTTAAGTCCATATGTATTATTGACTGCTTTATTTTAGGATTTTAACATACCATTCAAATAAAAAAATAAAAAAATTCCCAGAACAAACTGCATTGCTTCTGTTTTGTCACTTATTTCCCTAGTGTAAATGAAGTATTTTATGTTAAACTCGAAGGAACAAAAAAAGTCATGTCAGATGTCTTCTTTTCAGCACTGAGTTCAAATTAATACAATTAGCTATTCAGTTACAAAAGCTGTTGCAGAGCACTGATGGTGTGATGTCTGATTGGGCCATAAACTTAAACTGTAATCAGAGCTATAACTAGACTTTTTGGTGCCCCCCATTTTTACAATAAGGACATAGGCAGCATGCCCTCGTAGAGAGTGGACATGACAAAATTTGGACGCAAATCATCTTTATACCACATTTCTTCATTTGACTTAAGAGCTTGTAGTTCAGTTATAATACCTTTTATTAAACAACACATTTTAATATACTGACATACTTGGGACTCAAACCAATAACCTGTTGCATTCCAAACACCCTACTCATTGATCTATTTGAGACTGCATAAAATCTATGAGAGTTCTAACTATATGAAGCTATTTGTACTTTGTAAAAAATAAATATTCATCATTGCAATTGAGCAGATCTATGTACAGCAGTGTGTAGCCACATCTTACCCATTGCAGCCACACAATACATAGTACATAGAGCTGCTCTGCTGCAATGATGATCCTTTTTTCACATAGTACAAGGTAAGCTAAAAATAGTTAGAATTCTCTAGATTTCTATGTAAGGGCAGATAGCTCATTGAATAGAGCTGCAATACATCAGTCAATGGGTTAGAATCCCGGGTATGTCAGCATCTTCAAATGTAATAAAGAACAATGTGACTGAAAAGCAAAGAGCTCTCAAGTTCATGAATGTTGAATAGGTAGTAGGAAGGGGTGGGAGGAGACAGGGAAGCAGGGTCATCTTAACTGCAGTGTAGACCCCAAGGCAAAGCAATGCACTGGGGGCCCTACACAGCCTCCAGCGGTAGGGGTGGGGGGTGCTATCAGTGGCAGCTTTGATGTCCCATGGGTGGTAGCGGGTGTTCTATCTTCTGCTCAGAAGGACCTGGAGCAGTAATTTCTGCTTATTACTCCTTTAATGCACAGATGGTGGGAGATGGGGTGGGAGGGAGAACACTAAACTGTAGAAGGGGACATTGGGCTCAATAAAAGGGCCCCAGGTACATGGCTTCCACGGTGGTAGGGCAGGGTTTAATACACGGGGGAGGGGCAGATAGTGGAGTGGGCATAATATTCATAATTTTCCGGTGGGATGGCATCTTTCTTTATATCTCTGGTTTATGGGAGTAGATTTCTTAGCTTTCAATGAGGTAGAAAACTAGAGAGTCCCACCTTTCAGGGGGTACCAGGATCTTGGGGATCGGGTTTCAGGAACCAGAGCAATCCACTGACAAAAATTTTAAACTGCATCCCAGGTGTGTGAAGCTGGAGCAGGGACCAGCTACTGGAAGGCTGATAGCTCTGGTTCTGGGCATAGTTGAGACAAGATACCAGTGTCCACTAAAAGGGACGAGTCCCAGCTTTTGGGATATACCCTCAGAAAAACTCTAAGTGAGACAGAACCCAAGATATTCGGCTAGGAAGAGCAGGCTCAGATTGGAACCACTGCTTTGAAGTCAGATATCTCCGGTTCCCCAGGGCCGATTTTCAAAAATCTGGTACCCCTGGAAAAAGGGGACCCTCAGCTTTCAGCCTAGGGTCCTTATACTCTTGGGGCCCTTGGGCAACTGCCCATTGAGCCCATATGAAAAGGTGGCACTGCAGGGGAGGTCAGTAAATGCTGGGCTTCAAAAAGGTGGGAAGCTACAAGTGAAAGTAATTAAAACAGATAACTGACATGTGCTACCAACAGCACCCCTGCCCTGCAGAACTATGCACAGAGGCACACTCCACACATACCTAGTTATGGTCCTGACTGTACTTTTGGTAACTGTGCACATTATTTGCAGCAGTTATTACTTCCCTGCATGTAAAAATAGGTGCATTTCCTTATTTCCCTGCATGTCATTACTGATGCTCCTATATTCAACATAGTATGCTGATGTGCAAGTAAATGTATGAATGGTCAATCGCACTTACCGCTTCAACAGCAGCTGCTATTTATTTTAACAGCAGCATTTCTCATTGAGGCATGCACAGCAATGTTCCTGGCTGTCGGCAAGAGATTGTGCAAACAAAAAATAATGAAGGTTTTCGTTTTTTTTAAGAAGCCATGAGTGCCGCTGGAGGATTACTGATGCACACAATCTATGAGAGCGCTGGTCCCTGACAGCAGCTATAGCCAACAGAGGGAAAGTGCCCTTCATTAAAGAGGTGAGTTAACACTGTCCTTTCTCAAAACAAAGAATAATACATCCCGCCATTGTCAGGACCTGCATCTCCACACTTATTGGGCAAAGCAGGTCAGACAAATAATGAACAATAAGAACCTGATAATACATCTACTCCTGAATCCTGGGATCAAACATTTCCCTTTGGTAGAGATTATTGCTAGATGAACCTAGATGGTCAATGAAAGCACTAATGGTGAAAGGCCTCCACAATTAAAACCTTCACTGGGAGGGGGAACCTTTTCTAAAAGAAAGTCATGCAAAATTACTCATTCATTGGGGGTTACATAGTCAGGTTAACAGTGAGGCTGGTATGGTCATTGCCACCTCACAGGGTGCAATCCTGGAGGTGGCACAGCCACTGCCCCAACTGTCGGTGCTGCTACTTTTCAGCTATAGCCAGAGAGCCTGCTACAGAAGATGACGTGCGGCATGGATGGCTGTCCCATGCTTACCCTCATCTCTTGCTTGTAGTCCCCATCCCAAGTTAGTGATTACTGTAGAGGATGTAGAGCCGGGATCTACAGGGGGTGCCTGACTCCCATCCAGTTTAACCCACTTAACAGTAGCGGATGACCCAAGAAGTAGACAAGTGTTTTATTCACTATATCTGCATACACTAACTTTGTGTAAAATAAATAACTAGATACACAGTTACCAGATAGTCATAGACTGATGAATTCGGGGCAGTACAGATGGTGTAATGGTTAGCATTACTGCCTCACAGCACTGAGGTCATGGGTTCGATTCCCACCATGGCTCTACTTGTGCTGAGTTTGTATATTCACCCCTGCTTGTGTGGGTTTCCTCCGGGTACTCCGGTTTCCTCCCACAATCCAAAAATATACTGGTAGGTCAATTGAATCCCAACACACATTAACCCTAGTATGAATGTGTGCTCGTGTACATGTGGTAGGAAATATAGATTGTAAACCTCACTGGGGCAGGCACCGATGTGAATGGGCAAATAGTCTCTGTAAAGTGCTGCAGAATATGTGTGCGCTATATAAATAACTGGTAATAAATAATAAATAAATAAAATTCATTACATGCACACACTGGGTCCAATTATCTAACAGTGTGTATACAGTCTAAGTGAGCCTAGTTCAGAAAAGATTAATAAAATGCCTCAGAAGAAAACACTAAGAAGGTACTGTAACTACTGTATAAATGGATATATATATATATATATATATATATATATATGTATGTATGTATGTATGTATGTGTATTGTTAAAAGAGTAGTGCACTACTGAACAGACTCATGTCTTCCTTTTCTGCATGGAAGCGTCATGCCTTATCCCAAGATGGCCCTTGAGATCTCTACTGAGCATGTGCAGGTCCACCTTGCCTTTTCTTTGTTTATGTGACTATGGGAGACAGCAGTCTCTTGCTTAGTTCCTATGAGATACCTGGTTAATCCCTGCCATAAAGCTATTCCAGCATGCCTGCAATACTGTACGTTTGCAGTATACACTTACCGTATGAAACCTCACTCCGCTTAAGATACGTTCCGCCACCAGTGTACATGTAACAGTTAGTATGGCTGTACCTGCTATCAATAAACCAACACTCCTGGTATGTATTTATCAATAAACCAACACTCCTGGTTAAATAACTGTAGTGTTCATAGAATTCAAGTTGCTATCCTCTTAGGGAGGCAGAAGCTTTTTTTGCACAATTTTAGAGACAGATTTAATTTGCCTTAATCTTATTCTGTTGGTTGTTTCTAGGAGGAACCTTGAGTTGGCAAGGGATTTTCCTAGTGTAGTTAGGACTAAAGTAGAGGCAGATGCCAGGTTTGGCCACATGTGTGGTTTGTTCCTTTCTCTTCCTTTGGAAGGTTTACTGTATTTATTAAAGGTGGTGCTGATGAATGGCCAGGTAAATATGATAATAAAAAAATCATCTTATCTGGATGGGGTGCTGGTAAAAGACATGTTGAATCAATTTGATTCAACTGAATTGATTCAATTTGAAAGCGTTCGAGTGTCTGGTTTTGAATCACCTGATAACTGTGACTGGATCCCCTACAGTTCACCTATAGATCTAATCTTTGTGTCGAAGATGCAATCAACCTGGGCCTGCACTACATTCTACAGCACCTAGACATTCCCGGTACCTACGCGAGGGTACTATTTGTCGATTTCAGCTCGGCCTTCAATACAATCGTCCCCAGCATCCTCCACCCCAAATTACTTTGCCTAGGGGTCCCAGAAGCTGCCTGTTCCTGGATAGTAGACTTTCTGACAGATAGGAAGGACATAGGTTGTGAAAGCGGGGGAATTCACCTCTCAAGCGTGGTCCATTAGTGCAGGGGACCTCTCACCCCTGCTCTTCTCCCTGTACACAAATGACTGCACCTCAGCGGTGCAATCAGTAAAGACAACACCACCATCCATAGCATCATCAAGGACAGGGACGAATTGGCCTGTAGACAGGAAGTAGACCAGTTGGCCCAGTGGTGCAGCAACAACAACCTTGAGCTCAACCCCCTCAAAACCGTCGAGATGATAGTGGACTTCGGGAAGAAGTCAGCTATTGCACCTCCGCTAACAATTGCTGACAGTGTGGTATTGCTAGTGGACTTCAAGTTCTTAGGGACCACAATCTCCCTGGACCATAAATGGGGGTCCAACACTGATGCCACTGTCAGGAAAGTGCAGCAGAGGTTGTTCTTGATCAGGCAACTAAGGAAGTTCAACATCCCACAGAAGCATCTGCGACTCTTCTACTCCGTGATTGTGGAGTTGGTACTGTGCTCCTCGAAACTGGTATGGTACGGCTACGCCAGAACAAGGGACAGATGCTGGCTCCAAAAGGTGGTCAGAACTGCAGAGAAGATCATCGGGCTGACCTTCCCTCAATCCAGGACCCGTACCTGTCCAGAGCTAAAAAGCGGGCAACGAAGATAGTAAAGGACCAGCTACACCCCGGCCACAGCATGTTTAACTTGCTTCCTTCAGGCAGGCATTACAGGGAAAGTAGGGCTGTTGCCCTTTTATCTGGATTCCTTTAAATACATAGGGTTCAGAGTTGTTGGCCATTATTATGTAGATGAATATCTACTAATGGTCAGCTCAATTTCTTGTGTCTGCTTTGAGTTTTTAGGTCTTTTTATAGTGATGCATCTAGGTGAGTAATGGGCAATCTGGAATTGATGTTACTTAAATGCTTTTTAGATGGAAGAACCAATCATTCAGATTGACAGAATCTATGTTTTTTTTTTGCCTTTTTGCCATGCAGGTTCTTTTCTTGGTAATGGGTGTCCCCATTGCAGAGAGAAAAGCTTATCCTATTGTTATGAGTCACTGCTGCATCTCATTTCTGTTTGTGTTTCTGGCTGTCTTCTATCAACCTGGAAGCTGGCTACTATGTGTAAAACCATACCTTTTGGGGAATGCTTCATTACCTGACTCCAGTCTGTTGTCTCTTGTGAAAGTCAGGAGGCTGGTGGATGTGCAGCAGCACAGCTGCAGAGAGTTGGTAATTAGGAGAGGCTGGCTGTGCTGTGACTTTCATTGGCTCTTGTCTCTTATATATGTGTTGTCTGTCTCTCACTCCCTGCTAGTCATAGTTCCTGATTGCAGTGGGAGCCCTTGTCTCTACGTTCTAGTACTAGCTGTGGATATCTTTGTCTGGTGATTCTTCTACCATCCTCTGCAGTATTCCTGTGTCCAGCTGTGTCAGTTGCATAGTTATCAGCATCCAACTCAGTTATTCCTGTGTCTTGTTCTGTGTCAGTTGCATAGTTATCAGCATCCAATTCAGTTATTCCTCTGTCTAGCTCTGTGTCAGTTATGTAATTATCAGCATCCAACTCTGTCTCAGTTGCATAATCTGTTAGGTTGCTTTTGTTAATTTTGCTAATATTACTCCTCGTTTTCTTGCTATACAGTCTAGTGTTTCCTCTGTTATCAATCTCGTCTGCATACCTTCAGTACTCCCACTGTCAGTAGCTCTGTGCCTGTTGTTTTGTCTAACTTCTTTCTATAGTGCAGTGGTTCTCAAACTTGGTCCTCAGGACCTCTCACCTTTCATGTTTTCCATGTCACCCAGCAGCTGCACTGTATTATCACCAACTGTCACATTTGTAAAATCTATAGGTGACATGCAAAACATGAACCATGTGGGGTCCTAAGGACCGAGTTTCAGATCCTGTGCTGTAGTGTATTTTTTGTTTGCGTACTTTATGTACTCTCCTTGCCCAAAAGCTATCCAGAGTTTAGGGCATTTCTGTGTTCAAGTGTCTATTGTTTGCTCTCCTGTGTCTTGTCTAGAGCAGCTCCTATCTTTTGGTCTGTTGCTCTATCAGCATTGACTCAGGGCACTCTGAGGTTAAGCTTGCACTACTACCAGTCCTGGTAGCATCCCAATACCAGTAGGCACATCCCGCCTGATGAGAAAAGCGGCTATTATAAGCAAGAAGGTGAGTTCTGTGGGTCTTAACATGGGGGTGTGCAAGTGTCATTGCCCAGAAGCCACAGACCCTTTGAAAAGAAGATCCTTCAGTTCTAACACCTATTTACATATGGAGATTGATACCTTTGTTATTGGCCTGCATAAAATTTGTGTCACTTAAACAAGCTGATTGAGATACGCAGCAACATCTGCGTCCACCTCCTCACATGCTGGGGGCCTCCTAGCACATGGTAATGCCGCCCAGCATGTGTGTGGGGCCACCTCATGATGCATCTGACATTTTTTTAATCGGAGTGGCTGTGTGTGATGTCATGCAGCCATCCTGAAAACGCTCCTGACACTCCCTCTTTCGGGCCGCCATGTCTGTGAAATGTTAAGTTGCCACCCCTTGAATGCCTGCCGATGTCAATCTTCTTGCGGCCTTATCCTTCCAGGATGAGGATGCAAGGAGAAGTGTCGCACACGCGCACTGCAACAAAAGCAGCTGCGTCCATCTCTGAATCATCTCCTTATTGTACTACTGTAGCTAAATGGAAACTTTCAATTGTTTTAGGGGATGCCAGAGCAAGTCCCACTGATTAGTCCTAAAAATAACAATTTTAGGAAAAATCTGACTTGCTCTGGGGGTGCCTGAAAAACAATACATTTATAAAAATCACCCTCAGCTAATTTTCTCTCCTTTAATTTGAATAGGAAAAACCCTGCGGTTGCATGAAAAACCCAATGCGCAATTGAATATGCCCCTATATTTTGAGTAAATCAAGTACAGTTATTGGAATAAAAATACAATTCTGTACAGTACTGCTTTAGGAGTCATACAGCAGTGACAACTAGTATCACTGTAACTGACTAGGATTTCCCACCAGACTGAACTTTTGATCAGCATACATTATGTGTAGCCTTCTGCAGGAGTGCAAATTAGAATGAACACTGACTGTAAACTAAATCTGTCAAGCTCACTACAGGTCACACCATTTGAATAGTGATGGGAATATGAACTAAAGTTAATTTGCCCTTGTGAATAGGATTTATTGTAAAGCCTATGTTATTGTAAAAGGATAGTGTTATTACTACTGGTGTAGTCCCTGTCCTGCAAAGGTCTACTTATGCTATTTAAGAACTGTTTAAGAAGGACATTTGGCATTTGGACATAATTATCCTTTTCCAGCCCAAGTCTAATCCAGTTTGAAACTTTTCATATATAATTGATTCAGATTAGTTACATTTTATACATGAAGATTATAATGACCAGAAAGTGATAATTACCACTTTATATCAAGCTAAGTATAAATGGAGAAAAAGATCAAAGTTGTAAAACTGTCAAAAACACACAAAACAAGAAAAAGTGTGGATAAGAGTAAAGGAAAAAAATAAAAATGTGTTTGGTTTTCACATTTGAGTGACAGTCTGGAAACTTGAATGATTTTTTTCCTCTACCCAAACTGCAACTTTCTATTGATCCATGCAATTGGGGTCAAGCTTCTTTCTTCTGGTGTCAGTCAAGGATGTTTTAGTTCAAATCAGCTGAGAAACACCATCCTGATCATTGTTTATGTTTGATTCAAATTTCACATCTTGCTTTTCAACTCATGGATCTATTGATCTATTGTCTGCCATGTTTAACATGACATTACATCTAGTACAACAATGTTTCATAGATTGAAACAGACACTGACCAAATTTTTTGATTGCAATGTTTTTAATCTTTTGCACAGGATAAAGTAATTGAATAACTGACAACAGCCAGGTTTTTTTGTCGCAAAAAAATTAGAGCAAATTGAAAAGGATTACCCATCTGGGTAGTTCCTTGTTACCAGGGCTGCCATATAGTTGTATTGGAAATCTATGGGCAGAATTAATCTGTAATTGACTTAAACTGCAGAATTTACAATTTAATAATGACTTTGGCCCTCATTCCGAGTTGTTTGCTCGCTAGCTGCTTTTAGCAGCCATACAAACGCTAGGCCGCCGCCCTCTGGGAGTGTAACTTAGCTTAGCAGAAGTGCGAACGAAAGGATCGCACAGCGGCTACAAAATAATTTTTTGCAGCTTCAGAGTAGCTCCAGACCTACTCCTAGCTTGCGATCACTGCAGACTATTTAGTTCCTGTTTTGATGTCATGAACACGCCCTGCGTTCGGTCAGCCACGCCTCTGTTTTCCCAACCATGCCTGTGTTTTTATCTTGCACGCCTGCATTTTTTCACTCACTCCATGAAAACGGTCAGTTGACACCCAGAAACACCCACTTCCTGTCAATCACTCTGCAGTCAGCAGTGTGACTGAAAAACTTCACTAGACCTTGTGTGAAACTACATCGTTCGTTGTAAGAGTACGACGCACGTGCGCATTGCGCCACATAAGCATGGGCAGAACTGCCAGATTTTTGCCTGATCGCTGCGCTGCGAATGAAAGCATCTAGCAATCAACTCGGAATGACCACCTTTATGCGCTCATAGATTCCAGGTGCATAAATGACTGAGACCACATCAATACAATCAATGTGTATATATCTCTTTATGTCAAGTATTAAAAGACTGTTATATGAACAAATATTTAATATCATTTAAAAAGAAAAACTCAATAAACGGCATCCAGTGATATAACATAAAAATATTAGCCACGTGACTTTTTTCATGTCTCTTTAGGACACAACATGAGTATAAAAAAGTCCTCATTAAATAAGTAATGTCCCCAAAGCTGTAAACTTTGTATCTTAATGATACAATCTGATACAATGTATTCCTAGAAGAAAAACAATCAACGTGTCTCCACTTGTTCTGTGCTCACCTGCCTCCGCTTGCTATAACGTTCGATACACCGCTCCCAAGTACTTGTACCCGGAAGTGGGAGATACTTGCAGCTTTAATCTCCAATGTATAAGCAGTTGCCCTCCGGCGGGAGTGCACGGCAGACAGCCGTACCTGTAAACCGCTCCACTAATTGTCCGGGACAGGCACGTCCCCCATCGGTGAGCTCCAGCCGCCGGAGATCACTCCTGTGTTGGGGCCATGTCCAACCCTTACACTCCTCACCAGCTGTCAACTCCAGTCCTGGATATCTCCTCCTGGATATGCGCTTTTGGCGTGTGATGTCCCAATAACGATTGTGAATGCAGGAGGGTTTGAAGAATTGGATCAGCGTGTATACAGGTGTCAGCAGCAGATGTAGAAGTCCTTTTGGGGGTATAGGGTAAATCTCTAAGGCGTTTCGCACCCTTGAGTGCTTCCTCATAAACTGCAGAACTACTTGACTCTCAGCTTAAGATTCTCAGATAACAAGGGGAACATGAGCAGTTTTTATTGCAGTATGGGGAATGTTTTATTGAGAAAAGCCAAAACTATGGCCTCCAAAATCCCATCTCTCCTACCAACCAGACCATCTATTTAACTTTTAAAAACACATTTCACTGCAGCATTGCAATGGTTCATGGTTGTTACCAGTTGAGCAGTTTTTAATTTTATGACCTAAAACATTGCAGTATGGATATGCTTAAAGATATGGATTATGAATTAGCATGTTTTCGACAGACAGACATGTGACTAGTTTGGTTGGGAATAACTTGCAATACTGAAAACAATTTAATTTTTTTTTAATATATATATATATATATATATATATATGTATATACTATTTTCTATTGTGTGCTATTCACTGCAATAAATTCAACCTGCTATCTCATTATAAGATGTGGGAAAGGAACATTGAGGATAAGACCTCTCCTACTTACCAGATGCTAAGTTCCTCAAAACAGCATGTGTGTTTTTAATGGGTGCCAATAGTGTTAGCCTATATTTTGAAAGTGGCAATAATTTAAAAGGGAAAATTAATTTTTGCCTTTAAAATTATTGCCACTTGATTTTCCATTTTAAATTACAGTATTACCAATTTTAAAATATGGTCTAACTTGACAAAATCACACCGTACTAGCAGACAATTACATTACAATTACATGGTGACATGTTTAAGTCAAATAATTTTTTTATTGATTGATCCTAATCAGGCCCGGCATAGAAACCTTAATTGAAATTAAGAGCCTGATTCAGAGGGGGACACAATACAGTAATGACTGCAACTTTTGTTGCAGCCACTAATGTGAACTCATGCTAAATCTGCAGCCAATGGGCAGTCTATTAAGATACCTACTGGCTGTAGCTCTAATCTGCTGTGGTCTACACAAATTTGCACCACTGGTATACTTGCCTATTCTCCCGGAATGGCCAGGGAGCTCCAAAAAAATGAGTGGTGCTCCCAGCCACCCGGAAAAGTGGGCAAGTCTGCCAGGGTTGTCCACACCCCACCACCCAGACGCCAATTTACTGAGTAAAGTGGGCAGAATGGGTGGCTGATAATGTAAATCTCGTCATCGTAGCCACTCCTCCCCACTGTACAATGCTTGTAATTTTTGCATTGTACATCAGGGGCATGGCTATGATGACACAATGTGCAGCCACACCCCCAACCTAGGCCTCTTTCATCACATCCCACTATGACAAGCCATGCCCCCCACATCTCCCACCACTGTGCTGACCTGACTCCCCCCTCCCAGAGGGGTAAGCCATAAAGTCAGCAGCTAAGGCCATCGGACAGACATTGGGTGCACAATCATAACCCTGTTTTTGCACAGAAAGTCTGACATAGTCCCTAACACTGACACACCTGCCAACCCATCCATTGATGCCAGCCACTGTCTTGTCACCATGCAGGAATGCCTATTGGAATTGCATGGATCTCCTGAACAACTGGTAGTAAGCATTGGTACGCATGCGCTTTGCTCCTTGGATGCATACACAGATATAGAACATTGTGCACTTGCAAGTGATGTTCTACATCTGGCCAGATCTGAAGCAGGTCCTAAGTTCCTACATTTTTCCCACTTTACTTACAACTAGAAGATTTATAAATACAAGACTGGTTTCAGTTTATTATCACCTGTCAAGAATAATAACACTATTCATTATATTGCAATAAATACACAAAGAATAAGATGATGAGTTTTAAATCATTCACCCTGGTTGCACCCTTGCAGTCAAAATAAAAACCCATTGCTTTGTTCTGGCTTATCTGGATTACATCATTGCAAGTAACAATAAAGAGCTATAATAATGTAAAACATTTATACAGTATATGCATTTCCCTCTGTATCTTTGTCACTAGGGTTCAGAATAATATTATATACAGCCCCATTCCCGGTTAACCACAATGTCCTCACAAGGCTTGTTCAGCAACATAATTAGTAGCTCAATAAGGCTAGTCCTCTGTTGGATCACAGACAACTGTCAGTTACAGTACAGGCAAGCTTATAACATTTTCTGTATAGTTTTAGTGATGTATATCCTAAATGCAGGGTACAAGACTCATCCAAAGTCACACAAAGCCACTGTCACCTTAACGTGACTTTGTCTTGTTAACAGCTATTTTAGATGTATATACAGCTTTCTTAGGTATATAAAATTGTTGTGTTAATTAATACATAGTCTTTATGCTGTAAACTTGTCTTTAGTTATGCAGGAAGACATACTGGTGTAAAAAGAGACCATTTTTGTAACTTATTAGCCAGGTCAGGATTCATTAATAAAGGAAAGTTCAAGCCTGGTTGATCATGCAATCATGCATGTTCCTCTTTAATCTTTTTGAGCATGTTCTGAAAGCCATGACCCTTATATTTTATTCCCCATGCCCTGTGTAACTTAAACTTAAATCATATTATTTGGTCTGAACACTGGTATCCATCATACAGCAAGTACTCTGCCTGCAGAAGAGTCAAGATACTTATTTTCTATTTTATGTACTTCAGAGACAACAAAGTTGATGATGAGATGTATTACAGACACTAAATATTATAATCACCTATTGCTTTCTTACAATCCAACATACGTAGCAGGCAAGAAAGGTAACCCAGACGCGCTGTCACAGCTGCCAGTAGGGATTGTCAGTCCCAAAGAAATATTTAAAAAAGAAGGAATTAGAAACTGGCGCTATATGTTTCTCCAATAATAATGAATGACTGTGGATAGATTTCAATAAAATAACATATAGTTTATTAGCTAAACATCACATGCTAAAAACACAAGCATAAAATTCAAATGTAAACATGAAGTTTAGGGCATGAATAGAGCTGAGAATGAATTCGTAATGGCTGCTTATAAGTGTCCACAAAGGATCCCGGACTGAAAACAGTGTGCAAAGTTCCCTGGGGAAGGAAATTGAATACAGCTGGTGTTACCCGTGACGACGGAGACTTCCAGAAGTTTGAGAATTGTCAGCAAGCAAGCTGTGCCGTTTGTGTAGAAACTGGGTCTCTCCAATCGGTGCTGTAAAAGGTGAAGTCCCTCAGAGAAAGTTCCAGAAGCAGATTTTAAAAGTCCATATCTGGATCCTTTTGTAAAGCAGGACACTTGTAGTGGTAGCAGCTTCAACACTTAAGGTTTGCATGTGCCATAGGCGCCTGCCCCCCAAAAATAGTGTGTCATGACAAAATAGGGTATGGCCTCATGGCAAGGGGCATGTGTCCCACCAAAATCACACATATACAAGGTGGTCCATATTTGTGGAAGCACCCTTAGAAAAAGGAAATGATTAAGGAAATATTAATCCAGTGTCTGTCTATATACATATGACATGGGAGTGGGGGCAAACTTTTTAGGATAAATTTTCCCTCACTCCCAAATATATGTGTAGACAATTGGTTAATATTTCTTTATCCACTTTATAAGGGTGTTTCCACACTTATGGACCACCCTGTGCATTGACCCGCACAGTAATAAAACGCATTGGCGCCCTCAGGAAAAAAACTAGATAAACACATTGTCGCCAACAGAAAAAAAAACATTGTCCCCCACAGAAAAAAAAGCCCAAAACAAATTGTTCCCCACAGAAAAACTGACCAAAATTGCCCGATTGGGTGTCTGCGGTCGAACGGTTGATTGCAATCAATGCTTTGGCCACCCCTGTCATTCAATATTAAGGATGGCTTTATTTTTGTTTGTTTTTTAAATAAAAGCAGAGGCACAGTTGATGTCATGATAAGAGGAGAGGAGCTCCAGCCAAAACTATACAGTCGGTTTAGTGGTTTTCATTACTGCCTTACAGCACAGAGTTCTTGGGTTAGATTATTATCTATACACGATTGAGTCACATTATTATTACCACCAGCTATTTTCCATAGTAACCATTTCAGAGCCCCATACGGAGCAGGGTTAGTTGAACTGTGAATTTAGACACGTCTGGTAGCCCCCAGGTTCATTTTGACGTTGAGCTGCTCCACTGTAGCGTGACGGTCGGCCCTCATGCACCTTCGTAGCCAAGATTCACCTCTCACATCAATGGTGCTATACAGTTTCCATGCCAGTTATTTGCAATGGTGCCATTTGTCCAGTTATGATACACCTTCACCACAGCAGCAAACTGTACTGTTTCAGAAATACTGCCACTCTTGTCCCAAAAGCCGTTAATCATTCCTTTTTGCAACTTGAATAAATCGCCAATTTTACCCATGAGAGAAATGAAAGAAATGTGTGCAGACGGCCTATTGCACACCTTATATACCCACCAATCCAGCACATGATACGTGACGTACTTCATGGGCTACGCGCTACCGACATCAAATGTATTAGGTGGTCATAATAATGTGACTTGACCGTGTATGGTGGTGGAAATGAAATAGCGGTGGGCCAACTCACCTTCGCAGCCATTTTTGTATTGTAAGAGAGGAAAAACTATTCATCTACACATGTACTAATACAAAGTACATACTACATGCATAACCTAAAACATATAAGGATGCAAATAAAGTAAAAGAAACAAGCAGCCAAGAGACTATAGGCTTTATTTACAAACTGGTGGCTTTTGGAGGTGAAAGTTAAAGTAAAGCATGTTAGAATTTACACTAACTGTGAGTGCCATTTTAAAATTTTCACCTCTAAGACTTCTAGAGGCACCGTCTTATAAAAGCTACCACTTCATAAATAAAGCCCTATGCACAGGGCTGGATTAAGTCTTGGGGGAGTCCAGTGCACTTAAGAGAGGGGCTCCCACCCCCACTCATCCAGCCCTCCGCATCTTGTCATCACCACCCCCACTTGTCATCCTGCCCACTTCTATTATGGGACTGCACAGTGCAAGTGCCACAGTGAGTTCCTGTGGTGGGGATGGGTTTTTCTTTATATAATGTATATTACATTTAAACCAATGGAGTTTATAAGATTTAAAGTAATGGTTTAATGATGCCTGGGTAATGTTTATAACTCCACATAATTGAGAGACAACAATTTTATAAAGTTTTCTTGAAATAAAGACAAGTTAATCAACCTTAAAATACACAGCGTCTGTTGTACTTACACACTGGGACAGTACTCAGGAGGACTCTCTGAGTGTCTCTCTTTCCAGTCCCAAATGCTGTCATCACATAACAGGTTACACAGGAATCAGACACATCAATCTAGCATGCTGCATATGGGGGGGGGGGGAGAGCAGGTGGGGCCAGTGTGCTCTGGCAGGGGGACCCCCTTGACTGAGAGGGATTAGGATTACAGTGTCCTCTGTGTGCCCCCCCCCCCCCCCCTCACTCACACACACACACCTCCCAACATGACCCTCTCCAGGTGGGACACAATGCTCTGCTTCTGGACTTTTCTTAATTTATGATTGCCGACACCTGTTTCGAACAGGTTAATGGCTAAGAAAGGTGTCTCAGCACAGGTGATTCAATCATCAATTAGGAGGGAATTCGAGGAGCAGAGCATTCTGTCCCTCCTGGAGAGGGTCATGTTGGAAGGTATGCACACACACCCTTAGTCTGGCTCTGCCTATACATCATAATGGCCTGTAAATCCCAGTGCAGTTCCTTCTACTACTAACAATCCCTACTGTCACAACAATTGTTACAGCAGTGTCTATTATTCTGAAGAACAATAAACAAATAAAAACAGTTTTCTGTACTAACAATAACGCTGAAGATAATGTAATTTAAAAACAAGTGACTTTACACCTTTCAAACACAAACATATGTACATTGGTTTTTCATTATCCTATATAGCTTACATCACCCATTTTATCCAGAGTAAGCAAACTTTTTTCATTGGCAGATCTCACTAGCCACAGAATTCTTTACTGACAGGATCGACATCCTTCAGGAATACTGGATTCCAAAAAATCACTGTCTTATTTCTATAGATTTGTTAATTAATAACATGATCTTTCATTGGTGCGGGGCGTGCCTCCAGCAGATATGGTACATTATTGCTATAGAGTTTAAACAATGCAGTGCCAAAATAAATTAATTACTCATGGCATCGTCTTTGTGTTTGCTTTGTTCTCACAAGTACAAACCGGTTCCCATATATTATACCAAAAACAAAAGACTACAAAACCCATAAGACAAAATAATTCTTCCATACATAGATTAATCGCTCTGCTAAATGTGTATAATCTGCTGCTATCTCCTGATTTATATGGACTATGATTTGTTTTAAATTATCCATTTCTTTTATATTTTAATCTTTAGTGATATGTATGACTAAATAAGGAAAAAACAACTAACATAATCAGATTTTCACTATATATCAAAATGATTATAAAATGTGTTGCTCCCCTGGGTTTACAAGACTCTGGGATTGTGTTCAAAGTTATCTTTTCCTTTGTTGTAAAAATGTAGTTGGAATAATTTGTTATTGGAGTGTTGCTGTATCTCCATATCAGAAACGATCAGTGGCAGCTGCTGCCCCTGTGTTGCAGCACTGACCAAAGACTGCAGGGGTGAGCTGGCCAGCATATATAAACATACATGTCAAGTTATATGTAACATATGTGCTGTCTTCCTTACCCGAGGCTCAGCAGCCGCTGCAGCACGAATGGTACAAAGGCACACAGTGTTCATCCTATCTTTAATTAGCCCGCCCCCAGACTCCCAATGGTCTCACAGGAGTCTGGGGGTAGGATTATTGAAGATAGACACTGTGTACCTGTGTCCCATGTGTGCTGCTGATGTCTGGGTAAGGAAGTCAGCACATATATAACAACATGTATGTGCTGGCCGGCTCCCTCCTGCAGTCTTTGGTCAGCGCTGCAGCCCAGAGGATCATATGTGAAACCCATTTACTATGTACACGGGATATACACCATGTACCATGTAACTCTAATGGGCCCTACACAATGTTAGATCTGCCGCCGAGCTGCCCGATGGCGGATACGGGCAACCCGGCGGCGAGGGGGGGCAGTGGCGGGGGGAGTGAAGTTTCTTCCCCGTCACCCGGCTCCATAGAAGTGCAGGCAAATATGGACGAGATCGGCCATATTGGCCTGCATGCACAGGCGACGGGGCACCAGTGATGAACGAGTGCGGGGCCGTGCATCATTCATCGATGGTGCCTCCACACTGAAAGATATGAACGAGATTGTTCAATTCTTTCAGTATTATCTGCCAGTGTGTAGGGCCCATTAGTGAGGATTTCTTGATTGATAGTTAGGAACCATTTGGGGGAGGTAATGGGGAGATGCGGCAAAAACACAGTCGAGTTTCAGCTTACAACTGAGATCCGTACTCACAAGACATGGTGCCAGCATTTCACTTCCCATGACCATTCTGTGCAACCATAGAGAAACTCAAGGAGTCAATTATCAAAGGATCTGCGACCACCACTGTGTGTTTGTATGCAGTTGCTTGTATCTGCGAAGCCACCTGTGGGCATCTCTAAACATTTCAAGGTGGTTTCAGCATTAGTATATTTTCGCACATTAGCCATGTATAATTTATATAATTTGTCCTGTATGTGGTGAACTTTCTTTTATATCAGTTATTTTCATGGATCTTCCTTCCACCTTACCCCTGATTATTCTTTTTAAATTATTGAAAATTACAGCCATACCATTCCGCAAAGATTTCTACGAATGTCCGATTCTCTGATATCATATTGTTTAGACACCAGTAGACACCCCTTCAGAATATATATAATAAACTGTGGCTAAAAAGGCTAATTTAGAGATTAACTGACATATCTTTGGCAAATTGTTTTGTTACGTAAAAAGATGTACAGTCTGTTAGAATCCGTGGGCAGGACCACTTTATTTAAGACACTGCAGCCCAGTGAATATCATCAGGATTCTACAAGCTTTATAGCCCCTGCGTGCAGTGTAACCATGGTTACTTCCAGCTCTGAGTGATCAGCTGATTATGTGAACAATGAATGGGGGGAGGGCTTGGGGCAATTAAGCCCTTTAAAGCCTGGCTTCACTGACTGCTCAGAGCTGGTGATATTCTGTTGTATACTCTTGATATATTCTGTTGCATTCTGAGGATATTCTGAGAAAGTCTGAAATTCTGATGTTACAGTATCTGATAAACTCTTCCCTAATCTAAACCAAGAGACTTTCAATCCTGTTCACAATCGTGTCTGATTTGACATTATACACATAGATTCTCGTCTTGTTCACAGTATCCTGCTTCAAGTCATGTCTGGAAATTCCTTGCCTTTATACACACCCTGCTCGCAGCTATGGACTCTTGTCTGAATTCTGGACGTTCATCAGTACTTCATCAGACCCACCAACATGACCCGCCCCACTAGGTACAAAATACTCTGTTTCTGGACTTCCCTCTTAATTTATGATTTCCATCACCTGTGTCGAACTAGTTAAATGATAAGAAAGCTGTTTCTTCACAGGTGATGGCAATAATAAATTAAGAGGGAAGTCCAGAAACAGAGCATTTTGTACCTAGTGGGGCGGGTCATGTTGGAGGGTATGCTTCATGTCTGCTAAACTTTCTTTGCTGCAAGTACTGTATAAACTGTTTTGGCTTTGACTGCACAGCTCTTTGTCACAGACTCTTTCAATTTAAATGAACTTTGTCTCAGCAATTCTACTGACCAGTGAGTTATCATACCCTCCAACATGACCCGCTCCACTAAGTACAAAATGCTCTGTTTCTGTACTTCCCTCTTAATTTATTATTGCCATCACCTGTGAAGAAACAGCTTTCTTATCATTTAACTAGTTCAACACAGGTGATGGAAATCATAAATTAAGAGGGAAGTCCAGAAACAGAGCATTTTGTACCTACTGGGGCGGGTCATGTTGGAGGGTCTGAGTTATTGTTTCCTTGCATTATTTCATGCTGCTTGACCTGTCCATAAAATAAAACCAGAACCTTTTCAACACTATTGCAGTTCTGATATGTTTATGACAACTCTGGTATTTGGTCTCATAAACTGCAATTTGGGTTTGAGCTGGTTCCTTATACACTCACAAGATCTAGAACATAATTAAACACTTATAAAATGCATATAATTCAAGAGTACCCTTATAGTAGGGCAATAATTCATATTGGATTTATTGTGAATACTGGCACACAACAAGAACTTATACAGAGACCAGGGAAGCTCACTTTTCTGCCAAATGTCCCACTTTTCAAAATCAAGGCAAGAGCCACAGCCAATGTGTTTTCTCTTGGAAAGTGACTTTATCCAGATATGAATGTGGTGGTAACCAATGAAACATTTCACCATGATTTTCATGAAACTAAAAAAAAAATCAAAACATCACTTTTTATTACATCAAATATCTAATAAATCCGAATGAATTCAACATAAAATTATTCTTATGAATTCATGGACAGTTATCATCCAATTATCACTAAATCCTGTACTGAAATACACCCCTTCCAATAGAACAGACTATCACAATGAAATACTTCATCATTGGGATTAATCATATTCCCTGACTCTTTGCAATGTGTTTGTAGGGACCCTCACATGCTACTGGCAGCATCATTGATCACGAGTTAAACAATACAGAATCACTGATGCATATATTGAAACAGATGGAATTCTAACTAATATACAGTATGTACTGTACACAGCAGATTTTTTTTTTGTTTCACTGTCACAAAGTGGATTCCCTTATTAGTAAATGTCCCATTGCTTAGCAAAGACTCATTATTTTCAATGCTGATGCTATGTCCCTCATTCAATATAAATAGTACTATGCTATCAAACAAGATTGGGTCTTTATTATAACATAAAGTACAACATTTTATATAAAAGAGGAACATTTAGGGTATAGAATTGTGCTTGTAAATTTACATGTCATAAATGAAGTCTTCAATGTTTGCGGTGGAAAGCATATCAACAACATTTTAGCTGCATTTATAACAGTGACTTTGGCACACAAACTACTCAGGAACCTAAAGTCAGGGCCATACATTAAGGGTCCAGAGGCAACTGGCAAAGTGAAGGGGTTGACACCTCCCATCATCCATATGATAAGTTTTGCTTATAATATGGCCATCTGTGCTGTATAGGGAATATTACTGAAGACTGTAAAAACGTAAAAGGGGTAAAATACAAATAGGTACAATGCAAACATTGACTTAGTGGTAGTTAGTGGAAATTGAGAAAGATGAGACTGTTTAGTAACAGTGCAGTGTTGGACAAGAAAGATGGGGGAAAAGGGGGACCAGGTGGGGTAGAGTACAGGGGGAGGAGAAGATGGTGGGGGGGGGGGGTTCCAAAGGCAAAATGTGAGGACTTCCTTGGTGCAAATTATAGAGAAGGCAAATAGGGCATGACATGTGTTAGATTGTAGGGAGGTGGACATGACCTGAAACAGACTTTGAGAGTCCATTAGCTTCACGTAATATGAAGGCAGTGCTGCAAGAAGAAGTCCTATGCACACTACTGTTTTGGAGTAAGATGGGATCTGTTAAAACACTAGTCACATCTCTCCATGCCCTGGCCATGACCCATCCACTTTAGAACATGCCATCACCTGTGACAAAGTTCTGCAGGGTATAGCCAGAACAATATTAGCTTGCTATATGCTAACAATACCAGTGCATAAAAGGTTAGTAAGGAAACTCAACCCCACTATGGTGACAGGTTGCAGCTATTGGTGTAGCATGTAGACCCTGTATGGGTTGGCAGACTGAGCTAGGTGGTGCAATCCTTTGACTAGTGCAAATGGCAAGTGCCATCCTTGCCAACCTGTAGTTCCACCCTGCCTAAATCGTGGAATTCTCTCTTGTATATTGTTTAATGAATCCGCCTATCATTTGTAATATATGTGGAGATCCAGTGATGGCTGTTTAATCTACTGACAGTAATTCACATGTATAATGACTGCTGCTGCAACTACATTCATTATTTATTGACAAGTCAACAAGGACCTTACTTTTAGTCAAATATCAACAGCTAGGGCTCAGAGACCTGCAGGAGGCTTCAACCAGCTGAAAATAGTTTGTAAGACAGTATATTTGCTTAACATTAATTTGTTTACATTGACTTGATCCTAAACTTGCAAAAGCTGTTTTACACGCACAGTATCTGCACTTTGGAGAAATTGAGGTTATTTGTCACTACACCAACTGGGACATACATATGGTCTTATGGAATGGATAATGAGTAGGGAAAATGTTATGGCTATTTAGCCTTTTATGTGTTTTTAATAGCATTTTATTGTTTGTTACTATATGTTATTATTGAATATGTTTTGTTATATTTATTTCTATTTTCAATTTGACACAGCACCGGTAGTCACTTCTTTTCTATTCAACAACTTTTTACCATTCACTGTCCCTCATTCCGACCCGATCGCACGCTGCACTACTTCGCAGCAGTGCGATCGGGTCTGGAATGCACATGCGCGGTGTGCGCACTGCGCATGCGCGTCATTGCCCGGCAATATACATCGCTGGGCAATGACACTGACAGCGAACAAAGCGGTTGCAGCGGCGACCGCAAGAAGATTGACAGCAGGAAGGCGTTCCAGGGCATCAACTGACCGTTTGAAGCCATTTTCGGGGAGTGGTAAGTAAAACGCAGGTGTGTCCAGGCAAACGGAGGGCAGATGTCTGACGTCAAAGCCGTGACCATCATCGCTGGACCCGTCGCACAGGGTAAGTATATCCAGGGCTGGTCTTGTTTTGTGTGAAACTTTATTAGCATAGCAGGGCTGCACAAGCAATTGCTTGACTGCTATGCTAAAATACACTCCCCCATAGGCGGAGATTAGTTGATCGCACCAGCAGCAAAAAGTTGCTTGGTGCGATCAACTCGGAATGAGGGCCCCTGTTCTTAGAACTTTTGCATGCTTATTAAATCAACCAGTTTAAATTGAAAAATGTCATGTTATTAAATGGTAAAATAAATGGAAAAAATACATTGGGTGGTTCATGAGAAATTGCTATTAAGTTTGTTTTATTTTTGAGAATTAGCTATGAATCACAACTGCTGTTACCTATTAGCAGAGATCTAATGCAAAATTAGTGAAAGGATTATTTGGCTTCCTTTGCAGATACCTAAGCAAACAGAATATATTAAAAATGCTATTAATATGTGTTTTAACCTTGTTATTTTTGGCACCATAGCAACTTATGCCTAATATTAAACACAGCTTCAAGTATATTTAATTAAGTATCATAGCTCCATCTACACATGTGACTAATCAATGGTATGGAATAGGTCTCCACAGAAAGAGTGTTAAATGTACTATATATATATATATATATATATATATAAATATATATATAAAAAAAAAAATATATATATATATGTATATATATATAGCATCTTGTATGACCGGCACTCTGGTTGCAGCAATAACAGTCCCTGGTGCCCTGACTTGTGGTATTGTATATATCAGCAAGTGTCCGGCACTCAGGATTGACAGAAGAAACAAAGACAAGTAACTTTCCTTCAATGTTTCAGGGAGCCCCTTTATCAATCTTGATGAAGGGGTCTCCCCGAAACTTTGAAGGAAAGTTCAATCCCGAGTGCCAGAAACCTTGCTGATATATATACAGTATAATATATATATATATATATATACACACAGTGTTCGAAGTGGGGCAGTATACTTCCATTCTGGAAATACAGCTGTCACAACTGAGGGTTTTGGCTGACAGGAGAAAGCCTCAGTTGTAGGGGCTGAGAGGAACTTAAACCGGGGAGGTTTAATCAGACCCCTGGACATGTAAGTGTTAAAAGGAAACCGAAGGTGTGACCATGACAACCAGGTAAAAGTCAAAACAAAAGTTTATTAACAGACTCTGTGTAAACAAACAGCATTCAAGGTAAATAATGGCAATGATAAATAATATGATTCCTGGAGCACTCTGACCATGAAATGGTTACACAGGACACTGGTAGGTAAGAACAGCTGTTACAGTCCTTAGATGGAATAACCTTTCCAGGCCTGGCTGTAGTAGTGAAGATATCCAAGGAACATGCCAATAGATGGAACAGATGAAGTTGGTAACTTGAATCAGCTGTTGTAATTGCTGGATGGAACCAGCCAGGTGGTAAGACACGGAGTGGGTGTGGAATGGAATCAGCCAGATGATAAAGTCACTGAATGAATGCTGGGTGGAACCAGCCAGGTGATGAAACACGGAGTGGATATAGTAAGATGCTAGGGAGCGTGGAAACAGAGGAATTGAAGGATGATTACCGGTGGTAGTGGATACTGCTGGAAGCAGATGAAATAGCTGGAAGCTGGAAACTGGATCAGCCACGGAGGACTGCAGAGTCAGGCTGCACCGCAGGATGGTAGGCAGGTGCGGGTCTCTTTGGTGGATGCTGGAGACATGAGCTGGAACCTGGAAACACAACCACAGGAGAGAGACTGGAACAAGGTATGACAAACAAAGCACTGACCATTTCCTGGCCCAGGCACAGGATACTTATACCTGCAGCAATGCAGGCATTGGCTGGGCAATTATGCAGATTTCCATAGGCAGTGGATTGGAGGAACTGAAACATGTGATTGGATCCAACTTAGAACTTGGAGGGAAAGCTAGTTTGGAAACCATGTGGAAACATAACTGTAATGGCGGCGCCGGCCACAGAGGACAGGAGACGCCAGACTGACAAATGTATGCTGAGACTCGTGGATGACAACGGAGGCCGCGGCAGGCATGGAACACCACACTGACAACCTGCACCTATAACACAGGAGCGGCGGCGGAGGCCGCGGAGAACGGGAGACGCCATGCAGGATTCAAACATGGTGCCGCTGTGACAGCATCTCAGCGTGACAGGAATAATGTGCAGTATGTGGACACAGATGAGATCCGGCCTTGGAACGCTGAGCGAGCCTCAGGAGACACCTGAAAGGCAGGTAATGGCGTCCAGATACCCGGATCGTGACAGCAACCCCCCCTTTAGGAGTGGCCCCAGGACGCTTATTAGGCTTTAGAGGAAACTTCGAGTGGAAATTCCGGACCAAGGCAGGAGCATGGACATCAGACGCATTGGTCCAAGAGCGTTCTTCAGGACCATAGCCCTTCCAGTCAATAAGATACTGCAACTGACCGTAACGGAAACGTGAGTCCAGAATCTTGGCCACCTCATACTCGATTCCCCGTTAAGTCTGAACTTTAGGAGTTGGAGGAAGTGCAGAATGAAACCGATTCAGGATCAGCGGTTTCAACAGGGAAACATGGAATGTCCTGGGTATTTTCAAGAAGGGAGGTAACTGGAGTCTGTAAGCAACAGGATTGATGACTTGTTCAATATTAAAAGGACCGATGTAACGAGGAGCAAATTTCATGCTGGGAACTCTCAACCTCAAATTCTTCGTGGACAACCATACTCGATCACCCACCTTGAGAGCAGGAACTGCTCTACACTTCCTATCGGCAAACTTCTTGTACCTAAATGAGGCTTTAAGCAGGGCTGCGCGGACATTCTTCCAGTTGTTTAAAAACTGACGCAAGGTGACATCCACTGCTGGAACAGAAGTTGCTGGAAGCGGTTGGAATTCTGGAACCTTAGGGTGAAATCCATAGTTGATGAAGAATGGTGTTGAGGAGGATGAGGAATGGTATTGATTGTTGTGGCTAAACTCGGCCCAAGGAAGGAGTTGAACCCAGTCATCTTGGGTGGAAGACACATAAATGCGGAGGAAGGCCTCCAAGTCCTGATTCACCCTCTCGGTTTGACCATTGGTCTGAGGATGGTAAGCTGTAGAAAACTTTAACTTGACTTGGGGGGCTTGACACAAACTTCGCCAAAATTTGGCTACAAATTGTACTCCACGATCGGAGATGATCTCTTCAGGAAGACCGTGAAGTCGGAAGATCTCTTGGATAAACACTTGGGCCAACTTGGAAGCTGACGGGAGACCGGTGAGGGGTATGAAATGTGCCATCTTGGTGAACCGGTCAACTACCACCCAGATGGTATTAAACTTATTGCATATAGGCAGATCTGTAACAAAGTCCATCGACAAATGGGTCCACGGTCGACTGGGAACAGATAATGGAACCAGTTGCCCCGCAGGAGACTGGCGGGGAACTTTGTGTTGGGCACACTTTGGGCAAGAGGCAATAAACTCCTTGGCGTCCTTCTTCAGAGTTGGCCACCAGTAGGACCTAGAGATAAACTCGAGGGTTTTCTGAATGCCTGTATGTCCGGAAAAACGGGAAGCATGGGCCCAATGCATGAGCTTCTTCCTTAACACCGGCTTCACAAAACTTTTCCCTGGTGGGGGCGTAGAGTCCATCCCTACCGTGGAGAATGCCAACGGATTAATAATAGGATACTTGTCTGAAGACTCTGACTCGTTTTCTTGCTCCCAAGAGCGGGAAAGGGCATCGACCTTGCGATTCTGAGAGCCCGGACAGAACTGGATTTTAAAGTCGAACCTGGATAAGAAAAGTGCCCATCTGGTCTGACGGGGGTTAAGACATTGTGCGCCTTTCAGGTATAAAAGATTCTTGTGGTCGGTAAGTATCGTGATTGAATGAGAAGCTCCCTCCAACAGATATCTCCACTCCTCAAGAGCGAGCTTGATGGCTAGCAACTCCTGGTCGCCAATGGCATAGTTGCGCTCAGCTGTGGAGAACTTCCTGCAGAAGAAACTGCAGGGATGTAGATGGCCATCTTTAGCCCTCTGGGATAACACCGCTCCTACTCCAACGGAGGAGGCATCCACCTCTAAGATGAAAGGAGAGTCGGTGTCGGGCTGTTTCAGAACTGGTGCAGAGATGAAACGTTGTTTTAGAAGATGAAAAGCTTGCGTAGCTTCTTCAGACCACTTGGACGGGTTAGCACCCTTCTTGGTTAATGCAGTGATAGGTGCCACAATGGTGGAAAAGTCTCGTATGAACTTTCTGTAATAATTGGCGAACCCTAAAAACCTCTGGACCCCTTTGAGGGTTAAGGGTATAGGCCAATTCTGGATTCCTTGTAGTTTCTCAAGATCCATCTCTAGTCCGGAACCGGACACAATGTAACCTAGGAACGGAATGGATTTAACTTCAAAGACACATTTCTCCAATTTGCAATAGAGATGATTGACACGGAGACGGGACAGAACCTCCTTTACCCAGAAACGATGTTCCTCTAGATTATTGGCAAAGATGAGGATATCATCTAGATAAACCACGACATGGCGGTATAAGATGTCTCTGAAGATCTCATTCACGAAATGCTGGAAGACAGCTGGAGCGTTGCTCAATCCGAAGGGTATGACGAGGTACTCATAATGTCCATCACGGGTGTTAAAAGCGGTCTTCCACTCGTCACCCTCACGGATCCGGATGAGATTGTAGGCACCCCTCAAATCCAACTTTGTAAAGATGGTTGCTCCGCTGACTCTATCGAAGAGCTCTGTAATCAAAGGTAAAGGATACCGGTTCTTAACGGTAATGTCGTTCAGACCTCTGTAATCAATGCACGGTCGCAGACCACCATCCTTCTTCTTAACGAAGAAGAAGCCTGTGCCAGCTGGAGAAGAAGAAGGTCGGATAAAACCTTTCGCCAGGTTCTCTTTGATGTACTCCTCCATGGAGTGCGTCTCAGGCAGAGACAACAGGTAAGTTCGGCCTCGAGGTGGAACCTTCCCTGGAATGAGATCAATTGGGCAGTCCCATTCTCTATGAGGAGGAAGAATATCAGCAGAAGCCTTACTGAACACGTCCGTGTAGTCTTGATATGGAGGATGTGGAACATCAGACGACCTGGGGAAAGAAGAACAAACAGGAAGCACTTTGGACAAACAAGTCTTAGCACAGGAGGGACCCCATGCTAGTATTTGCGTAGTCGTCCAGTCAATAGACGGATTGTGGAGACGGAGCCATGGAAGGCCCAAAAACACTGGATGTGTGGCTCTTGGAATCACTAGGAAGGAAATAAATTCTGCATGAAGAACTCCCACTCTCAGACGAACTGGTAGAGTCCTTAGAGAAATAACTGCGTCAAAGATCTTGCTGCCATCTACTGCAGTTAAGGAGATGGACGAAGGAAGTCTCTCGGTGGGTAGGGACCACCGTTTAACATAAGCTTCGGTTATGAAATTCCCAGCTGCTCCGGAATCAAGGAGGGCAATGACGTTCCTGTAACGTTGAGCAATTTGGAGCGAGACTGGAAGATTACAATCATGAGGAGATGGAGAGGAGATCATTACTCCTAGCCGGCCCTCTCCTTGGCGAGCTAGGATTTGGAGTTTCCCGGACGTTTGGGACAGGCATTGATAATGTGAGACGGAGCTGCACAATAGAGACAGAGAGACTCAGAGAGACGTCTTCGGCGCTCAGCGGGAGATAGACGGGAACGGCCAATTTGCATGGGCTCATCCTTGGATGGAGATGGTTGACGAAGAGGAGGAGCAGAAGATTTTGGAGCAGACAATCTTCCTCGCTCGGTTGCTCTCTCTCTGAAACGTAGATCAACCTTCGTGCAAAGAGAAATTAGCTCATCCAACTTATAGGGCAAGTCTCTGGTAGCTAACTCATCCTTGATGCGTTCTGATAAGCCATGCCAGAATGCAGCATACAGGGCCTCGTCGTTCCATGCCAGTTCGGATGCCAGGATTTTGAACTGTATGAGATACTGTCCCACAGTACGTGTTCCCTGGCGTAAACGGAGAATCTCAGATGAAGCAGAGGTTACCCGGCCTGGCTCGTCGAAGATGCGCCTGAATGTTGCCACAAAGTCCGTATAGGAGGACAGCAGGGGATCAGACTTCTCCCATAAAGGTGATGCCCAGTCAAGGGCTGAGCCGCTGAGAAGGGAAATGATATAGGCAATTTTAGTACGGTCGCTGGGGAAATTGCCAGGCTGAAGCTCAAAGTGGATTTTGCATTGGTTAAGAAATCCCCTGCAGAACCTTGGAGATCCGTCAAACTTTGCTGGCGTTGGGAGATGAAGACGTGGAATGGAAATGGGTAAGGTGGGTGGGGTTACAGCTGGTGTCACTGTAGTGGATGCACCGGACGTGCCAGGTCCATGGAGGGTCGTTTGAATCTCATCCAGCCGCGTAGAGAGATCCTGGAGACAGCGGATGATGTGGCCTTGTGCAGCCTCCTGATATTCGAGTCTGGCTGCCAGTTCTTGCATCGGCCTAGCCGCTTGATCCTGGTCTCCGGCTGGATTCATATGGTCAGTGCTTACTGTCACAACTGAGGGTTTTGGCTGACAGGAGAAAGCCTCAGTTGTAGGGGCTGAGAGGAACTTAAACCGGGGAGGTTTAATCAGACCTCTGGACATGTAAGTGTTAAAAGGAAACCGAAGGTGTGACCATGACAACCAGGTAAAAGTCAAAACAAAAGTTTATTAACAGACTCCGTGTAAACAAACAGCATTCAAGGTAAATAATGGCAATGATAAATAATATGATTCCTGGAGCACTCTGACCATGAAATGGTTACACAGGACACTGGTAGGTAAGAACAGCTGTTACAGTCCTTAGATGGAATAACCTTACCAGGTCTGGCTGTAGTAGTGAAGATATCCGAGGAACATGCCAGTAGATGGAACAGATGAAGTTGGTAACTTGAATCAGCTGTTGTAATTGCTGGATGGAACCAGCCAGGTGGTAAGACACGGAGTGGGTGTGGAATGGAATCAGCCAGATGATAAAGTCACTGAATGAATGCTGGGTGGAACCAGCCAGGTGATGAAACACGGAGTGGATATAGTAAGATGCTAGGGAGCGTGGAAACAGAGGAATTGAAGGATAATTACCGGTGATAGTGGATACTGCTGGAAGCAGATGAAATAGCTGGAAGCTGGAAACTGGATCAGCCACGGAGGACTGTAGAGTCAGGCTGCACCGCAGGATGGTAGGCAGGTGCGGGTCTCTTTGGTGGATGCTGGAGACAGGAGCTGGAACCTGGAAACACAACCACAGGAGAGAGACTGGAACAAGGTATGACAAACAAAGCACTGACCATTTCCTGGCCCAGGCACAGGTTACTTATACCTGCAGCAATGCAGGCATTGGCTGGGCAATTATGCAGATTTCCAGAGGCAGTGGATTGGAGGAACTGAAACATGTGATTGGATCCAACATGGCTGCGCCCATGTTAGAACTTGGAGGGAAAGCTAGTTTGGAAACCATGTGGAAACATAACTGTAATGGCGGCGCCGGCCACAGAGGACAGGAGACGCCAGACTGACAAATGTATGCTGAGACTCGTGGATGACAACAGAGGCCGCGGCAGGCATGGAACACCACACTGACAACCTGCACCTATAACACAGGAGCGGCGGCGGAGGCCGCGGAGAACGGGAGACGCCATGCAGGATTCAAACATGGTGCCGCTGTGACAGCATCTCAGCGTGACAAGAAGAATGTGCAGTATGTGGACACAGATGAGATCCGGCCTTGGAACGCTGAGCGAGCCTCAGGAGACATCTGAAAGGCAGGTAATGGCGTCCAGTTACCCGGATCGTGTCAACAGCTCCCACAACCCCTTTGCCTGGCACAGCTTGGGGACATTTTTGGAGTATGCTAATAGCTACATGCCTATTAGCTGTAAGACCAGAGTAGGTGTGTGCCATGTGTCATGAGTACAGTGGCAGTGCTGAAAATGTAACATAGTGTATTGCGCAGTTGTATTCCCAGGGTTATTCCCTGGGTAAGATGCCCCCGACCATCCTCCCAGGAGTGGATGGCACATAGCCTGCATATAGCACAGCCATGAGTGATGGTTGGTGGTAGCACTAGCAGCAGCGAGTGTGTAGGGAATGCTATGCTGCTCTATTACTAGTCAGGATGTGACCATCCAGTCCATGCAGCTTGGCAGGGAAGCATTTAAAGGAAAGCTGTTCTTGTTCTGTCCAGAGCATGATAGCATCCCCCCAGTCATGTGTGGACCCTGTGCTCAGAATGGGATGAGGAGGATGTGCTGCTGGTGTGAGGAAATACATCCAGTGGGGATAGGAGGGAATTGGGGAAGGGGAGGAATGAACAGATGGAGGGGGGTTTCCAAACCTGTGAGACCTTGGCTACAATCTGAGTATTGCACAACCCAAGCAAACCCCATGCCCTGCATAAACTGTTTTGAGGCAATCACATATTTTTAATTAGCATGTCTTACTATGTCCCTGCTTTCAGAGTGCCATATATCAGCTTCTCAGTTCCATTCCTAATAGGGCGACATTATGGATATTAGATGTTTCCTTTTACCAGTTGCCTTTTATAATACAAAGGTCACCAAGGTCTGGGAATACTATCCCATTCATCACCAGCTCCTTGCTCATACCTGTACTGTAGGCTACATAGCCTGTAGTAACTATTTATGTGCACAAAGGGGTTGCAGTGCTTGACCACAGCTATTATGAGCCCCTTCAAAAAGCACTGAATAAGTAGAAGCCTTAAGGCTGGCTGCACATAAGACTCTTGGATACAAAACAGTACTTTGAGAGTGCTAGAAGCAGAAATTAGTTCTTAACATATGAAGTATTGAAAATGTCCATAATATAAAACTTTTGGTCAAAGAATGGTGTGTACCTTAGTATTTTTTCAGTGATGTTTATGATTTCTTCCTGAGACACCACAGGTTACTTGGCAGATAAGTTGGAAATCCAATAAATGATATTAATTTATGAAAGAGGCGTTGTGGTATCCCACTTGTAAATAGATCAAATAATTCCTGTTAACACCCTTATGGGTGTGAGCTCAATGGCGAGGCCTTCAGTGATGGCTGATGACACTACACCCCCAAAACTCTACATATGTTATCCCACACAGGGAACTTCTTCAGGGGTATTAATCAATTTGCAATTTGCATGGAAAAGAGTAGCAATATCACATTGATTGATTTGCTGATTCACTGGACCGAAATGTCATGCCCTTTGGTTCAGCTGTAGCTAAAGTCACAGTTTGCATGAATAAGGACAGCAATATCACATTGATTCATTGATTCACAGAATATAAAAAGTCACGTCCTTTGGTTCAGCTGTAGCTTCAAATAAAGCTCAACTCTACAAAGAAGCTACTCTCCTGCTGCAGTATATGTGTTGACGAAGTATGATGGTGACAAAGCACATTGAATGTGACCTAGAGGACGTTAGATGTGGTGACATTACGTGCTGCTTCCTTATATCTTGCACCTTTATTAAGAAACTATGACTTTAGCTAAAAAATACAGTAACAAAAACAGTTAAAAAATTTTTAATTTTTAATAAATGTGAAGCACAAATGGAACTGCAAAAAAATATTGCTTTGTGTTTGTGACAAAACTCAATTCATGGAAAAAGAAAAAATTTACATTTTTACTTGATTCCCCTACCGGCAGATTTGTATCACATACTGTTAACAATTTAGTAGTTATTCCACATATTTAATCCCCCAGTCAAATTTCTGACTATTTCTCTTCCTTGTTTAAACTTTAAACAAAATTTAGATGAGTCAAGCTGCAATTCATTAATTGGGATGGAAATCCAAGGGCTAAAATCTGTTTTAAGGAAGTAAAGAACAAGGTAAACATTATTTTCTGAAATTGCTGTTACTTTTAAAATCACAGTTTGTTTATACAGTTTAAGCCCTCTGAAGAATGTTGGAGCTTTTAAGTGGTTTTATCTCTGAATTTTCTGGAGCACAGCAAGTCGTTTTGCATTTCAGACCAATGTCTAGCCAATTACAGGACACCTTGGGGATATATGGCTGAACAGAAACATCTTTCAAAGTTAGATTTAAAAAATAGGCTTCAGAATTGCCTTTATTTGTTGTGATGGCAAACAGGAATTAGCCTGGCCAAACTCAGGGGCAATGTTTGTGTTCATTTTCTTAAAGTAGTTTTATATGGGGTTTGCTTGCTATTCTGTCTAATCTAACTTAGATGTTCAAGCACTTAGAAAAAGTCTGTGATTACTGTATGTACTGCTAGTTAGTAAACAAAGTTTGGAGAGGGCTCAGGAAATTTTTGCACCACAAACAACCTGTCGTACTTAATGAAAATAAGACTTTGCATTCACTTTAAAATAAAATACCAAAAGATAAATGTTTTTGGTTATTATAATATTTCTATTTAATTTCAGCTATAAAATGAAGAAATAACAGATTTCTTTTACAAAGATCATTATTCAATTCAAATTAAGAGAATATTTTACTAATTTTAGTATGCATCTCATTTGACTTTTATGCTGAGGCAAAAACTATTTTTTTCAGTATGGCCTATGTAAAACTATCAGATCACAGTATGCTTATTTATATTTAATTTATTGACAATATTGAGAATTTAGTTTCTTCACTAGGCAGCCAGTAAATTATTAATTACCCTATCCCACACATTTAAATTTCAGTTTCAGTCTCATTTCTAAAAAACAAAAACAAAAAAAAACAACACACAATAGATTCTCAGTTTAAAAATACATGCTTATTATAATTCAGCTCCAGTAGGAACAATACAATAGCTTGCTCATCATTTGCAATCCAGGATCACTTATGATCTACAGAAATGTCCCTACCAGTTTAGCACTCAATCCAAAACACCGGTTCTGACTGAGATACTTAATAAAAGCTTTCTATAATTGTTTAGTCTGTCTAAATATATTTATCATAGTCTCTAAAAATTGAAAATTTTAATTATGTGTAATGGAAAATGTAAATAAAATTTCGCGAGACAGTTATGTATTACATTAAAAATATGAAATCAATTAAAGAATATATGTATTAAGCCAAACCCATGGCAGAAATAATCACATTTTATAAAACTGTTAGCTCATTCCCAAAGTTAAGAATTATCAGGTTCTGGTTAGTACAGTGCTCCACAATGTATAATATTAATATGCACAATGTATGCAAATTTAATATATGTTAATAAACTTCCATAATATAGGCATCTCTCTTATGGACCATTTCTTCATTTGGCAAAAGGGGTTAAAAAATACATCTCTGCCGTGCTTTGCAAAAATGTTGAAAAATGTTTCAAAATAAAAATAAAAAATAATTTAATAAGCATCATCATTCATAAAATGCTGATTCTTCAAAGTGTAATTTGCTTATGGTATTAGTGTCTTTTCAACGGAAAATCTCTTCAGATCTAGTAAAATAAACATACTGTAGATTACTGAAGAAAATTCATCACACTTGCCCAGCAACTGAGATAACCCTGGTAAGTATGTACTGTATACACATATCACTCCTTCAAGACAAAGTAAATATAGTACATTTAATAACGTCAGCTTTTAAACATGGAAAATACACACAAAATGGACATAAACAGTATCATATCTTTTACAAATTATTCTTTTGCAAAAAAAAAATGACTCCATGTAGTGCCTGAATCCCAATTGTGGCATTTTTGGCAGGACTTTACTAATATGGGACTTTTCAATAGGTAAATTTACGTGTGCCTGGTTTCGGTAAAGAATATTTTGTTCTGATTTTGGCTTTTAAAATGTTGGAAAGTATTTGTAAAGCAATAGCGTACAAGACAAAGAGAAACACTACAAGCTGTAGCCACAATAAACCACCATGGAGGGGTGGGGGTGGGGTGGGGGGGTGGGATGTAATAGCATGTGAGAATCACAGTGAGAAATTTTGTGAGAATTCTCCTGTTTTTTTTTAAAGTGGCAATCATTTACATGGCAAAGCCAGGTTGATTTTGCCATGTAAATGATTGCCATTTAATAAAAAAAAAAAAAAAGGGAGAACTCTCGCAAAATCTCCAACTTCCTGATTATCCCATGTCTTTATTTTGTACATGGCTACATGGCATGCAGTTCATGATTGATTAGTGTTAGGATAATTCTGCGAGAAGACAGTGGAAATGGGAATATCATATGACTCCTAATATGACATAACATAGATCCTAAAATGGCCTAATATCTGAAGATATTGTGACATGAATCTAATTAGAAAATAAAAAAATATACACTAATGTGATACTAGCATATCAATTAAAATTAGAAAACAAATGAACCACAGTTTTAGGTTTGTGAATGTAACATTTGTAAATCCATCAATTATATAACAATAATTTAGCAGTAAAATCAGGTAGTTCCTCTTACATTGTTTAGCTATATTTTTCGGGTGTAGTAGGGTATGCCGGCGGCTCTGCTCCTGGCGGGCAACAAACCGGCGCTGGAATCCCGACCGCCGGCATACCGACAGCTGGACGAGTGCAAATGAGCCCCTTGCGGGCTCACTGCGCTCGCCGCTATGGACCCCCAAGAGGGAGAAAAGATGTCGGTATGCCGACTGTTGGGATTCCGGCACCGGTATACTGTGCGCTGGGATCCCGACAGCCGGCAAACTGAAGACCACCCATATTTTTCTTCTTGACAATTAGAATTACTAGGAATTACGTGGTAGTGAATGATTCTTGACTACATTATAGCTATCCAAGCACATTTGTATGTAATTAGCATTTGCCCGTATCTTCGCTCACGTGGATGTCTGTCACTGCTCAGCAGAACTTATGTTTCTGTGACAGTAATGCCACCTAATAGTGGGATGTATAGTTTAGATTGTACACATTGATCACAAACTTTACTTTAGGCTACTAACTTGTGAGCAAGCCACATGGTAGCTGGTCCTGAGATTTATACCTACAGCCCTTAGTATTCGCCCCTGCGACTTGTTGGTCATCATAGAGAAGCAGATACTTAAAGGAAACTGCAGACACTTGAATTAAAGAAGGGAAATTGTTGGGGATAAGGAGTATATGTGGTATAAGCACAGTCTGACCTGTGCCACATCCTGTTAGAATCTCTGCCTCAATTAGGTTCCCCTGCAGAGCAGTCACTTTAATTTGGGTTCTGTTGCATAACTTGGGTGGAGTCAAGTTCTGTAGAAGCATGATTGGAACACTAACTTTCAGTGTGCAAGTGTCAATCGCATTGGCATTTCTATAATGGGTGCAATGTGTGCAGTGCACATGGGTCCCTGGGTCCAAGGGTGCCGACACTGCACACACTGCACCCAATTAATACTTACCTTTCCAGAGTCCCGCATCGGGCGCTGCAGTTGATGCAAAAATCCCACCCAAAACGGCTGATGTGCATGCGCAGTGGTGAAATTGGCACAATGCCAGAGACTATTGTGCAGTACAAAGAAGGGGCCCACCTGGAGTCTGTACAGGGGCCCCTCCTCTGTTAAATCACCCCTGGTCAAGCATCTGGTTTTTCCTTTATTGTTCCTCCCCATGATGTCACAACCTCATTATACATACTCAGTTTTTGCATGATGCCAGAACAAAGACAAATGGACATAAATTCTAAAAAAAAAATTGTCTCCATAGTTCATAAACAGTCCCTAGAAGTATATTTTTCCCAATAAATTGCTATGTACAGACACAACTCTTACAGTTTTATTATATGTATAGATTATAGTGTAAACTTTTGATTTCCTGCAGCAGAATTTAAAATGAAGGTTTGTATATACAAATAACCCATAGCAAACTATAAATAAATAAAAATATAAACAATTGTTGCTTTGGAATAGAATTATTTAAGGTGCCCACACACAGGGGGTAATTCAGATCTGATCGCTGCTGTGCGTTTTTCGCACAGTGGATGATCAGGTCCTAACTGCGCATGCGTATGCACCGCAATGCACACATGCATCAGACAACAACAACAGGCATCGCTGGTCAGTGACGGGATGGTGCAAAAAATCCGAACACACGGGCGTTCGCAAGGTGATTGACAGGAAGAGGCCATTTGTGGGTGGCAACGGACCATTTACTGGGAGTGTCCAGAAAAACGCAGGCATGGCTAAGCGTTTTCAGGGAGGGTGTCTGACATCAGCTCCGGCCCCGATCAGCCTGTTCTCATCGCACTGTAGTAGTAAGTCCTGGGCTGCGCAGAGACTGCACAAAGTGGATTTTTGCAGCTCTGCGTACACATTTGCACAACGAATTTACACACTCCCTGTAGGCAGCGACTATCCGAATGCTGTACAGCAAACTTTGCAGCCCAGCAATCAGGTCTACAGAGCGATATGTCCTCCAGCGACACACACTTTCCAATGCTGGCACCTACGAGTGATGGCAGTGGGGGGGTGGGGGAGTGGGGCAATGCTGCATTCAACAGCATGGCATCATTCACATGTTCTAGAGATCTGTGGAGATGACGAATGACCTGCGGGTGCATGCATCGCATCGTTTACATGCCCACACATGGACCATTTTTAAATTCCCTCATTCAGAGAAATGAGGGAAAAACGAAGTTTGTGGAGGACCTGTACAAAGTAGTAATGTCTGCCATGCAGTGAACAGCCAGCTTTAGGCTAGATGTGTGGCTCAATTTACTCAAATATGGCTAGATTTCCAGCACGTCATTTTACAGACCAAGATGGAAGCATTTGGAGAGATGCAGAAGTTTGCACAGGGGAGGAAATAAGTGGGGTAGAATGTTCTGTGCAATTAAGAAATAGGTACATGGGATGAGTATTGTTTATGGTGATGGACAATAAAAAATGTAATTTCACCAGTGAGGTTACTGGAACAGTATAAAGGTATGGAAAAGGAGACTCATTACTGGCCCTTGTCACTCCACAAAAATCCTTTCATTTTGTACAAGCTCAAATTTCACAAATCTCCCATCCCATCACATAAGTAGGGTGCATTATGGACTTTCCAGTTGCACTTTAGTCACACTTTGCACTTGTAGAAAATTCAAAGTGTGTAATAAAGACAGTTGCAATGTTTCACCATTCTCATGACTATTTTAAGCCAAAAGCAGTTTTCTAAAGAAATAAATTCCATCCTCCTGTGTGTGGTGTGTGGGAGCACGAAAGATAACAGTACACTGTTAGAGCTGGAGACAGTAATGGAAAGTAGGTAACACAATCAAATCAGTCAGCAGCGTGGTAGCCAAGATGAATAACTAGTAACAATGTTACTAGATTAGTTATTTCTTTGTTCTACCATAGGAAACAATGTTTCCCAAGAGACTGATACTGACTTTTTGCACTGTTTAATGAAGCAGTGAGATAAAGGAGAATTCATTACAGTAGGGAATAGATACACATAAATCAAATAATTTCCCCACATCCACAGACAGCCTGTTTATTTGTGAAATCATAAGGACAGTCACAAATGAGGTGCAAATGTGTAAAACACTTGTGATGACCTGAGAAGTGGACCAAGGCCAGTAAATATCTTGAAATTAGAGGCCTCACCCGGCCAAAAATAACAACAGGTGGGTTACTTGAAAATCAATGTTTGGATGTTGTTCAAATAAAAGTATATATAACATAGTGGGTGATCAAACTGTGAGTAAGCTGTAGAACAGGATTTGATTACATTTTAGATCCATCAGTATTTGTGTATAATAGATGCTGTGATGTAAGATCTAATAAAATAAATAAAATAGGTATTTAAATATTATTATTATTATTATTATTATTATTATTATTATTATTATACTAGCGTTATCTGAACCAGAGCAGTACAACCACTAGAATGACACTTTTAAGATGGATTGTTCAGCCATGAAATGTGAAATTCAAACCGCACTGGAATTGTGATTTTCTAACTCTTAAGTGGATATGGGTTATGGACATAGGACCTAATTCAGGTTGCAATTTCTGAGAAAAAAATGCAGGCACATGCGCAGCACCCGTCCTGCTCATGCGTCTGAATTTTCTGCGGGGGGGGGCGCAGAAAATGCGATCGCCTCTGCCTGTCAATCAAGCAGAGGCAGTCGCGGGGCAGGGGGGCGGGCAACAATGCATTTCTAGGGAGGTGATGGAGCGCTGCTGGGGTGTTACAGGGGCGAAGGCATCCAGATGGGGTTGTGTTCGGGATGTGATCACAGCGGCTGCGTGATGTCACATGCAGCTGCCGCAATCGCGAACATGGCAGTGGGTCTCCTACGGGTGCAGCTAAGTGATGCATTCACAATTTCTGTTTGTTGAACTGGGGGAGGCTACGGTCAGCATGCTGGGTGGCCTTTCCCAGCGATGGGCGGCCCCCAGCATGCGCTCTAAAGAATAGCAAATTCTGCTAATTAGCAGAATTTGCTATCCTTACTGAATTAGGTGCATAACTCATATAACTGGACTGTGACATGTAACTACATAGTGGTATTCTAATGAGATACTGTAACTATTGGTTCTTTGGTTCTATTATGTGGTTGCATTTTAAGGAATAAGATTGTTTCTAACAATGATTTTCTAAGGAGATTGTTACACTACCCATGTGTTCATGTCTATATGTTTATATGACTTATGTGTAAGACAATTGCTACGGTGATTCAGAACATGCTTCATATGTTTGGTTTTTTTCTTTCTTTGAAAAAATATGTCGTGTTCAGTAGTTAGTTGATAAAGGTACTGTAAAGACAACTTTCCTTCTCTGTCACATGGGCCAGCAACAAATGGCTTAATTTAATAAAACTGCTATTGTGGGCTAATTGCAGCTGTAATGTTATAGCTACTGTATAGTAGTCTTCTGCCGCTGAAGGAAGGTCCGTGCCTCCAGCAGCTTCAAATCGGTAACGTTACCTTCATGAACTGTGTCCACCATTACTGCCTAGTGCTCATTTACGGCAGTCTACTCTCCATGAATCAATATATCCACTGAGGTCTGCATATTTGTACGGGACGATATCAGGTTCCTTTTATATGATTACACGCCATTTTAAGTACGCTTTTGAATATATGACTGTTTTATAAATATTGTTTTTTATTAAATATACATCATTTTTATGACATTGGATTATGTACTGTTACCTTTATTAGCGCTGCTTCCTATTTTTATTTACTGTACATGTGATTTTGAACTGACTATTCTTATATAGCAGCAGCTTGTGGAGACGAGCCCCTTAGTCAGCGCCAAAGTAATTATCCACTTGGTTAATTATCTTTTATGATAGAAACAAGATTAAGAGAGAACCAGTGTATGTGGAAAAGGACAAGTCAACAAATATATGAAACATGCCCAACACACAAATATTACAGTATGTGGGAGACCCCCAGTATCCAAATTCTTTGTATTGGAAAGATCCATTGCAAAAACATTTTATATGAGAGACACCAATTGCAAAAATACTGTATATGGGAGTAACCAGTGCAAAAATGCTGTATATAGTAGAGATCCAGTGCACAAATACAGTATACAGTATAGGAGAGAACCAGTGCACAAATACTGTAAACAATATAAGAGAGAACCATTGCATACATTCTGTATACAGTATAGGAGAGAACCAGTGCACAAATGCTGTATACAGTATAGGAGAGAACAAGTGTACAAATACTGTATACAATATAAGAGAGAATCAGTGCACAAATACTGTATACAGTATACGAGAGAACCAGTGCACAAATGCTATATATGGTAGAGAACAAGTGCACAAATACCGTATAATGTATAGGAGAGAACCAGTGCACAAATACAGTATACAGTATAGGAGAGAACCAGTGCACAAATACTGTATACAGTATAGGAGAGAACCAGTACACAAAAACTGTATACAGTATAAGAGAGAACCATTGCATAAATTCTGTATACAGTATAGGAGAGAACCAGTGCACAAATGCTGTATACAGTATAGGAGAGAACCAGTGCACAAATACTGTATACAATATAAGAGAGAATCAGTGCACAAATACTGTATACAGTATAGGAGGGTACCAGTGCACAAAAACTGTATATGGAAGAGAACCAGTGCACAAATGCTGTATACCGTATAGGAGAGAACAAGTGTACAAATACTGTATACAATATAAGAGAGAACCAGTGCACAAATACTGTATACAGTATAGGAGGGTACCAGTGCACAAATGCTGTATATGGAAGAGAACCAGTGCACAAATGCTGTATACAGTATAGGAGAGAACAAGTGTACAAATACTGTATACAATATAAGAGAGAACCAGTGCACAAATACTGTATACAGTATAGGAGGGTACCAGTGCACAAATGCTGTATATGGAAGAGAACCAGTGTACAAATACTGTTTACAGTATAGGAGAGAACCAGTGTACAAATACAGTATACAGTATAGGAGTGAGCCAGTGCACAAATACTGTATACAATATAGGAGAGGACCAGTGGACAAATACAGTGAGTATACAGTATAGGAGAGAACCAGTGAACAAATGCAGTATACACTATTGGAGAGATCCAGTGCACAAATACTGTATACAATATAGGAGAGAACCGGTGCACAAATACTGTATACAGTATAGGAGAGAACCAGTGCACAAATACAGTATACAGTATAGGAGAGATCTAGTGCACAAATACTATATACAATATAGGAGAGAACCAGTGCACAAATACTGTATACAGTATAAGAGAGATCCAGTGCACAAATACTATATATAATATAGGAGAGAACCAGTGCACAAATACTGTATACAGTATAGGAGAGAACCAGTGCACAAATACTGTATACAGTATAGGAGGGTACCAGTGCACAAAAACTGTATATGGAAGAGAACCAGTGCACAAATGCTGTATACCGTATAGGAGAGAACAAGTGTACAAATACTGTATACAATATAAGAGAGAACCAGTGCACAAATACTGTATACAGTATAGGAGGGTACCAGTGCACAAATGCTGTATATGGAAGAGAACCAGTGCACAAATGCTGTATACAGTATAGGAGAGAACAAGTGTACAAATACTGTATACAATATAAGAGAGAACCAGTGCACAAATACTGTATACAGTATAGGAGGGTACCAGTGCACAAATGCTGTATATGGAAGAGAACCAGTGTACAAATACTGTTTACAGTATAGGAGAGAACCAGTGTACAAATACAGTATACAGTATAGGAGTGAGCCAGTGCACAAATACTGTATACAATATAGGAGAGGACCAGTGGACAAATACAGTGAGTATACAGTATAGGAGAGAACCAGTGAACAAATGCAGTATACACTATTGGAGAGATCCAGTGCACAAATACTGTATACAATATAGGAGAGAACCGGTGCACAAATACTGTATACAGTATAGGAGAGAACCAGTGCACAAATACAGTATACAGTATAGGAGAGATCTAGTGCACAAATACTATATACAATATAGGAGAGAACCAGTGCACAAATACTGTATACAGTATAAGAGAGATCCAGTGCACAAATACTATATACAATATAGGAGAGAACCAGTGCACAAATACTGTATACAGTATAGGAGAGAACCAGTGCACAAATACTGTATACAGTATAGGAGAGATCTAGTGCACAAATACTATGGGGGTAATTCCAAGTTGATCGCAGCAGGACATTTTTTAGCAGTTGGGCAAAACCATGTGCACTGCAGGGGGGGGGGGGGGGGCAGAAAAAACATTTGCAGAGAGAGTTAGATTTGGGTGGGTTATTTTGTTTCTGTGCAGGGTAAGTACTGTCTGCTTTATTTTTACACTGCAATTTAGATTGCAGATTGAACTCACCACACCCAAATCTAACTCTCTCTGCAAATGTTATATCTGCCCCCCCCTGCAGTGCACATGGTTTTGTCCAACTGCTAAAAATGTTCCTGCTGCGATCAACTTGGAATTACCCCCTATATACAATATAGGAGAGAACCAGTGCACAAATACTGTATACAGTATAGGAGAGAACCAGTGCACAAATACTGTATACAGTATAGGAGAGAACCAGTGCACAAATGTTGTATATGGTAGAGAACCAGTGCACAAATACTGTATACAGTATAGGAGAGATCCAGTGCACAAATACTGTATACAATATAGGAGAGAACCAGTGCACAAATACTGTATACAGTATAGGAGAGAACCAGTGCACAAATGTTGTATATGGTAGAGAACCAGTGCACAAATACAGTGTACAGTATAGGAGAGAACCAGTGCACAAATACTGTATACAGTATAGAAGAGAACCAGTGCACAAATACAGTATACAGTATAGGAGAGATCCAGTGCACAAATACAGTATACAGTATAGGAGAGATCCACTGCACAAATACTGTATACAATATAGGAGAGAACCAGTGCACAAATACAGTATACAGTATAGGAGAGATCCAGTGCACAAATACTGTATACAATATAGGAGAGAACCAGTGCAAAAATACTATATATGGGAGAGAACCAGTGCACAAATACTGTATACAGTATAGGAGAGAAGAGAACCAGTGCAAAAATACTATATATGGGAGAGAACCAGTACACAAACACAGTGAGGGAGATGTATCAAGCCTTGGAAAGTGATGAAGTGGAGTGAGATAAAAAAAACAACATATCAGCTCCTAACTCATTTTTCTAGCACAGCCGGTAATATGACAGCTATGTAGTTGGCACTTTATCTCTCTACACTGTATCACTCTCCAAGGCTAGTTACATCTCCTTCTGTATATGAGACATGCCCAGCACACAAAAAAAAGTATATGAGAGATACCCAGTGCACATATATTGTATATGGGAAAAGTCCAGTGAACAAATACTATGGGGGGAATCTAACAGGATGTGAGAAATTGAGAGATTCTGTGAGATTTTTTTTTTTAAGTGGCAATCATTTATATGGCAAAACCAGGTTGATTTTGCTATGTAAATGATTGCAATTTGAAAAAATAAAAACCAGGAGAACTCTCACAAAATCTCTCAAATTCTGATTCTGATTCAGGACACAGCCCTTTCTTGGTTCTCATCCTATCGTTCCTTCAGTGTTCGCTTCTCTAATTCCATGTCCTCTTCGCTACCTCTCTCAGTTGGAGTACCACAAGGCTCAGTCTTAGGTCCTCTGCTTTTCTCTATCTATACCATATCTCTTGGCAAATTATTTAACTCTTTCGAATTTCAGTACCATCTGTATGCAGATGATACTCAAATCTACCTATCCTCCCCAGATTTGTCACCATCTGTATTGGGCCGTGTCACTGAATGCCTCTCTGCCATTTCATCTTGGATGACATCTCGCCACCTTAAACTTAATATTTCCAAAAAAGAGTTAATTATATTTCCACCGGCCAATAGTAGTTACCAATCTGATATCTCTATCACTGTTGAGAACTCAGCTATAATCCCTACCCCACAAGCTCGCTGCCTAGGTGTCATTCTTGATTCTGAACTGTACTTTGTTCCCCACATTCAATCTTTCTCAAGATCATGTTACATACATCTAAGAAACATATCCAAAATACGACCATATCTTACGTAAGACACAGCAAAAACTTTAATCCATGCTCTTATTATTGATTATTGTAATAGTCTCCTGACTGGTCTTCCCAAACATAGGCTCTCACCACTACAATCCATTTTGAATGCAGCTGCGTGGCTAATCTTCCTTGCTAGATCAGTTGCAGATCCGCTCTGTCAGTCCGTCCATTGTTTACTGGTATTCTACCGTATTAAATATAAAATACTTTTAATTACATACAAGGCTGTTAACCAAACTGTACAACATACATCTCTTCCCTCATCTCAAAATATCTCCCTACCCGACCTCTCCGCTCTGCACAAGATCTGCAGACTTTATCCGGGCTTTACCAACTCTGTGGAATGCCCTCCCATGCATAATAAGACTCACCTTTAGTCTCCAAACCTTTAAACGTTCCCTGAAAACTCACCTCTTCAGACAAGCCTATCAAATTCCAGACCCACCCACATAACCTTCAGTGCTTCCCTATCTAATTACATCCTCTCTGTACAGTATACATAACATCACATATCTTGTCTTTCTTTACTCTCACACTCTCCTGACCCTTGGCCAACATTGCTGGGTTATCATATCATACAACCCATTAAGAACCTAGCAATCTGGTGGACATTTATGCAATAGGTAGCATCTATCCTTGTATATCAATGCCTATTTCCCTATAGATTGTAAGCTTGCGAGCAGGGCCCCCCTACCTCTATGTCTGTCTGGTTTTACCCAGTTTTTTTCTATTACTGTTGTTCTAATTGTAAAGCGCAACGGAATATGCTGTGCTATATAAGAAACTGTTAATAAATAAAAAATAAATTCTCATACCTTATTACATTCCGCTCTATGGCCCTCATTCCGAGTTGTTCGCTCGCAAGCTGCTTTTAGCAGCAGTGCACACGCTAAGCCGCCGCCTACTGGGAGTGAATCTTAGCATAGTAGATTTGCGAATGAAAGATTAGCAGATTTGCGAATAGACAGTTCTTAGCAGTTTCTGAGCAGCTCGAGACTTACTCTGCCACTGCGATCAGTTCAGTCAGTTTCGTTCCTGGTTTGACGTCACAAACACACCCAGCGTTTGCCCAGACACTCCCCCGTTTCTCCAGCCACTCCCGCGTTTTTCCCAGAAACGGCAGCGTTTTTTCAAACACTCCCATAAAACGGCCAGTTTCCGCCCAGAAACACCCACTTCCTGTCAATCACACTACGATCACCAGAACGAAGAAAAAACCTCGTAATGCCGTGAGTAAAATACCAAACTTCTTAGCAAATTTACTTGGCTCAGTCGCACTGCGGACATTGCGCATGCGCATTAGCGACTAATCGCTTTGTTGCGAAAAAAAAATAACGAGCGATCAACTCGGAATGACCACCTATATTTGAGAACCAGTGAACAAATACTATATAGGGGAGAAAGATATATCACAAACACTGGACAAGATACAGCAAGCATAAAAATGCCATTTCCGGACATATGGCTGCGTAGCACATGTGCACCAAGCCCTGGAATGTGATAGATTCCGAGGCTTGGATGCAGTAGGGAAATGCCATCCTCAGATGGCATTGTTCTATAGAAGCCTATGGGCTTCTATAGCACTGCCGACTCAGAGGGATCCAATTGGATCCATCTCAGCATCCCCAATGGTGCACGCATTATCCGACGCATGCAAAGTAATCACACCAGGTTACAAAACCGGAAGTCCTATCATCGCAAAGGACAGCTCTTTCTGATAGAGCCATACTTTGTGTTTTTCTTCACCCATATGGTGTTAATTAATGTCAATATGCATGTGGACAGTGGCAGGAGGCATCACAAGCAAAATGTAATGCTCCATCCCACCCACTGTGTATAAGAGAGATAAAGTGCACAAATACTGTATAAGAGAGAGGCCCAGTGCACAAACAGACCTCCCAACTTTCCTGAATTTGGTGGGACAAAGCAGTAAGTGAATATATGCCACGTGCATACAGTACCACCCAGCATCTACAAAAATGGATATATGATGCAATGGCATGCCTCATTTCATGAGACCACACTAACATTTCACATCCCCATCCCCGCCACACAAATGTTGGAAGATATGCACAAATACTGTACGTGAGAGAGACCCAGTGCACAAACACTGTATATACTGTATCTGAAACCCAGTCATCAAATCATGAATGAGAAACATTCTCTATGAAGTATGGGAAAATTAGCCACACAACTGTGAACAATAACTCCAAAGGGAGCTTACAATGGGAATGAGAGGGGAGCATGGAGAGACAAGCTTTTGGTCTGGAGCAGTGCACTGTGAGTGGTTCCACCTGCATGCCAATCAGGACACAGATATTCTTTTTATGTCTGTCTCCTATTACTAACATGACACCAATCAGCTATACAGTAGGTTTTACTTGTATCCCTGGGAGTTAATAACATACCACATAATGTGTAACCCTGACATAGCCCATGCTGAGAGAATCTAAGGATGTAAATAAACATTTTATTTCCTAATGGAATTTTAAGAAATTTTGTTTGTGCTATGTAACATTTCCAGACTTACTCATGGCCCTAATCCCTAATGAATGGACTATGAAAAACATATATTCTCCAATATAAGAGTAATCTGTGTGTGTTTTATTTTCACAAGCTTCAGGATGGTATGAGATCTCCAAAGTTGGAGTCTATATCTGGGTCTTGAAATAATAATTATTTGTGATACGCAAAAAGTTGAATCACCCCTCTAAGAAAATTGTTTTATGAAGTTATAGATAATCAGCATATATTCTAACATTTCATCATGCTATTTCATATAAATAGAAGTTTAATAAATGCATATTTTTAATTACCATTATGAATAATTATTTTGCTACAGCTTTACTCATCTTCATAAAACTAATTCTATTGACAATATTATAAGACAGTAAAACTAACAAATCTAAACCAGACAGTGAACTTTTATGAGAATGTTCTGTACCTTCTTTCTAGAATGAAAACTTTCTACCTAGGCAAGAGACATTGCTATAGGTCCTTGTCTTTTGCTATATACATGAATCAATCAAGAACGTTTGACATCATTTTCAAAATATCATATTTTTATAAAACATTAAAATAATTTTCATGCACTTCAAAAATGTACCTTAGAATTGCAATGGTTCACTTATATCTATTATTAGTTTTAAATACTTTAAAGTCATTTAATATGAAGCTACAATAATCATTTTCTGTTCCCCATACTTAAATATTTTAGAAGTACATTTTTTTCCCACCTTCCTTTTCATGGCATATATTGCACCTGTAAATAAGAATTTAACAATAACATCAAAAAATCATACTTACAGGTAGTGATGAGCGGGTTCGGTTCCTCGGAAACCGAACCCCCCCGAACTTCACCCATTTTACACGGGTCCGATGCATACTCGGATTCTCCCATATGGCTCGGTTAACCCGAGCGCCCGAACATCATCATCCCGATCGGATTCTCGCGAGATTCGGATTCTATATAAGCAGCCACGCGTCGCCGCATTTTCACTCGTGCATTGGAAATGTTAGGGAGAGAACGTGGCTGGCGTCCTCTCCGTTTATTAATGTTGATGCAAATATTTGTGCTTATTGCTTAATTGTGGGGACTGGGAAGCAGCTGTATTATATAGGAGGAGTACAGTGCAGAGTTTTGCTGATCAGTGACCACCAGTTTTATCCGTTCTCTGTCTGAAAAACGCTCCATATCTGTGCTCAGTGTGCTGCATATATCTGTGCTCACACTGCTTTATTGTGGGGACTGGGGACCAGCAGTATTATAAAGGAGGAGTACAGTGCAGAGTATTGCTGACCAGTGACCACCAGTATTATACGTTGTCTGCCTGAAAAACGCTCCATATCTGTGCTCAGTGTGCAGCATATATCTGTACTCACACTGCTTTATTGTGGGGAATGGGGACCAGCAGTATTATATAGGAGGAGCACAGTGCAGAGTTTTGCTGACAGTGACCACCAGTATATATAGCAGTACGGTATGGAAGGCCACTGCTCTACCTACCTCTGTGTCGGCAAGTATACTATCTATCTAGATTCTAGACCATTGGTGCATTTTAGTTTTGCAGTTTGCTGACAGTGACCACCAGTACATATAGCAGTACGGTACGGAAGGCCACTGCTCTACCTACCTCTGTGTCGTCAAGTATACTATCCATCTAGATTCTATACCTGTGGTGCGTTTTAGTTTTGCAGTTTGCTGACAGTGACCACTAGTATATATAGCAGTACGGTACGGAAGGCCACTGCTCTACCTACCTCTGTGTCGTCAAGTATACTATCCATCTAGATTCTATACCTGTGGTGCATTTTAGTTTTGCAGTTTGCTGACAGTGACCACCAGTATATATAGCTGTACAGTACGGAAGGCCACTGCTCTACATACCTCTGTGTCGTCAAGTATACTATCCATCTAGATTCTATACCTGTGGTGCATTTTAGTTTTGCAGTTTGCTGACAGTGACCACCAGTATATATAGCAGTGCGGTACGGAAGGCCACTGCTCTACCTACCTCTGTGTCGTCAATTATACTATCCATCTAGATTCTATACCTGTGGTGCATTTTAGTTTTGAAGTTTGCTGACAGTGACCACCAGTATATATAGCAGTACGGTACGGAAGGCCACTGCTCTACCTACCTCTGTGTCGTCAAGTATACTATCCATCTAGATTCTATACCTGTGGTGAATTTTAGATTTGCAGTTTGCTGACAGTGACCACCAGTATATATAGCAGTACGGTACAGAAGGCCACTGCTCTACCTACCTCTGTGTCGTCAAGTATACTATCCATCTAGATTCTATACCTGTGGTGCAATTTAGTTTTGCAGTTTGCTGACAGTGACCACCAGTATATATAGCAGTACGGTACGGAAGGCCACTGCTCTACCTACCTCTGTGTCGTCAAGTATACTATCCATCTAGATTCTATACCTGTGGTGCATTTTAGTTTTGCAGTTTGCTGACAGTGACCACTAGTATATATAGCAGTACGGTACGGAAGGCCACTGCTCTACCTACCTCTGTGTCGTCAAGTATACTATCCATCTAGATTCTATACCTGTGGTGCATTTTAGTTTTGCAGTTTGCTGACAGTGACCACCAGTATATATAGCAGTACAGTACGGAAGGCCACTGCTCTACCTACCTCTGTGTCGTCAAGTATACTATCCATCTAGATTCTATACCTGTGGTGCATTTTAGTTTTGCAGTTTGCTGACAGTGACCACCAGTATATATAGCAGTGCGGTACGGAAGGCCACTGCTCTACCTACCTCTGTGTCGTCAAGTATACTATCCATCTAGATTCTATACCTGTGGTGCATTTTAGTTTTGCAGTTTGCTGACAGTGACCACCAGTATATATAGCAGTATGGTACGGAAGGCCACTGCTCTACCTACCTCTGTGTCGTCAAGTATACTATCCATCTAGATTCTATACCTGTTGTGCATTTTAGTTTTGCAGTTTGCTGACAGTGACCACCAGTATATATAGCAGTACGGTACGGAAGGCCACTGTTCTACCTACCTCTGTGTCATCAAGTATACTATTCATCTAGATTCTATACCTGTGGTGCATTTTAGTTTTGCAGTTCGCTGACAGTGACCACCAGTATATATAGCAGTACGGTACGGAAGGCCACTGCTCTACCTACCTCTGTGTCGTCAAGTATACTATCCATCTACATTCTATACCTGTGGTGCATTTTAGTTTTGCAGTTTGCTGACAGTGACCACCAGTATATATAGCAGTACGGTATGAAAGGCCACTGCTCTACCTACCTCTGTGTCGTCAATTATACTATCCATCTAGATTCTATACCTGTGGTGCATTTTAGTTTTGCAGTTTGCTGACAGTGACCACCAGTATATATAGCAGTACGGTACGGAAGGCCACTGCTCTACCTACCTCTGTGTCGTCAAGTATACTATCCATCTAGATTCTATACCTGTGGTGCATTTTAGTTTTGCAGTTTGCTGACATTGACCACCAGTATATATAGCAGTACGGTACGGAAGGCCACTGCTCTACCTACCTCTGTGTCGTCAAGTATACTATCCATCTACATTCTATACCTGTGATGCATTTTAGTTTTGCAGTTTGCTGACAGTGACCACCAGTATATATAGCAGTACGGTATGGAAGGCCACTGCTCTACCTACCTCTGTGTCGTCAAGTATACTATCCATCTAGATTCTATACCTGTGGTGCATTTTAGTTTTGCAGTTTGCTGACAGTGACCACCAGTATATATAGCAGTACGGTACGGAAGGCAACTGCTCTACCTACCTCTGTGTCGTCAAGTATACTATCCATCTAGATTCTATACCTGTGGTGCATTTTAGTTTTGCAGTTTGCTGACAGTGACCACTAGTATATATAGCAGTGCGGTACGGAAGGCCACTGCTCTACCTACCTCTGTGTCGTCAAGTATACTATCCATCTAGATTCTATACCTGTGGTGCATTTTAGTTTTGCAGTTTGCTGACAGTGACCACCAGTATATATAGCAGTACTGTACAGAAGGCCACTGCTCTACCTACCTCTGTGTCGTCAAGTATACTATCCATCTAGATTCTATACCTGTGGTGCTTTTTAGTTTTGCAGTTTGCTGACAGTGACCACCAGTATATATAGCAGTATGGTACGGAAGGCCACTGCTCTACCTTCCTCTGTGTCGTCAAGTATACTATCCATCTAGATTCTATACCTGTGGTGCATTTTAGTTTTGCAGTTTGCTGACAGTGACCACCAGTATATATAGCAGTACAGTACGGAAGGCCACTGCTCTACCTACCTCTGTGTCGTCAAGTATACTATCCATCTACATTCTATACCTGTGGTGCATTTTAGTTTTGCAGTTTGCTGACAGTGACCACCAGTATATATAGCAGTACGGTATGGAAGGCCACTGCTCTACCTACCTCTGTGTCGTCAATTATACTATCCATCTAGATTCTATACCTGTGGTGCATTTTAGTTTTGCAGTTTGCTGACAGTGACCACCAGTATATATAGCAGTACGGTACGGAAGGCCACTGCTCTACCTACCTCTGTGTCGTCAAGTAAACTATCCATCTAGATTCTATACCTGTGGTGCATTTTAGTTTTGCAGTTTGCTGACAGTGACCACCAGTATATATAGCAGTACGGTATGGAAGGCCACTGCTCTACCTACCTCTGTGTCGTCAATTATACTATCCATCTAGATTCTATACCTGTGGTGCATTTTAGTTTTGCAGTTTGCTGACAGTGACCACCAGTATATATAGCAGTACGGTACGGAAGGCCACTGCTCTACCTACCTCTGTGTCGTCAAGTATACTATCCATCTAGATTCTATACCTGTGGTGCATTTTAGTTTTGCAGTTTGCTGACAGTGACCACTAGTATATATAGCAGTGCGGTACGGAAGGCCACTGCTCTACGTACCTCTGTGTCGTCAAGTATACTATCCATCTAGATTCTATACCTGTGGTGCATTTTAGTTTTGCAGTTTGCTGACAGTGACCACCAGTATATATAGCAGTACTGTACAGAAGGCCACTGCTCTACCTACCTCTGTGTCGTCAAGTATACTATCCATCTAGATTCTATACCTGTGGTGCATTTTAGTTTTGCAGTTTGCTGACAGTGACCACCAGTATATATAGCAGTATGGTACGGAAGGCCACTGCTCTACCTTCCTCTGTGTCGTCAAGTATACTATCCATCTAGATTCTATACCTGTGGTGCATTTTAGTTTTGCAGTTTGCTGACAGTGACCACCAGTATATATAGCAGTACAGTACGGAAGGCCACTGCTCTACCTACCTCTGTGTCGTCAAGTATACTATCCATCTACATTCTATACCTGTGGTGCATTTTAGTTTTGCAGTTTGCTGACAGTGACCACCAGTATATATAGCAGTACGGTATGGAAGGCCACTGCTCTACCTACCTCTGTGTCGTCAATTATACTATCCATCTAGATTCTATACCTGTGGTGCATTTTAGTTTTGCAGTTTGCTGACAGTGACCACCAGTATATATAGCAGTACGGTACGGAAGGCCACTGCTCTACCTACCTCTGTGTCGTCAAGTAAACTATCCATCTAGATTCTATACCTGTGGTGCATTTTAGTTTTGCAGTTTGCTGACAGTGACCACCAGTATATATAGCAGTACGGTATGGAAGGCCACTGCTCTACCTACCTCTGTGTCGTCAATTATACTATCCATCTAGATTCTATACCTGTGGTGCATTTTAGTTTTGCAGTTTGCTGACAGTGACCACCAGTATATATAGTAGTACGGTACGGAAGGCCACTGCTCTACCTACCTCTGTGTCGTCAAGTATACTATCCATCTAGATTCTATACCTGTGGTGCATTTTAGTTTTGCAGTTTGCTGACAGTGACCACCAGTATATATAGCAGTACGGTACGGAAGGCCACTGCTCTACCTACCTCTGTGTCGTCAAGTATACTATCCATCTAGATTCTATACCTGTGGTGCATTTTAGTTTTGCAGTTTGCTGACAGTGACCACCAGTATATATAGCAGTACGGTACGGAAGGCCACTGCTCTACCTACCTCTGTGTCGTCAAGTATACTATCCATCCTTACCTGTGGTGCAGTTCAGTTGTGCGCAGTATATATAGTAGTAGGCCATTGCTATTGATACTGGCAAATAATTCCACACATTAAAAAATGGAGAACAAAAATGTGGAGGTTAAAATAGGGAAAGATCAAGATCCACTTCCACCTCGTGCTGAAGCTGCTGCCAGAAGTCATGGCCGAGACGATGAAATGCCATCAACGTCGTCTGCCAAGGCCGATGCCCAATGTCATAGTAGAGAGCATGTAAAATCCAAAAAACAAAAGTTCAGTAAAATGACCCAAAAATCAAAATTGAAAGCGTCTGATGAGAAGCGTAAACTTACCAATATGCCATTTACGGCAAGGAGTGGCAAGGAACGGCTGAGGCCCTGGCCTATGTTCATGGCTAGTGGTTCAGATTCACATGAGGATGGAAGCACTCATCCTCTCGCTAGAAAACTGCAGTGCCACTTCTAGATGGGCCAGGTGTTTGTGTCGGCAACTTGGTGCGCCTCTTTTTTTCTTTGCATCATGTGCTGTTTGGGGACTATTGTTTTGAAGTGCCATCCTGCCTGACCCTCCAGTGCCACTCCTAGATGGGCCAGGTGTTTGTGTCAGCCACTTGTGTCGCTTAACTTAGTCACACAGCGACCTTGGTGCGCCTCTTTTTTTCTTTGCATCATGTGCTGTTTGGGGACAATTTTTTTGAAGTGCCATCCTGCCTGATACTGCAGTGCCACTCCTAGATGGGCCAGGTGTTTGTGTCGGCCACTTGTGTTGCTTACCTTAGTCACACAGCAACCTTGGTGCGACTCTTTTTTTCTTTGCATCATGTGCTGTTTGGGGACTATTTTTTGGAAGTGCCATCCTGCGTGACACTGCAGTGCCACTCCTAGATGGGCCAGGTGTTTGTGTCGGCCACTTGTGTCGCTTAGCTTAGTCACACAGTGACCTCGGTGCGCCTCTTTTTTTCTTTGCATCATGTGCACTTTGGGGACCATTTTTTTGAAGTGCCATCCTGCCTGACACTGCAGTGCCACTCCTAGATGGGCCAGGTGTTTGTGTCAGCCACTTGTGTCGCTTAGCTTAGTCACACAGCGACCTTGGTGCGCCTCTTTTTTTCTTTGCATCATGTGCTGTTTGGGGACTATTTTTTAAATCTGCCAACCTGTCTGACACTGCAGTGCCACTCCTAGATGTGCCAGGTGTTTGTGTCGGCCACTTGGGTCGCTTAGCTTAGTCACACAGCTACCTCTTTGCGCCTCTTTTTTTCTTTGCATCATGTGCTGTTTGGGGACAATTTTTTTGAAGTGCCATCCTGTCTGACACTGCAGTGCCACTCCTAGATGGGCCAGGTGTTTGTGTCGGCCACTTGTGTCGCTTAGCTTAGTCACACAGCGACCTTGGTGCGCCTCTTTTTTTCTTTGCATCATGTGCTGTTTGGGGACAATTTTTTTGAAGTGCCATCCTGCCTGACACTGCAGTGCCACTTCTAGATGGGCCAGGTGTTTGTGTTGGCCACTTGTGTCGCTTAGCTTAGTCACACAGCGACCTTGGTGCGCCTCTTTTTTTCTTTGCATCATGTGCTGTTTGGGGACTATTTTTTTGAAGTGCCATCCTGCCTGACACTCCAGTGCGACTCCTAGATGAGCCAGGTGTTTGTGTCGGCAACTTGTGTCACTTAGCTTAGTCACACAGAGACCTTGGTGCGCCTCTTTTTTACTTTGCATCATGTGCTGTTTGAGGACTATTTTTTGAAGTGCCATCCTGTCTGACACTGCAGTGTCACTCCTAGATGGGCCAGGTGTTTGTGTCGGCCACTTGGGTCGCTTAGCTTAGTCACACAGCTACCTCATTGCGCTTCTTTTTTTTCTTTGCATCATGTGCTGTTTGGGGACTATTTTTTTTAAGTGCCATCCTGTCTGACACTGCAGTGCCACTCCTAGATGTGCCAGGTGTTTGTGTCGGCCACTTGTATCGCTTAGCTTAGTCACACAGCGACCTTGGTGCACCTTTTTTTTTCTTTGCATCATGTGCTGTTTGGGGACTATTTTTTTGAAGTGCCATCCTGCCTGACACTGCAGTGCCACTCCTAGATGGGCCAGGTGTTTGTGTCGGCCACTTGTGTCGCTTAGCTTAGCCATCCAGCAACCTTGGTGCAAATTTTAGGACTAAAAATAATATTGTGAGGTGTGAGGTGTTCAGAATAGACTGAAAATGAGTGTAAATTATGGTTATTGAGGTTATTAATACTATGGGATCAAAATGACCCCCAAATTCTATGATTTAAGCTGTTTTTGAGGGTTTTTTGTAAAAAAACACCCGAATCCAAAACACACCCGAATCCGACAAAAAAATTTCAGGGAGGTTTTGCCAAAACGCGTCCGAATCCAAAACACGGCCGCGGAACCGAATCCAAAGCCAAAACACAAAACCCGAAAAATTTCCGGTGCACATCACTACTTACAGGTAACATTGTTTATGCTGGTCAGTTGAACTATACGTACAGTATTTTAAAAATACTATTGTTTTATCTGATACGCATATAAATTGTAATTTCTAACTAGACAATAGGCTCCATTGTTATGCATGATTCTCGTGAATGTAACCCTATCTCTAAGATGCAACATTGCTGAGATTCTGTAATAATTCTTTATCTTTGGCACACAAGCATATCAAACAATCTAGTTTGTCTAGACGCAGTTTAATACAGTTCTATTAATGAAACACATGAAAGTTAGGCTGGGATATGCATTCAGGCAATGACATTCTAGACAGCAGCCATAGTGATTATTTGATTTTCATTGTGAACTTAAACAAGCAATCGTAGTGAGGTGGTTTGAGTGTCAGTCTTTAGTAAAGACTATATATTCAGCTATTTCACTCTAGACTTGAAAACAGAAACTAATTAATTGTAAATTGCAATGCAATATTATTTCTCTGCAGGCAGTAGGGAAATTTACTTTCTCAGTTGGCTTTTTTAAAGAAAAAAAGATGGAAAATGAAACCAAAAGGCAAAAGCTAAGCATGTCTTTGAAATAATGTTTATATTTGCTAGTCTGCTTACTAGGGTTATCAGCCATAGTTTCATGTACTGGAGTAAAAAGATTTTAGTGAACTGAAGATAGTATTTTTAAAAAAAAATCACATAATCCAATACTTCCAGCAGTCCTGTCTTACCATTGGACAGTCTTAATTAAATACATTTGTCAGATTGGATGCATAGTTACTATGCATTGCATGGATGGGAGGCAATTAAGAGACCGCCTGTTGGAATCCCAGCCGTCACAATGCCGATACCGGGATCCCAACAGGTGTTGAAATGCCACCATCGGAATACCGGCACCACATGCTTTTCTCCCTCCTGTGGCGAGCGTAGCGAGCCCGCAAGGGACTTTTTAATGCTCGCACCGCTGCTGGCATAATGGTGTCCGGGATCCCACTGTCGGGATCATGACAGCCATGATCCTGGCCGCTGGTAATATGTATGAATTCTGCCTGGATATCTGAGAAGCAATGAACCTAAATAAAAAGCCTCTAATGTGAATTAGCAAACACATATGTATAAATTCTCATAACTTGTCAGTGGTATGATCATTTTCCTTATTATATAATATTACATGATTTAACTGTTTGTCTTCTAGTGTACCACATGGAAAAAATATATTTGGTTAAAGTATTACTTTGAAATCAATGCATTTTAATAAGGGGAAAATTGGCTATAAGTATAAATTAGATAATTATATATAAGCAATATCACAATCAACAAGAATTAAACCACAGAAAATGTAATTCACATGAATTATAAGGCAAGGAATTGCTATGAAAAATGAAGCTAGAATTCTCAATGTTGTTTAACAATGCTGGCCATGAATGCAACAATTTGTACCTGATGTTCCAGCTGCCAATTGTTAGAACTGTTTTGAGCTATGTAAAATAGTTTGTCTTAGTGATCAGTTGTAGTTTCATTGGAGCAGCACATGTCAATGCAGATGCTAAAGTGACAATGTGTAATCTAAGGCAGTCAGATACTGTAGATTTAATGATTATACAGTTTTCTAGTCTAGTGCTGAATTGTAATGCAATTAAAGCATAATGTACAGTATGTAGTAGCTTCTTATGTAATAGCAAGTATATACTGATTATTTGTTTAGAAATTGCTAAAACAACATAATAATTTTCTTTAGTTATTGATGCCAAGAACTTCCCCTATTCTTTGAAACATTTTGATATTTTTAATAATGAATTGATTACATGCTCAAGTCAAAGTTCTTCCTGACATAAAGAACCTAGTGTTTTGAAAATTGTCACTTTGTTTACTAAAATGTGTTAAATGTGGCACTTACCTGTCGGCATGTTGCCTACTGTTCAAATTTACTTAGCTCCTGCTAGGTTTGTGCTCATAACAACCTTTGTGAATTCCAGCAACATAAATGACAAGTGTTTGAGAAATTCTTTCAAGAATTTGTGTTACCTAAACATTCTTTGCTTATACATATAACATTTAAGACAATATTTGTACTTTATTTATTAGAATAGGAGTGACATAATTATACATACCAGGATTGTCGATGTTGTATAATAACTGTACACAGTATACTGTAGAACAGAGCCAGAGATAATTGATTTGGGAAGTCACTGGAAGTCCAAAAATTCTACCGCATGGCAAATTTTGTTTTGTGCAAATGCACCTATTCATCCACCCCATGCATACATAGATAGGCTTAACCCCATTCTGGAATCTGGCACCACCCTTTTGTGGGATTTCTCATTTGACTGGATATACCTTACGACAGAGTTTCCCGCATTGCAGTTTTTAAGTATATACATGATTTAGTCCAAATGGTTAAATCAAATTGACTGAGGTACTAATTAAGTCATCTATGCTCAAGCATGTATATCCTTAAAGCCTGGAATGTAATGGTGGATTATGGGAAACTCTGCATTATGGTGTAGGGAGTAAGAATGTCATATAGTTCATATAGAAATCTGGTATATAATTGTAGATTATTTGCATATTGTCCATAGGGAGTAAAATAAAATTCCACAATCTTTTTGTCAGTGAAGTTGCTAAAATACTGTGGCTACCTTTACACGTGAGAGGTGATTTGGAGAACAATTACTAATATTCTCCCAAAATCATTTTCTTTAAATGTTAATAGTTAGAAAAGCACTACTGTCCATGATATTTTAAAACCATTAAAAAGAAGTTTGGATGATTCACATGTTGCCTTTTCATTTAAGATACATTTTCTATTTTCCATTACCTATCCACATCGTTCAACATTTTCCAGGACTGCTCATATAAAATATGTTCTTTCTTTTACAGACAGATTTAAAATAGCTACAGAAAGAAGAAATAATTCCTGTATTTATATTCCAGCTATGGTCAGTGAGTCACTGATGTTAGTGCACTTCTGTTAGAACTGCAATCAGCTGGGATCATATATTTTATGATTTTTTTTCTGTTTTATTTAAAATTAATACACCCTGGAAAATGCTGTTATATTTCAGCTCTTTAAATAAACCTTTTTTTATAGTTACCAATGAAATGTGCCAATATCTTCACTTCTGTAGTTTCCAAATAAAAAACCTACATTTTTGTATCTGAAATATCCATATGTCCTGTTTTATTATATTATTTGATTATTCCATTGAAAAAAAGAATAAATCTGTAATAACTTTTCCACTGCTCCAAAATATTTCCATTGCTACAGTATCTTTTCACAACTGTAGCGTTAAACCAAAAAGGAAAAAAAAAAATCACACACGGATATTAATATTCAGGGATGACACTAAACTTTAAATATAAGAACATGCCATGTACAAAAACACAATAAACATTAATCTTGCACGTTTTGAACGCGGATGAGCAATCTCTCTTGTTGTTATGACAGCCTACACCTGCAAAGCGATCTCCACACTTCATACAGAGATATGAAAATTGGAACATTTCTGCTACGTTATAAAGTTAAAAGAATATTTTGCAAATAAAAAACATACTTGCTTGTTGGCAAATACCAGAAAAGTTGGATGATTTGTTTTCCTTCATATACACCACAATGTGACTCATCTGCAATATATTCTTAGATTAAGCTAGGCAAGTTGCTCATTACACACGGCTGGAATGACATGTGGCTATGGTTAAACAACTAGTCCCACATACTTCAAAATTTTTAGGTTAATTTGCAAGTCCAACTTTTGAAAGTTGAGCTGGCATTGTCCCATCTTCTGCACTTACTGTGGTAGACATAAGCTTATATCTGAAAGCAAAGGTCAAGGGTTTAGAGCACCAAAAAGATTAAAGCCATTCTCTTTTTCTTAAATGTGACACATTAGCTTCCATGGGGGACATTTCTTGTGCAATCGCAAAGTATCTTAAATTTGAAATGCATGCTATTTTACCACATAAGCATAAGTATATGCATATGTTACACTATGGTAAAATGTGTTAAAGATGAGCAAATTCCCCATGATTTGAGATCCCAGAATGAATATACGCCAATAATTTGATCTTTTGCAAATATTCTATCTCCTGCAAATGGTTTCCCAAACTGGGGAGCCAGACGGAATACGTCTCCTGACCGCCGGTCACAATACCAATGCTGGGATAACGGCATCTGAAAATCCCACTGGTCGACATGCCAACCACCAGGGACCTTTCCCATTCGTGGGTGTCCACGACACCCATAGAGTGGGAATAGAACCTGTGGTAAGTGCAGTGAGCCTCTGAGCCTGCAAGGGGCTTCATTGTGCTCGCCTCCTGCTGGCCATCTAGCAGCCAGGATCCCGCTGTTGGTATTGTGACCGGCGGTCTCCTGACTTCCGGTCACACATACCCAACGTGAGCCAGACAGCAGATTTTAAAAAACATGCAGAATGTTTTAAGATAAAAAAAAATAATTAGAATGATTACTTTAGTGTTCGAGTCTTTTTTACTTGATTTTTAAAATTCAGCATTAAAAAAAAAACATTTTAAAACATAATTTAGAGGTAACACTTTTTCTAGAACCAATTTACTGCCAAATTTTTAAACAATTGATGGAACATTTTCCTTATTTGCATAGTTCATTTAGTTTTAAAAAAGCAAGTTATATTAGATAGAATTTCCAATAGTAAAATAATGTGTGAACAAATCAATCAAAATTGCCCAGTACAGGAAACAACTGAATGCTTGTCTGAGATCCATAGACGATATATTCAAAAGTGATATCTACAGTGGAAAGTCCTCCTTTGAAAGTTATCCAGTGGTAGGCCCCAGCAAGGTAAGAAGCCCCTATGTATTTATACTCAATGGCTACTCGTTAATGCAAATATCTAACTAGCCAATCATTCACCAGCTCAATGCATAATGGCAAGCAGACATGATGAAGAGGTTCAGTTGTCCTTCAGGCTAAACACCAGTATAGAAGAAATGTCAGCTAAGAAAAGAAAACTGAAGCTACACACAGGCTCTCCAAAACTAGATAGTTGACGATTGTAAAAACTTTCCCCGTTTATATATAACCAATTGTTTGTAGCCCGGCACTCTAATATTAAAACACCTGCTCCTGGTGTCCGAGCCTGACACACATACAGTTACCTTTCCTTGGACGGCTGGCACTCTCTGGAGACTTAAAAAAACGCAGTACACAGTTGTTACTGAACGGTCAATGTTTCGGAGGACTGTTTATTCCTCTTTTGTCCTGATGAAGGAGATAATATATACACATAATGTCTCCAGTATAGTGCCAGATACACATAATGACCCCAGTAGTGCAGTGCCAGATAGACACGACATGCCCCTCAGCACTGCCAGATACACATGATATGTCCCCCAGCAGTGCCAGATACACATGACTTGCCCCCCAGCAGCACCAGATACACATAATCTGCCCTGCAGCAGTGCCATATACACATGATATGCCCCCCAGCAGTGCCAGATATACATGATATGCCCCCCAGCAGTGCCAGATACACATGATATGCCCCCCAGCAGTGCCAGATACACATGATATGCCCCGCAGCAGTGCCGGATACACATGATATGCCCCCCAGCACTGCCAGATACACATGATATGCCCCCCAGCAGTGCCAGATACACATGATATGCCCCACAGCAGTGCCAGATACACATGATTTGCCCCCAGATACACATGTACCCACAGTGCCAGATACATATATGCCCCACAATGCCAGATACATAGATGCCCCACAGTGCCAGATACATACATTCCCCACAGTGCCAGATACATATATGCCCCCCACAGTGCCAGATACACATGTCCCCTAGTGGCAAATATACCTCCAGTGCCAGATACACATGTCTAAATAGTGCCAGATATGCCTCCAATGCCAGATACATGTCCCCACAGTGCCAGATATGCCCCAATGCCAGATACACATGTCCCCATAGTTCCAGATATGCCCCCAGTGCCAGATACACATGTCCCCATAGTGCCAGATATGCCCCAGTGCCAGACATGTCCCCAGTGCCAGATACACATGTCCCCACAGTGACAGATATGCTCCCAGTGCCAGATACACATGTCCCCATAGTGCCAGATATGCCCCCAGTGCCAGACATGTCTACAGTGCCAGATACACATGTCCCCACAGTTCCAGATATGCCCCCAATGCCAGATACACGTCCCCACAGTGCCAGATATGCCCCAATTCCAGATACACATGTCCCCATAGTGCCAGATATTCCCCCAGTGCCAGATACACATGTCCCCATAGTGCCAGATATGCCCCCAGTGCCAGACATGTCCCCAGTGCCAGATACACATATCGTTACCGTTGCCTGGCGGCTGACCAAAAGAGACAACACAAAATGGGTGGTTTTGGCATCCTAACGCTCAGAGTAGGGTCCCAATAAAACCATCAGGTTCATGTATTTTTCATTCCATCCACAAGCATACCAGATGAGGCAGCCATGTTGGGTGCACTGCGAAGGTTACACTGTGGGAAAACTGACACTTGTGTAGTAGTAGGAAATACCCTGTACGGAAAGATCCACGTGAAGTACATCCTGTCTGTGGAGGAACCATCTGAGGCAACCATCTTGGGTGCATTGCGTAGGTTGCTTCTGGCATTGTGTGCAATCAGTAGAGGTACACATTACCATAATAGCACACAGTGGGGCTGCAGTACTCTGCAAGAAGAAAAAAAAAAGCACATGGTAAGGACACATTTGCAGTAAACCAACGGAAGGAGGAGAATTAAGATTATAAAATTATAAATGTCTTGGTCTCATGGGAGCAGTACGGGTGGGTTTGAGAATGTGGGGAGCACACTAATGTCCAATGGAAATGTCCCTGCTGAGCCTGGTCCTGGTGCTTTCTCCCCTCAACTTCCTGCTCACCTTGAGGGGTAGGCCCAGAGGCAGTCCTGATGTCCTCAGATGGAAGCATAGTAGGTCTGGTGTCCTGGTGTTCTCAGATGGAAGCATAGTAGGTCTGGTGTCCTGCTGTTCTCATGGTGAGGAGAGGCCACATACTGATCCTGAGCTGCAGTGTTTGTTTTTAGTTCTCAATTCTCATTGTATTCTCTTACAATTTTTCTGTATTCATTATGCCCCCATCAAAAAATTAACACTTCAGAAAACCTGGGCTTTTTGAGAAGCCACTTGTCTCCTCAGTGTTCTTTGTGCTTCGTGCTTCTGAACAAGGGAGATATTAATATATATATATATATATATATATATATATATATAGACAATACAAAAATATCCTTATCTTGCGCTCGCAGAACCAGCAGCACTACAGGTGAGACCTCCGTTGCCGGATCTCAGACAAACATAAGATAGAAAACACAAATCCTGAGCGCGCTCTGTTTGATGTATAGATATAGCGGAAGTCCTTCCAAGTAGGTGTATCTTATACTATGGATGATTGGATTTCTTGGGTTACTGCAGTGGATAACCCCTTAGCAAGGTGTGCGCTTGGCGAAGGGAGTCATTTTCCTAACTGGAATACTGACTAATGACTGATAAACCCAACGCATTTCATCAGTTTGACTTCATCAGGGGTAACAGAAATATATTTTTGTATTGGAGCACCTATACACTGTATAATTCTGCATACAGAATATTATGATCAACCTTTAGATAATTAAACTCATTGCATAAAAAAGAGGTAATATTCCTTTAAGAATTGACTTCATGGTCAGACTTTACTATGTCCGCCTGAACATCAAAACTCCTACACACATGGTTGCAGCCTGAGAAATCCTCTGGATACAGTTGTGGGCCCTATGTGGGAGTTCCAGTGCTTTAAGCATTTACTAACTCTGTCTCTGGATATACCAATTGATACACTATTGCACTTTTAAAAAATAGGTATTTTAACCGAGTGTACCGAACTAATCTATATGTTCAGGCGGACATAGTAAAGTCTGACCATGAAGTCAATTCTTAAAGGAATATTACCTCTTTTTTATGCAATGAGTTTAATTATCTAAAGGTTGATCATAATATTCTGTATGCAGAATTATACAGTGTATAGGTGCTCCAATACAAAAATATATTTCTGTTACCCCTGATGAAGTCAAACTGATGAAATGCGTTGGGTTTATCAGTCATTAGTCAGTATTCCAGTTAGGAAAATTACTCCCTTCGCCAAGCGCACACCTTGCTAAGGGGTTATCCACTGCAGGAACCCAAGAAATCCAATTATCCATAGTATAAGATACACCTACTTGGAAGGACTTCCGCTATATCTATACATCAAACAGAGCGCGCTCAGGATTTGTGTTTTCTATATATATATATATATATATTTATATATGGAAATTGGAATTTGAGGAAATAAAAATAAAATGTAAAAAGTCTATGATATCTTACTAAGAGGTCCCATGTAATAGTTACCCCATCAAACATATAAGATGCCATCTATGTAAAGTAAGAATAAAAAATAATACTGCAATTTTGGCAATATTTTTTAAATAATTTTTTTGGAGAGGTTAACAGTTAATTGTCTTAAGACTTTAGATAGGCCTATCTTTCTACTGTAATCTGCTTGTCTTGAAAAATGAAAAGTTAGAACAGTATGGATGGTGTATTGGTTAGCATTACTGCGTCACAGCACAGAGGTCATGGTTCAATTCCCATGACAGCCCTAAATGTGTGGAGTTTGCATATTCTCCCTGTTCTTTTGTGGATTTACTCCGGATACTCCGGTTTCCTCCCACAATCCAAAAATATACTGATTCTATGTTTCTCGTCCAAATAAATAATATTCAAAATATAGCAAAACTTTGTGTGCTAAGCTGACAAATCAAAATATATAGCCAGCACTTTATATTACAGTACATCTAATAGTTCACACACTGTACTATAAACTATTTTGTTTATAGGCATATAGGAATTTTCACAGTTCAAATGTTGTCAAAGGCAACACCCCTACTTTTTATTTAATAATGAATAAATATGAGGGTGGTTCAATTGGTAAGGTAGCAACACCTCTCACATAAGTAATGCTCTATATTTCATTCTAATTTCCCACCAGGCTAGGCCAGGTAGACCATTGATTCCCTTCACGGCCATTAGACTGCACCTCATATCAGTTATACTATCCCAAAATCAAGTGTAAGATGTCGGGGCTGCCAGAAACATGGTCAAACATTGAGGCGCTTAGTGTGGTTAGATTTCTGCATCTAAAGAGCACATCAGCAGCTGAAATTCATTGCCAACTTGTTGAGGTGTCCGGTGATAACGCTATGTCATAGGAACAGGTTTTGGTTTGGTGCACTGCCTTTGATAACAGCAGGACAGACGTTCCCATAGGCAGTGCAACAAACTTAAACCTGTTTCCATGACATGAAGTTATCACCCTACCTTGGCAAGTTGGTGATGAATGTCAGCTGCCGATGTGCCTTTAGATGCAGAAATCTGATCACACTAATGTTTGACCATGTTTTCCGGCAGCCCCGCCATCTTACAACTGATGTTGGGACAGTATGAATGATATGAGGCACAATCTAATGGCAGTGAGGGGAAGCAATGGCCTACCTGCCCTGGCCTGGTGGGAAATTACTGTAAAATGAAGTAGAGGACATTACACACGTGAGAGGTCTTGTTACCTTACTTATTGAACCACCCTAGTACAACGGGTTTGTGCCTCATTCCAGTGAAAGGTTGCAACTTGAAGTCAAGTTATTGCAGCCTACAGGTTTATATGTGTATGGTAGTACCTGCCAGGAAACAGTTGGCATGCTGTCTGACCCTTCTTCGCCTCTGGTGGTAAGCCAGATTTAATGGTGGTGATAAACTCTATGCCAATGTATCCAGCTCCTCAGATATGGACAGTTTACCAATACATGAAGGGTCGTAAAAGTATTGTTTATTGGGCTGGAAATAGTAAATAGAATACAGCTTTATATGCATTTGTAGGCACACAGGTCAAAGGAAACACAATGTAAAAAATTGTTTTTTTACTTAAAAATTATTTTAGATGCATTTCTAGGAAAGTGTTAAAAACAGAGGTTGAATAATAAAGTTCAATAGATAACCAAGAGGAAAGAGAAGATATGTGTGTCAGCAGAACTTTTTCATTCGCTGGAATTTACAGTCCTGTGCTTAAATCAAATGAACTTGCTGTGTATGCGCAAATGTGAAGACCTTTTAATCCATGTTCTGAACAAAATGAACAAAGAAAGGCTGTTTAATAACTACAGTATTTATACTATCAATCTGAAAAATCTGCTGTAAGGTAAATAACTCATGTCTACGCTGAGAGCCAACAGAGCCGCCAGAGCTGATTGCAAGGCCATGTGCTAGGATGTGCTTTTTAGCAGGTAGCAATGGTTATGTTTACATTTCAAATTGGAACTTGATCATCTGGAGAATTGAGAGGCTTGATTTACTGATGTACGCTGTCTGTGTATTAGATGCATTTATCAGCATACTTACATTACCATATCTGTGTTAGAGTTGCACACAACTTAAGATCTTAACTACACTATTTGAAGATATATTTAGTGCAAAATTGGAAGCTTCTCAAAGGGGCATGAATATCTTACATCTGCATGCCTTCATTGTACTTTTCTCCCACATTAATGACCATCTTCTGCCTCTCTGAGGGAGCTACAAATGCAACTCTAAGGGGCATATTCAATTAGGGGCTATTGTCACGCATGTTCATCACAGTTAGCAGGGATTACCCCACTAAAGTGAATCCCTGTTGGCGTACTTTTCCTTGCAACAGGAAAACCCTGTGGCAAATTGAATATGCCCCTAAATAAGATTGCAAGTTGTATGCATAGGAACATATAGGACTTGAATTATATCAAAATACTTGTGGGCATTCACTTCTCTTAAATATACAGCAGACTTTTATTATTTAGAGTTCCTCATTGTTTGCTAGAATGTTCACCCACTAATATCACTGACTTTGCAATTCATTATCGTTCTTAGGTTTTCCCTTTTTTGTTAATAATATATACTTGATATCATTTGATGTATTTTTATAAATTTTTGTTGTATTAATAAAATGTGTGCCTAATTGAGCAAGTTTTCTATAGTAATTTTACTTGCTATGATCGGTTGTCATTTGCTTTAGTCCTTATATTTGTATATTTGCATTGCAATCTAGTCCCACTTTGGGTTTAGTGTTTCAAGTTGTGCGCATGCACAGGGCCTCATATTGTATTAAGATGCATCTTTATGCTATGCAAGCACATACATGCAACTCTAAATCAAGCCCTATGCATTTTCACTGGAATCTCTCTGGAACATAATCATTTTATACAATACAGTCCAGGAGGAAGATGTTTAATGACTCAGTGAAAAGAGTGTCATGCTGGGACTTCAAACATCATTGTCCTGTAACATTAAAATAATGAGGTCATAATGCAATGTGAACATAATGTTGGACTAGAGATGTGGCCTATTTATTCAGTGAGTCTTCATTGTGAGGACTCTGTACAATCATGTGCTGTAACAGTGCTGAGAAGTGTTCATAGGGAGAGACACCTTAATTCATGTAAGTGATAGCAAATATGATGGTGCAAGATATCATCAATAGAGGTGGAATTAGCTTTTAATTATAGTGTAACTTTTGCTAGCTAGTCATGGTAAAATGAGGGCATAGAATATATCTTATGGCATAGTTGTCTGATAGCAGTGTCGGACTGGTATATGAAGCGCCCATTGGATGAATGCAGTAGTAGGGGCACATGCTTAATGCTTAAGGGGTGTGGTCAGCCACCAAAGGGGGTGTGGCCACCCCCACAGAGGTGTGGCTATGTATTAAAGAATGCATGGCCTGGGCGCCTTTGTAAATATAGTATATACTGGTAGTGCATGCATGATTTCCTACCAGATTGCTAACAGCAATGCATTGTAGTGAATACACCTTTGTTCCAAGAAAGTAGTATATGCAGTGCTGCAAGTATGGCGGTATGGGGGCGGTACTACATACCTGTAAGAAATTGCCGGCTGGTATGCGCAGTACCGCCGGCTCGACTGCCATGCTTGCAGCCACTGCTGTGCTGTGTGTGAGGAAAAGAGAGCACAGCACATGCCTTTCCTGTGTCCCTCAGTGCTCATCCAGTCTCTGGTGGCAGCAGCGTGTCTCTCAAATGAGCCGCCGGTTCGTGAGCCAATCAGAGCTCACGGAACGGCAGCTGCAACTCCTGATTGGTTGCCGGTCTGCAAGCTCTGATTGGCTTACTAACTGGCACCTTATTTGAGAGACACGCCACTGCCAGGGACCGGATGGGCACTGAGGAACAGAAGAGGCGAGCACTGCGCTCTCCTCCCCTCACACACAGCAACAGTAATGGTGAGTGGGCAAAGAGGGGGGAGAGTTTACCTGGCACTGGGGTGGCATATCTGGCACTGGGGACATATTTATATCTGGCATTGTGGGGGCATATCTGGCACTATGGGGGAATGTCTGGCACTGGGGGCATATGTGTATCTGGCACTCTGGGGGCATATTTGGCACTATGGGGGAATATCTGGCACTGGGGGCATATGTGTATCTGGTACTGTGGGGGCATATCTGATACTATGGGGGCATATCTGGCTCTGGGGGCATATGTGTATCTGGCACTGTGGGGGCAAATACGTATCTGGCACTGTGGGGGCATATTTGTATCTGGCACTGTGGGGGGCATATGTGTATCTGGCACTGTGGGGGCATATGTGTATCTGGCACTGTGGGGCATATTTGTATCTGGCACTGTGGGAGCATATCTGGCAACATGGGGGAGTATGTGTATCTGGTACTGTGGGGGCATATCTGGAACTGTGGGGGCATATGTGTATCTGGCACTGCACTACTACGGGCATATGTGTATCTGGCACTCCACTATTGGGGGCATATATGTGTCTGGCACTATTGGGGTCATGTGTGTATCTGTCCCCCATATGTGTATCATGCCTCTCTTTTCATTGGCCACACTCCATGTGGCATGTGGTCACACCCATTTTTGGTGCGCATGCTTTAGGTGTGCATACACAGTATCACTAAGAAATGTTTCCTACTTGCACCACTTAGTATATGTAACATATGTACTATATCATTAATAAAAAAATGGTGGTGATCCTGTCTATGTATACCATATTAATGCACTGTACATGTAATAGGGCACGTAAACCCTTTATATGATTTTCTTGGTCAAGAGAGAAGGAGGTTGCAAGACACTGATACATTTTAGCATTTTTTCTTAGTAATGGGACCATGTGACATTTTTGCAAACTAATAGGTGTTACCAAGTTTCTTAATAATTACCTTATACAATGCAAAACACTTCCAAAATCATAAAGGGGAAATACAGGTCATTTAGTTCTACTTCCTTTACTCTATTTTGCAATAATTAACATATCATTTCACCTAGAACATGGGTCTTCAAACTTTGGTCCTCCAGCTGCTATGGAACTACACATCTGGGCATGCCCTGCCTCAGTTTTGCATGCCTTAATAGCAAAACTGTGGCAGATCATGCTGAGATGTGTAGTTCCACAGCAGCTGGAGGGCCTACGGTGCACTTAACAAGATTTTAATGCACGGCCTCAAGAGCTGCAAGGTAAAATAAGCTGCACCCTCTGTGGCTTAATGAACAGGGAAACCTATAGAATCCAGCACTTAACGAGGAATCTATGGGTTAACAGTGAGGTAAATTAAGAAAAATTGAGTAGCTGCGGGCGTTAAACATGGAAATTTACCCATACTTTAAACACCATGGTTAACTGAATCTGCCCACAAGTGTTCATACAGATGTGTCCTCTTACATCCTTGCTGCAGTCATACGAAACAGCCCTTCAAGTTGCGCCATGATGTGGCAGGACCCGGTGGCGCCGAGCAACTTATTTGCAATTTTTTTCCTGCAAAAATGCGTCTTAGGCGCAATGTTATGCAATAGGACGCACAAGCAGTTTCTGTTGATTACAATTATATGCAGTATGCCTATATTCTGTGTGTAATTGCATCTGTATCTGCATCCAAAATGCCACGTTACCAGTGCCAGATTAAGGTCCTCATGGGCCTGGAGCTGAAATTCACAAAGGGCCTATTGTGTGCTGCCAAAGTGGGTGTGGCCAGCATGGTGGGGGTGTGGCAACTGATATGAGGGTGTGGTATGTGCCGTAGAGTGTGGCTAGCACCATGGAGGACATAGCTAACCACCTACCTTCAACCACCTCAATCTCCATTACGTCTTTGTTTATGTTTACCATACACCACCTGTTATATTATTCACCACTGAATTTAAAAAAATACATAAAAAGCAAAAACTAGAGTTTATTAATAAAATGCAAACAATTTTATTTATAAAGTGATTTAACAGAAACATACCTGAAATATGCTAGTTTTCCAATATTTAACTTTGAACAAAGTACAAGGTGCAGACCATGAAAACATAATAAATAACACTAAATAAATATTAAATAACACAAAAAAAATGTGAACTACAGTATGACTGCAAAATAGGTGACCTGCTCTTCAATTAAGACCTCGCAGTGTTTAAAATCACAGGTACTATAGGCTATTTCGCTCTATATTTCAAACCAGAAAGTAATGCTCAAGAGACCTCACTCTCAATTGAATAGGCCCCTATGACTTAATCATATTACCAGAGATATTATCACCTATGATAAATCTGACATAGACATACGAGTGCCATATAGACTGCAATATCAGATAGGCAACGATCCATTGGGCTCACAAAATAACAGTTTGTAAAGACTCAAACTTTTAACTTGGTAATGAAATAAATCCAAAAGCTATTTAATCAGAAAACATTGGTGAATTTAAGAGCATGTGTTCTCAAATAAACCACACTTAAAATTACATTTCAGGTTATAACAGGTACACAACAACCAGACTACAAACTGACGATATTGAACAAGTATTGCTAAACGTTAACTTTTCTTGCTTTACGACTGGAAAATTCTTCTATTACAGTTTCCATTAGGAAAAATTAGGAAAAATTACCAGGTAGGCGCTTAATACCAATTGGTGGACACAATGATAAAAAATTAAATCAATTTATTAAATAAATTAACAACAAATAACAAATAACACATAAAAGTAAATAAAAATAAACAAGACCACAATACAATATTAATATAAAACTGAGGTTCCGGAGACCTCTAGGTTGAACAGTGAATTAAACCTTAATTAAGTATACTCAGAGGGCCGTCACAGTACCTAGATATTAGAGAATAATTCTTTAATAGCTATTTAGCTATATGGAGTTTCTTGCCCAGATGTAAAAAAACACAAGAGTACTTGGCACAATTGTGCATGTGGGTGTCCTCACATTGTATATTAGATTCCAATTAGGAAAGAGTTCATCACTTGCCGATTTTAGTATAAGCGGTGCAGAGGTAGGCAGTAGAAAGATAGCTGTTACTCACAGACTGGACGGTGTTTTCTTTTGCTGTACCACAATGGTACCGGTGTACATAGCCGCTCTCTATCACCCTTAGCACAGGTGAGAAATCCGTCAGCGGCAGGACTCGTCCGTGGCGTGAGCAGTCTGTAGCGTCAGCTGAAAAACCGCTCTCTCCTCCGGCAGAGTGTAAGTGCACCGGTACAGCGTGCTCCACCCCCAGTGCTGGTGGAATGGTGTTCACCAAAATAAATCACCAGGCGTTCCCAGTGTGATCCAAGGGACTAAATGAATCGGTCACGCTGAAGATGTACCGAATGCCGGCAGTGGTTTAGATGAGCTGCTGGGAGGACACACTTCAGTTCTTGTTGGCAATAGGTACTGGGGCTCCTTCTCTCTGTACCCTCAACGCGTTTCTCCGCACCCCAGGCGGCTTCTTCAAGAGGCAGAGTGTTCTACTCAGAGCATTGCTTCTCACTCTTTTGTACCTTATCAGTTCTAATTAGTGAGAGCAGGTGTATATGAAAATTCAACAGGTGCATTCTGATTTGCACTTTCATATATTATATTATATTTTTTTCCTATTTCCATAGTTCTCCATTTCAATAACATTACGTCCAAAGGGGTAGCCTTGGATGAAAGAGAATAAGTTGGCTGATGCCCATAATCGTGGGTGGACCTGACATTCTCTCTATACTGCTAGCGACATGTCAGTTCCCTGGTCTGCTCACGTTTTTGGGTATCAGTTTTATGTCAGTCTGAAACATTTTATCTGATTATCCATGTATTCTTCAATTGGGCCCCCCTAGTGAGAAAATGTTTAGAATGTTTTTCAAAAACATATATGCTAGTAAAAATCACATAGTAACAGAGTCCTCTACTTTATATACTGTGAATGTATGTGTAAAGATATAGAGTTTGAGATGTCTCGGTATTATAGCTATAGATATGTAAAAATAAAAATAAAAATATAAATATAAATAGAAACAAAAATAAAAACAATATAAACAAAGTAATTTAAACATGAGTGATCTATCCAATTGAGAAATTAATATGTGATAAAGAATGTAGTAATATTAACTTGTTTATTATTAAAATAGTTAATATCCTGCTTTACAATTGGAAAATATCAAGTATCACAGTTGTCTGCATTCTGTCCGCATCGCAATATTATTAACACGCTAATATTAAGTTTTTAAATGTCAATTATTGTTGTATATTTTATATGGACCACTTTTAACACTCTAAGTTAAGCATTACTATATGAAAGTGCAAATGAGAATGCACCTGTTGAATTTTCATATACACCTGCTCTCACTAATTAGAACTGATAAGGTACAAAAGAGTGAGAAGCGATGCTCTGAGTAGAACACTCTGCCTCTTGAAGAAGCCGCCTGGGGTGCGGAGAAACGCGTTGAGGGTACAGAGAGAAGGAGCCCCAGTACCTATTGCCAACAAGAACTGAAGTGTGTCCTCCCAGCAGCTCATCTAAACCACTGCCGGCATTCGGTACATCTTCAGCGTGACCGATTCATTTAGTCCCTTGGATCACACTGGGAACGCCTGGTGATTTATTTTGGTGAACACCATTCCACCAGCACTGGGGGTGGAGCACGCTGTACCGGTGCACTTACACTCTGCCAGAGGAGAGAGCGGTTTTTCAGCTGACGCTACAGACTGCTCACGCCACGGACGAGTCCTGCCGCTGACGGATGTCTCACCCGTGCTAAGGGTGATAGAGAGCGGCTATGTACACCGGTACCATTGTGGTACAGCAAAAGAAAACACCGTCCAGTCTGTGAGTAACAGCTATCTTTCTACTGCCTACCTCTGCACCGCTTATACTAAAATCGGCAAGTGATGAACTCTTTCCTAATTGGAATCTAATATACAATGTGAGGACACCCACATGCACAATTGTGCCAAGTACTCTTGTGTTTTTTTACATCTGGGCAAGAAACTCCATATAGCTAAATAGCTATTAAAGAATTATTCTCTAATATCTAGGTACTGTGACGGCCCTCTGAGTATACTTAATTAAGGTTTAATTCACTGTTCAACCTAGAGGTCTCCGGAACCTCAGTTTTATATTAATATTGTATTGTGGTCTTGTTTATTTTTATTTACTTTTATGTGTTATTTGTTATTTGTTGTTAATTTATTTAATAAATTGATTTAATTTTTTATCATTGTGTCCACCAATTGGTATTAAGCGCCTACCTGGTAATTTTTCCTAATTGCTCTGTTTGCTGAGGAGGCCGGCTACCTCCTCACCAGGTGGCAGCTAATCCCAGGGTGCACACATACACAGGCCTGCCAGCGCCATCATTACCTCTCTTTCCATTTTTGCTGTTTGTAACCTAATTGCCTGAGGTTCTTGGGCAGCAGGGCAGTCCTGTGTACTTTCCAAATATGAATGTCAATTGCTATGCGGACAGAATCCAACGTAGACATGAAATATTGAAAAAATATACATCTGAAAATGTCTATAAGAAAAAGGAGAACTCTTTATATGATGAGTTTCTTCAGGATTCTAATAGACTCGAGGAACTGCTTAAAGCAGAATGTAGGCACTGGTGGGATAAGACTTCACTCACCAAATATATAGAGAATAACAAAATTCCTCGTGCTCTACGAATCTTTAAGAATCTCTCTTTTCAGGATAATCCTGACTTAAGGACAAAATGGGATAATGTTTTAGATAAATGTTCCTTTGCATTAATGCAGCTTTTGATTGACTATAGGGAATCCAAACTTATAGAAATTGAGAAGGAGATTAAGAGTGTACAGGAACAAATAGGGAAACATAAAGAGGAGCCCTATTATAAAGAAAGGGAATCGTGGTTAATAGGAGAGTAGAGGAATTTGAGAGAGAAACAATTGATCGAAAAGAAAATAAGTTTTCTAGAGATCTACTTGACTATCAATCTGACTGTGTGAGAAGTTTCTCCAAAACTCGCAACAATGATTTCTCTGTTAAACCCAAACAAGGGAAGTCCCAGTTTAGGGTGAGGACAGAGAATAGAGATAAGGAAGAGTATTATTCCCCAAGACCAATTGAGTATTACCCTAATCGTGGGAGAAATCCCACGAGAAAATTCTATTCACACCAATCACCGTCACCTGGATGGAGGGAAGTCCGCCACAAAAGGTGGGATAACAAACGTTATTTTAATTATAACAACACTAACCATAGCCAAGAAGCAAAGGGGCCTTTTTTAGATTACAACAAGAGACCAAGGGACCATGCCCCCTCTCCCCACTTCCAATATCGAAACAGGTACGAACCAATATCAGAGACTCCAAAAAGAGCAAGAGAACCAGAAGAGGGCGACGAGGGGGACAGAGGAGGAGAAAGAAAGAACCAACGCTTGTATTAGGCGCGGATGCTGTCTTTAATCTCTCCTCCAAACCCCTTACCAATTTAGAAAGCAGGGTATTGGCTAAAGGTATGAACTTTGCCCCTACCTCTAAACCCAACTTTTTTTAACTCTTTATCGAACTTAACAGGTATGTTAGGAGTTTATGCAGGAAAAGATTTTTTGCGTGCACCACTAAGGATCCAGGATCTGACACACTTGTTATATTGGATCAAGACGATCAATCAGGCCTGAATATACTGAACGAGTTACTCTTAGAAAGTGCAAAGGAGGACATTCAAAATCCAGTAGGAACTCCAATTTTTGACATTAATAATACTACACAAGCTTTATTTAAAAATAAATCCCAATTTTATCCTCTACAACATAGAACTAGTGCAATAGAAACCTTTTATACTAAATCTCTAAATGATTTTCGGATACTTTGCGACAGCAAAGTACACCCTTGTTTGTTTAATTTAACCAACGAAGAACAAAAAGCCCTCAGACAGTTAGCAAATGACACCTCTATAACAATCAAGCCAGCAGACAAGGGAGGGGGGATAGTGATTCAGGACACGTGTGACTATATTAGAGAAGCTAAACGTCAACTGTCAGATAAATCATTTTATCAAATACTAGTCTCGGACCCCTCCCTTAAATATCAGTTAGAATTAAAAAACCTATTAGAAACTGCTCAAACTACAGGGGTTATTGCTCGTGATGAGTATGATTTCCTCTGCCCCCTCCACCCTATCGTCCCGGTTTATTATCACCTTCCCAAAATTCACAAATCCTTGCACACACCCCCGGGGCGTCCTATTATTTCTGGTATTGGGAGTTTGACATCTAATTTATCCCATTATGTTGATCACTTTTTGCAACCGTGCGCGACATCTCTGAAATCTTATATTAGAGATACTACAGAATTCATTAAATTTGTGGAAGGCCACAATTGGGCCCCTGATTATACTCTAATTACTTGTGATGTACAAGCTTTGTACACTAATATCCCACACGCTAAAGGGGTACAATCTGTGGACAATGCACTCATTAAGATCGGCATGGATTCAGAGATGAAACGCAAGTTTATCACTTCTGCTATTAATTTTATTTTAACACATAATCACTTTTTGTTTGATCACGTTCACTATCTACAGACACTTGGTACGGCGATGGGGACCAGGTTCGCACCGAGTTTTGCTAATATCTATATGGGTGACCTTGAGCAGACCTATATATGGGAGGGTCCTTACTCGGCGAACCTGGTCCTCTACTGTCGTTACATTGATGATTTGTTCTTTATTTGGAGGGGAGACACTGTCACTATTACTAATTTTGTCGAATTTTTAAACACTAATGATTATGGGTTGTCCTTCACTTGTGTACACCACCCTTCACAAATTAATTTTCTAGACGTTATGGTGGAGGTGGTTGAGGAAAAACTACTGGTGTCGACTTATAAAAAACCGGTCGACACTTGCAGCTTTATTCCCTTATACGAGTAATCACAAAAAAAGTTGGCTAAATAATGTACCGAAAAGTCAACTTTACAGAATAAGACGTAATTGTACATTGGATTGTACATTTGCAGAACAAGCTGAGGGTCTCATTACTTCTTTGAGAGAACGTGATTACCCTGAGAATATTTTGGAAGAGGCTATTGCCTATTCACATACATTAGATAGAGATTTAATCTTTAAAAATAAGGGGATAGAGTCAGTGATTGAGAGAGGTGATATCAATGAATATGTGGATCACCTATCAGTACCTGATATTCCCCCCATTAAAATAAGCAAACAAACTGGATATAATACCAAAATTAACAATAATAATCATAGTAATAAGAGGAAAAATTGTGGAAAACAAATGACTATAATTTAGCATTTAAATCTAAATTTAATGTAAAAGCTAACAAAATTTCTTGCATAATCAAACGGAATTATAAATTATTAATGACTGATCCGATTCTGAATGCTACCCTCCCCGCAAATCCTACAATAATTTTTAAAAAAGCTAGAAATTTGAGGAATATATTGGCTCCCAGCTTCTTTAATAGATCAGGTACAAATATAGCCCCGAGTGGACAACAAACTCTGGTAGGCCCAAAAGTCACTGGTTTCTTTAGATGTAATCACAATAAATGCACAACGTGTAATCATGTAGTTAATAAGATAAAACATATATTTGCACCGGATTTAAAAACAGAGTTCAGGATTCAATCATTTATCAACTGTAACTCACACTTTGTAATCTACTTGTTACGTTGTTCCTGCCATTTATACTATGTGGGACGCACTACCAGAGCACTAAAACTGCGATTCATGGAACATAGGAGGAATATCCTCAAAGGCTACATGAATCACAGTGTTTCCCGTCACTATACTGAAATCCATGCTAGCAACCCTGCATGTTTGCAGTTAATTGGTCTAGAACAGATTAAAGTCACTCAAAGAGGAGGGGATCGCTTTAGGACTTTATGTCGACAAGAAGCTGCTTGGATTTGGAGATTACAATCCCTAAAGTCACAGGGGCTAAATGAAACAATAGATCTTGAATTCATATAGCCTCTTCTAGATATTTATAAATTTCTTTCTCTAGATAGTTTATTTCTGTTCCCTTCCCTTTTCCTTATTATCCATTTTCTGATTTTTTTATATTTCCATAGTTCTTCATTTCAATAACATTACGTCCAAAGGGGTAGCCTTGGATGAAAGAGAATAAGTTGGCTGATGCCCATAATCGTGGGTGGACCTGACATTCTCTCTATACTGCTCGCGACATGTCAGTTCCCTGGTCTGCTCACGTTTTTGGGTATCAGTTTTATGTCAGTCTGAAACATTTTATCTGATTATCCATGTATTCTTCAATTGGGCCCCCCTAGTGAGAAAATGTTTAGAATGTTTTTCAAAAACATATATGCTAGTAAAAATCACATAGTAACAGAGTCCTCTACTTTATATACTGTGAATGTATGTGTAAAGATATAGAGTTTGAGATGTCTCGGTATTATAGCTATAGATATGTAAAAATAAAAATAAAAATATAAATATAAATAGAAACAAAAATAAAAACAATATAAACAAAGTAATTTAAACATGAGTGATCTATCCAATTGAGAAATTAATATGTGATAAAGAATGTAGTAATATTAACTTGTTTATTATTAAAATAGTTAATATCCTGCTTTACAATTGGAAAATATCAAGTATCACAGTTGTCTGCATTCTGTCCGCATCGCAATATTATTAACACGCTAATATTAAGTTTTTAAATGTCAATTATTGTTGTATATTTTATATGGACCACTTTTAACACTCTAAGTTAAGCATTACTATATGAAAGTGCAAATGAGAATGCACCTGTTGAATTTTCATATACACCTGCTCTCACTAATTAGAACTGATAAGGTACAAAAGAGTGAGAAGCAATGCTCTGAGTAGAACACTCTGCCTCTTGAAGAAGCCGCCTGGGGTGCGGAGAAACGCGTTGAGGGTACAGAGAGAAGGAGCCCCAGTACCTATTGCCAACAAGAACTGAAGTGTGTCCTCCCAGCAGCTCATCTAAACCACTGCCGGCATTCGGTACATCTTCAGCGTGACCGATTCATTTAGTCCCTTGGATCACACTGGGAACGCCTGGTGATTTATTTTGGTGAACACCATTCCACCAGCACTGGGGGTGGAGCACGCTGTACCGGTGCACTTACACTCTGCCGGAGGAGAGAGCGGTTTTTCAGCTGACGCTACAGACTGCTCACGCCACGGACGAGTCCTGCCGCTGACGGATGTCTCACCCATGCTAAGGGTGATAGAGAGCGGCTATGTACACCGGTACCATTGTGGTACAGCAAAAGAAAACACCGTCCAGTCTGTGAGTAACAGCTATCTTTCTACTGCCTACCTCTGCACCGCTTATACTAAAATCGGCAAGTGATGAACTCTTTCCTAATTGGAATCTAATATACAATGTGAGGACACCCACATGCACAATTGTGCCAAGTACTCTTGTGTTTTTTTACATCTGGGCAAGAAACTCCATATAGCTAAATAGCTATTAAAGAATTATTCTCTAATATCTAGGTACTGTGACGGCCCTCTGAGTATACTTAATTAAGGTTTAATTCACTGTTCAACCTAGAGGTCTCCGACCCCTCAGTTTTATATTAATATTGTATTGTGGTCTTGTTTATTTTTATTTACTTTTATGTGTTATTTGTTATTTGTTGTTAATTTATTTAATAAATTGATTTAATTTTTTATCATTGTGTCCACCAATTGGTATTAAGTGCCTACCTGGTAATTTTTCCTAATTGCTCTGTTTGCTGAGGAGGCCGGCTACCTCCTCACCATGTGGCAGCTAATCCCAGGGTGCACACATACACAGGCCTGCCAGCGCCATCATTACCTCTCTTTCCATTATTACAGTTTCCATGTCCATTTCTCTTAATAGTTCATTTTCAATGCACAAAAGAGAGAGTGCATTTAAGCGCTGTTGTGCCATGGAGGACCTCAGTGCATTTTTTACCCGCTTCAGTGCAGAAAAGCTGCGCTCACCACTGCGGTTGGTGACCATCAGACAAAGGTACATGCGTAGTGAAATGCCAACATTTGGGAAGTTACCAACCAATGCCTCTGTAATTAGAAATTTATACATTTTGATTTCTTGGCTCTCATGTGTATCTGTGTTTGTACCAGATGAAATATAGATACGAAACAAAGCAGCAAAGTGTACTACTTCATCTGCATACTCTCGACCAAGATCTCCTGGGTATATTCCTACTAATGCACTGGCCTTAGCGCGTAGGTCATCTGATGGTAGAGAGCACAGTTCTGAAAGAAATCCAAATCTGTCTCGAATGACACTGTATGGTTCTTTTCTTCGATTTAGTGATGACACTAGCTGATCAATTATGGGAAGAAAAGTGTTCACTTTAAATTTTTCTGATGGTGAAAGTCCAGCAGCGGCATCTTCAGCACCACCAAAGTCCCACTTCTTATTTCTTTTAATTTGTCTTGTTTGTTTGTAATCATCGCAGGAGTAAAGTATTTTACTTTGGTTCTCTAATTCTGGAAACTGAGAACGGAGGCTTTCTACAAACATTTTTAAGGCTTCCAAAAATGTCTGTGGCTCTGTTCAGATCCAATCTTGAATCTTGAAGAAAATTACTTGTTTTGTTAAACCGGCTCAGTATTGTGGACCAGAGTTGCACCATTATCCCATTTTCTAATTGACCCATTATAGTACAAAGTCCCTTTGCTTCCAAGCATGTTTCTTCCCTTTCTGATGTATCATTTGCCATATTGTGTAGAAGATCTTTAATAGCCGGATATCCTTTTTTCAAGGAATTTAGTGCATCATGGTGAGCAGACCAACGTGTATTTGAAAGGCTTTTCAGTGTAGGTAATCCAAGGGGTTTGAAGACATCTGTCAGAAGATTCCAACGATGTGTTGATGTAGAAAAAAACACATACAACTTCTGAACAAAGTCAAAAAACAAAACTGCCTCAGAGCAACATTTTACAGCACTTTGCCCAATAAGGTTCAGAGAATGCCCATAGCATGGAATATATTCAGCTAGCACGTTCTTCTGACAAATCATGGCCTGCATACCATTGTATTTTCCACTCATATTTGATGCATTATCATATGATTGGCCCCGGCAATCTTGAATGGAAATCCCATTTTCCTCAAGAAAAAGAAGAAGGGTGTTTGCCAAGTGTTCTTCAGTATGTCCACGTACTGGAATAAATTTGGTGAAACGCTCAATGGGTCCATTTGGAAGCACATAACAAAATATAAGTGTCAGCTGATCAGTGTGTGAAATATCGGGTGTTGAGTCCACACTTACAGAATAGTACTTAGATGTTTTTATCTCAGTTATGATCTGCCGCAATACTTGTTGTCCAATCACCTCAATAAATTCATCACAAATCGTTGAGGACAGGTATGATACATGTCCTCGCCCTTTGTTAGCATGCATCTGAATGTGTTCAGCTAGGAAGGGATCATACTCTGCCAAAAATTCTAGACACCCTAAATAATTACCATTGTGCACTGAGCCAATGATTTCATCATTTCCACGAAAGGCAAGACCTCTCGATGAAAGGAGTTTGATAGCGCTTAAAATTCTGCGCAGAATTTGATGCCAATACTTTTTCTCAGACTCGTATTGAATCACCAGAGATTTGTCTATACGTTCTCCTGTCAATTTTCTTCTAATAAGTTTCTCAAGAGAATCTGCATGAGTTGCACTACTTTCATGACGGCTCAGATCTCTGGCTGCATGTCTCCAGTCAGAATAACCATCAGTTGCCAACAGTAAGGTGGCATCTGAAGAAAATAATTTGCAGTGAGCACAAAATAGTTTGAGTGTTTTTGGCGAGTAGCAAAGCCAGTCATGCTGAACTTTCTCACCATTAATTTGTTCACGATAGAACAATGACTTTGTACAATGTCGTGCAAAATGTTCACCAGGGAATATTTTTTTGGTATTGGTAAAATCACTGTTTAGGAAGTGGCAATCAGCAACCCCCTTCTGACAGAAGAATTCACGCAAGGTTTCTGAAACTTTCCACTCTCCTACATCATTTGAAAATGTTATTTTTGTTTGTTCAACCACAATTTCTGTGTCACCTTCAACTGATTCACTGGTTATATTTTGTACATCTAATGTATCTGCATGATCAGCGGATGCACTAGGACCGGCTTCACTTGCACCAGCTTCACTTGCACCAACTGCAAAGTCTCTGGCAGTGGATGCACTTGGACTGACTACAGAGGAACTGGCTGCACTTTTTATAGAACAAAAGTCTGTAATTTTTTTGGTCTTAGCCAATACTTTCTCTAGGTTTTTCTTTTCCTCTTTCTTAGCTTTTAGTTTATCCAAGCCACTCTGTTGTTTTTTCATGTTAACCTGAACGACAAGTAAAGTGTTACTCGTAAAATACTGTATAGGTGTTTCTCTAGCTTATTTTACACTCAGATTTAACTGTATAAAACATTTTTGAGCTGATTCTGAGTTGGGCGGATCTCTTTGCACAGATGAAAATAGCAACTTTTAGTGGGGAATTCAAATGTTTGAAAAGTCAGTTGGGTGTCTGTTTTTTCCTATCTAATAGACAGGAAAATACAGACACCCAACCGACTTTTCAAACATTTTAATTCCCCCCCATTGCATACAGTGCATGCGCAGAAATCACTTTTTGCTTATCTCTCTAATATTCGGAGTCTGACAGGCCAGATTTAGGCAGCGACAAAGAGATCGCATGGAATTGTTCTGTCTTGTGGGAGTATAGCTAGAGGTCCGCGCTATTCTGAGTCGTGCGTATGGAGAAGGTGAAGCCTGTTTAAATGTATCTTTTGCACCTAGCATGGGACTGGTGAAAGTGCAGATACAATTGGTGACACTTTTGGCTCTAAACAAAAAAATAGGGGGTAGCGGCTTCCCACTTGCGGGCATACAGATTTTTGCATTACCCAAATGGAAACTCACATTAGCATAAGATAGGCTTCCACGACTACCCGCAACTACTACTTTGCACCCGACTCAGAAGCAGACCCTCTGCTTAATCTGCAAATAAACTAGGCTCTACATATGGAAGACCTATTTCTCTTCAGGGTGAATCTTCAGAAAGTGAACATAAAGTCCTATGCATCAGACTCTTTTGAATTTTTTTTCCTTTTAAACTGGTTTGTTAAGAAATTGTTGTTATATGAAAACTTAATTGCTTAATAGCAATGCCTTACCCTATAACTTAAGACCCACTAAAATCTTGGTATTTGTGAGAAGTATTTTGTTTGAATTTCTGTAGCTCCCCTGTGCATCACGGAGAATCGCCCTGCAGTCATTGAAATTACTTAGAATTTCAAACAATGGGGGGAATTCAATTGTTATTGCCCTGCTCTCCCATCTAAAATGATGGGAGATTGCAGGAGTGATATTCAATTGATGCCTCCTATCGCGCTGATCACGCCCATTAGTGTCTGGTTTAGCTGCCTAAGGCAACTAAACTAATGGATGCAATCCAAAAAGTGACATTTGGGTACCCAAATGGGTCACTTTTCACACATTTTATCTTGCCACCCCCGGCAGCAGATCCTGCGTGAACAGAGCTACAATTGAATATCTCCATTGGGCGCCATCTGCTGGGTGCCAGCATGAATTACATTTGAATTCCACCCAATGACTGTATAAATAAATATATACATAAACACACATACATATATAACAGTAATATATATATATATAATGTGACAACTACTTACTGCTGCTTGACAAAGACTTTTGTGGTGTTTAGTAGGATAGACAAAAAAGCTTTGATGGCTGAGGGAATATACAGTACATTAGTGTTAGTACTATATAGGAGTTTATTAATATTTATTATTACACATACAACAAAAAAGTATATAGTATTGAACTCTATCCCAAGTATTTAAGTGACCAAATATATCTCCAAAATTTTTTTTAGACATACATACATAATAAAGACATACATACTGTAATAAAGAACTACATACTGTAATAAAGACCTACAGATAAAATAGAAAAATTCACAAAAATAAATTTATGTAAATTGTAAAACAAATGTTAACACACTCCAACAATATGCCACATAATGTAATTTAACTCAAAATGTGTGTAAATTCCCTTTTGTTATTTATATAAATCTATATATCCACAATATAACAAACAGAATAGGAGACCACACATAGGGACTGTTTCAGAGGCGGTCACAGATGCGTTTTTTGGCAGTTGCGCATCTGCAACTTTATGCACATGCTGCTACAAATCCCTTCCCTTGTGTTTGTCCAAACGTGCAAGGACTGAGACGCCCGCTGCCAGCATCTATAGACACAGTCCGTAGACACAATTGGTTGTACCGCGGAAATTGAACCAGCTCTATGCAATGGCAGACTTTCTGTCTGAGTATGGCCTCCTGTGTGAATGTTGAAGAATCTGTGGGGGTAATTCAGAGTTGATCACAGCAGCAAATTTGTTAGCAGTTGGGCAAAACCATGTGCACTGCAGGTGGGGCAGATGTAACATGTGCAGAGAGAGTTAGATTTGGGTGGGTTATTTTGTTTATGTGCAGGGTAAATACTGGCTGCTTTATTTTTACACTGCAATTTTAGATTTCTGTTTGAACACACCCCACCCAAATCTAACTCTGTCTGCATATGTTACATCTGCCCAACAAGCACATGGTTTTGCCGAACTGCTAACAAATTTGTTGCTGCGTTCAACTCTAAATTAGGCCCTGTGTATGCAAACATTTTTTGCAATATGCCAGCCACTCTCATAATTAGAGATGAGCGCCTGAAATTTTTCGGGTTTTGTGTTTTGGTTTTGGGTTCGGTTCCGCGGCCGTGTTTTGGGTTCGAACGCGTTTTGGCAAAACCTCACCGAATTTTTTTTGTCGGATTCGGGTGTGTTTTGGATTCGGGTGTTTTTTTCAAAAAACACTAAAAAACAGCTTAAATCATAGAATTTGGGGGTCATTTTGATCCCAAAGTATTATTAACCTCAAAAACCATAATTTACACTCATTTTCAGTCTATTCTGAATACCTCACACCTCACAATATTATTTTTAGTCCTAAAATTTGCACCGAGGTCGCTGTGTGAGTAAGATAAGCGACCCTAGTGGCCGACACAAACACCGGGCCCATCTAGGAGTGGCACTGCAGTGTCACGCAGGATGTCCCTTCCAAAAAACCCTCCCCAAACAGCACATGACGCAAAGAAAAAAAGAGGCGCAATGAGGTAGCTGTGTGAGTAAGATTAGCGACCCTAGTGGCCGACACAAACACCGGGCCCATCTAGGAGTGGCACTGCAGTGTCACGCAGGATGGCCCTTCCAAAAAACCCTCCCCAAACAGCACATGACGCAAAGAAAAAAAGAGGCGCAATGAGGTAGCTGTGTGAGTAAGATTAGCGACCCTAGTGGCCGACACAAACACCGGGCCCATCTAGGAGTGGCACTGCAGTGTCACGCAGGATGTCCCTTCCAAAAAACCCTCCCCAAACAGCACATGACGCAAAGAAAAAAAGAGGCGCAATGAGGTAGCTGTGTGAGTAAGATTAGCGACCCTAGTGGCCGACACAAACACCGGGCCCATCTAGGAGTGGCACTGCAGTGTCACGCAGGATGTCCCTTCCAAAAAACCCTCCCCAAACAGCACATGACGCAAAGAAAAAAAGAGGCGCAATGAGGTAGCTGACTGTGTGAGTAAGATTAGCGACCCTAGTGGCCGACACAAACACCGGGCCCATCTAGGAGTGGCACTGCAGTGTCACGCAGGATGTCCCTTCCAAAAAACCCTCCCCAATCAGCACATGATGCAAAGAAAAAGAAAAGAAAAAAGAGGTGCAAGATGGAATTGTCCTTGGGCCCTCCCACCCACCCTTATGTTGTATAAACAAAACAGGACATGCACACTTTAACCAACCCATCATTTCAGTGACAGGGTCTGCCACACGACTGTGACTGATATGACGGGTTGGTTTGGACCCCCCCCAAAAAAGAAGCAATTAATCTCTCCTTGCACAAACTGGCTCTACAGAGGCAAGATGTCCACCTCATCTTCACCCTCCGATATATCACCGTGTACATCCCCCTCCTCACAGATTATCAATTCGTCCCCACTGGAATCCACCATCTCAGCTCCCTGTGTACTTTGTGGAGGCAATTGCTGCTGGTCAATGTCTCCGCGGAGGAATTGATTATAATTCATTTTAATGAACATCATCTTCTCCACATTTTCTGGATGTAACCTCGTACGCCGATTGCTGACAAGGTGAGCGGCGGCACTAAACACTCTTTCGGAGTACACACTTGTGGGAGGGCAACTTAGGTAGAATAAAGCCAGTTTGTGCAAGGGCCTCCAAATTGCCTCTTTTTCCTGCCAGTATAAGTACGGACTGTGTGACGTGCCTACTTGGATGCGGTCACTCATATAATCCTCCACCATTCTATCAATGTTGAGAGAATCATATGCAGTGACAGTAGACGACATGTCCGTAATCGTTGTCAGGTCCTTCAGTCCGGACCAGATGTCAGCATCAGCAGTCGCTCCAGACTGCCCTGCATCACCGCCAGCGGGTGGGCTCGGAATTCTGAGCCTTTTCCTCGCACCCCCAGTTGCGGGAGAATGTGAAGGAGGAGATGTTGACAGGTCGCGTTCCGCTTGACTTGACAATTTTGTCACCAGCAGGTCTTTCAACCCCAGCAGACTTGTGTCTGCCGGAAAGAGAGATCCAAGGTAGGCTTTAAATCTAGGATCGAGCACGGTGGCCAAAATGTAGTGCTCTGATTTCAACAGATTGACCACCCGTGAATCCTTGTTAAGCGAATTAAGGGCTGCATCCACAAGTCCCACATGCCTAGTGGAATCGCTCCCTTTTAGCTCCTTCTTCAATGCCTCCAGCTTCTTCTGCAAAAGCCTGATGAGGGGAATGACCTGACTCAGGCTGGCAGTGTCTGAACTGACTTCACGTGTGGCAAGTTCAAAGGGCATCAGAACCTTGCACAACGTTGAAATCATTCTCCACTGCACTTGAGACAGGTGCATTCCACCTCCTATATCGTGCTCAATTGTATAGGCTTGAATGGCCTTTTGCTGCTCCTCCAACCTCTGAAGCATATAGAGGGTTGAATTCCACCTCGTTACCACTTCTTGCTTCAGATGATGGCAGGGCAGGTTCAGTAGTTTTTGGTGGTGCTCCAGTCTTCTGTACGTGGTGCCTGTACGCCGAAAGTGTCCCGCAATTCTTCTGGCCACCGACAGCATCTCTTGCACGCCCCTGTCGTTTTTTAAAAAATTCTGCACCACCAAATTCAAGGTATGTGCAAAACATGGGACGTGCTGGAATTTGCCCATATTTAATGCACACACAATATTGCTGGCGTTGTCCGATGCCACAAATCCACAGGAGAGTCCAATTGGGGTAAGCCATTCCGCGATGATCTTCCTCAGTTGCCGTAAGAGGTTTTCAGCTGTGTGCGTATTCTGGAAAGCGGTGATACAAAGCGTAGCCTGCCTAGGAAAGAGTTGGCGTTTGCGAGATGCTGCTACTGGTGCCGCCGCTGCTGTTCTTGCGGCGGGAGTCCATACATCTACCCAGTGGGCTGTCACAGTCATATAGTCCTGACCCTGCCCTGCTCCACTTGTCCACATGTCCGTGGTTAAGTGGACATTGGGTACAACTGCATTTTTTAGGACACTGGTGAGTCTTTTTCTGACGTCCGTGTACATTCTCGGTATCGCCTGCCTAGAGAAGTGGAACCTAGATGGTATTTGGTAACGGGGGCACACTGCCTCAATAAATTGTCTAGTTCCCTGTGAACTAACGGCGGATACCGGATGCACGTCTAACACCAACATAGTTGTCAAGGCCTCAGTTATCCGCTTTGCAGTAGGATGACTGCTGTGATATTTCATCTTCCTCGCAAAGGACTGTTGAACAGTCAATTGCTTACTGGAAGTAGTACAAGTGGGCTTACGACTTCCCCTCTGGGATGACCATCGACTCCCAGCGGCAACAACAGCAGCGCCAGCAGCAGTAGGCGTTACACGCAAGGATGCATCGGAGGAATCCCAGGCAGGAGAGGACTCGTCAGAATTGCCAGTGACATGGCCTGCAGGACTATTGGCATTCCTGGGGAAGGAGGAAATTGACACTGAGGGAGTTGGTGGGGTGGTTTGCGTGAGCTTGGTTACAAGAGGAAGGGATTTACTGGTCAGTGGACTGCTTCCGCTGTCACCCAAAGTTTTTGAACTTGTCACTGACTTATTATGAATGCGCTGCAGGTGACGTATAAGGGAGGATGTTCCGAGGTGGTTAACGTCCTTACCCCTACTTATTACAGCTTGACAAAGGGAACACACGGCTTGACACCTGTTGTCCGCATTTCTGGTGAAATACCTCCACACCGAAGAGCTGATTTTTTTGGTATTTTCACCTGGCATGTCAACGGCCATATTCCTCCCACGGACAACAGGTGTCTCCCCGGGTGCCTGACTTAAACAAACCACCTCACCATCAGAATCCTCCTGGTCAATTTCCTCCCCAGCGCCAGCAACACCCATATCCTCCTCATCCTGGTGTACTTCAACACTGACATCTTCAATCTGACTATCAGGAACTGGACTGCGGGTGCTCCTTCCAGCACTTGCAGGGGGCGTGCAAATGGTGGAAGGCGCATGCTCTTCACGTCCAGTGTTGGGAAGGTCAGGCATCGCAACCGACACAATTGGACTCTCCTTGTGGATTTGGGATTTCGAAGAATGCACAGTTCTTTGCTGTGCTGCTTTTGCCAGCTTGAGTCTTTTCATTTTTCTAGCGAGAGGCTGAGTGCTTCCATCCTCATGTGAAGCTGAACCACTAGCCATGAACATAGGCCAGGGCCTCAGCCGTTCCTTGCCACTCCGTGTGGTAAATGGCATATTGGCAAGTTTACGCTTCTCCTCCGACAATTTTATTTTAGGTTTTGGAGTCCTTTTTTTTCTGATATTTGGTGTTTTGGATTTGACATGCTCTGTACTATGACATTGGGCATCGGCCTTGGCAGACGACGTTGCTGGCATTTCATCGTCTCGGCCATGACTAGTGGCAGCAGCTTCAGCACGAGGTGGAAGTGGATCTTGATCTTTCCCTAATTTTGGAACCTCAACATTTTTGTTCTCCATATTTTAATAGGCACAACTAAAAGGCACCTCAGGTAAACAATGGAGATGGATACTAGTATACAATTATGGACTGCCTGCCGACTGCAGACACAGAGGTAGCCACAGCCGTGAACTACCGTACTGTACTGTGTCTGCAGCTAATATAGACTGGTTGATAAAGAGAAGATGTCTATGTAACTATGTATGTATAAAGAAGACTGAAAAAAATCCACGGTTAGGTGGTATACAATTATGGACGGACTGCCTGCCGAGTGCAGACACAGAGGTAGCCACAGCCGTGAACTACCGTACTGTACTGTGTCTGCAGCTAATATAGACTGGTTGATAAAGAGAAGATGTCTATGTAACTATGTATGTATAAAGAAGAATGAAAAAAAACCACGGTTAGGTGGTATACAATTATGGACGGACTGCCTGCCGAGTGCAGACACAGAGGTAGCCACAGCCGTGAACTACCGTACTGTACTGTGTCTGCAGCTAATATAGACTGGTTGATAAAGAGAAGATGTCTATGTAACTATGTATGTATAAAGAAGAATGAAAAAAATCCACGGTTAGGTGGTATACAATTATGGACGGACTGCCTGCCGAGTGCAGACACAGAGGTAGCCACAGCCGTGAACTACCGTACTGTACTGTGTCTGCAGCTAATATAGACTGGTTGATAAAGAGAAGATGTCTATGTAACTATGTATGTATAAAGAAGAATGAAAAAAATCCACGGTTAGGTGGTATTACAATTATGGACGGACTGCCTGCCGAGTGCAGAGACACAGAGGTAGCCACAGCCGTGAACTACCGTACTGTGTCTGCTGCGACTGGATGATAAATGATATAAAAAATATATATTTATCACTACTGCAGCCGGACAGGTATATATTATATAATGACGGACCTGCTGGACACTGTCTGTCAGCAGAATGAGTTTTATTTTTATAGAATAAAAAAAAAAAAACACACAAGTGATGTCACACGACGAGTGTTTAACTTTTTCAGGCAATCACAATATAAGTATACTACTAACTATACTGGTGGTCAGTGTGGTCAGGTCACTGGTCAGTCACACTGGCAGTGGCACTCCTGCAGCAAAAGTGTGCAATGTTTAATTTTAATATAATATGTACTCCTGGCTCCTGCTATAACCTATAACTGGCACTGCAGTAGTGCTCCCCAGTCTCCCCCACAATTATAAGCTGTGTGAGCTGAGCAGTCAGACAGATATATAATATATATAGATGATGCAGCACACTGGCCTGAGCCTGAGCAGTGCACACAGATATGGTATGTGACTGACTGAGTCACTGTGTGTATCGCTTTTTTCAGGCAGAGAACGGATATATTAAATAAACTGCACTGTGTGTCTGGTGGTCACTCACTATATAATATATTATGTACTCCTGGCTCCTGCTATAACCTATAACTGGCACTGCAGTAGTGCTCCCCAGTCTCCCCCACAATTATAAGCTGTGTGAGCTGAGCAGTCAGACAGATATATAATATATACAGATGATGCAGCACACTGGCCTGAGCCTGAGCAGTGCACACAGATATGGTATGTGACTGACTGAGTCACTGTGTGTATCGCTTTTTTCAGGCAGAGAACGGATATATTAAATAAACTGCACTGTGTGTCTGGTGGTCACTCACTATATAATATATTATGTACTCCTGGCTCCTGCTATAACCTATAACTGGCACTGCAGTAGTGCTCCCCAGTCTCCCCCACAATTATAAGCTGTGTGAGCTGAGCAGTCAGACAGATATATAATATATACAGATGATGCAGCACACTGGCCTGAGCCTGAGCAGTGCACACAGATATGGTATGTGACTGACTGAGTCACTGTGTGTATCGCTTTTTTCAGGCAGAGAACGGATATATTAAATAAACTGCACTGTGTGTCTGGTGGTCACTCACTATATAATATATTATGTACTCCTGGCTCCTGCTATAACCTATAACTGGCACTGCAGTAGTGCTCCCCAGTCTCCCCCACAATTATAAGCTGTGTGAGCTGAGCAGTCAGACAGATATATATAATATTATATATAGATAATAGATGATGCAGCACACTGGCCTGAGCCTGAGCAGTGCACACAGATATGGTATGTGACTGAGTCACTGTGTGCTGTGTATCGCTTTTTTCAGGCAGAGAACGGATTATAAAGTAAACTGCACTGTCCTCACTAGTAAACTCTCTCCACTCAGTCTCTACACTTCTACAGTAACAGTACTCCTCCTAGTCAGCTCCAGTAAATCTCTCTCAGTCTCTTATAATCTAAATGGAGAGGACGCCAGCCACGTCCTCTCCCTATCAATCTCAATGCACGTGTGAAAATGGCGGCGACGCGCGGCTCCTTATATAGAATCCGAGTCTCGCGATAGAATCCGAGCCTCGCGAGAATCCGACAGCGTCATGATGACGTTCGGGCGCGCTCGGGTTAACCGAGCAAGGCGGGAAGATCCGAGTCGCTCGGACCCGTGAAAAAAAACATGAAGTTCTGGCGGGTTCGGATTCAGAGAAACCGAACCCGCTCATCTCTACTCATAATACACCCATGAGACACACCATTTGAATGCGCATTAATAGCCACCTCCCAATCACTGTGCAGAAATGTCCATCACTTTTCCAAGACATCTCTGATACTGCGCATCTCAATTACAGCTGTGCCTTTTGTGCACACACTCTGTATAACACAGATTTCCGTGCATGCACAGTAGCAAAGAGTTAACCACCTACATGAACATCGGTGGTGTGTGCGGCATTATATCCACATATATTATGCACAAATAGACAATATTTATTTATTTTATTTATTATTTATTTATTAACAGTTTCTTATATAGCGCAGCAAACTCCGTTGCGCTCACCCTGATGATGGGGTTACGTGCCCTGTTGAAAACATTAAACCACTTCCTGCTGTTATATGTAGTCTCAGAGTGCTGCTTTCATATATTGCTGCTATATATATATATATATATATTTATGTATTCATTAACAAAGTTGAATATGTAGCCACACCTTTTCGTTATACAGCTTACATTTTAGAAGGGAGAAGCCGATACTATGACACGAACACTGAGCGGAAATAGTTAGTCTTCGTATATAGTAACTACTTAGGCATTTCAAGTTGGAACCTACTAAAGCAAAAACTTCCGTGCATTGGCCAATCCACCAACTAAACCCCCATCATTTATTTATTGAATTGTTGAGGATAAGTGAGTTTACTTTGGTGAGTGCTGGGTTCTTTGTTTGTATTTATTAGAGCGATGTGGTCATGGGCTACATGCACCCCGCCCTGTGAGTGGTAAGTACAGCTGTGTACCCCGCTTTTGTGGTGGAGAGTGCTGTGTTACATGCACCCCACCCTGTGAGTGGTAAGTGCATAGCTGTGCCCCGCTTCTGGTGTGGTGAGTGCTGTGTTTTTTTCTGTGTGTATACGATGGGGTTAATCTATGGTTAGCTCTTATTAACCGTGGCCACTAGCTTTCTCATGCACCCCTGTGTGGACTTTATTATCCTGAACCTGTCTCAGCTGTTCCTTAGTAACCATCTTTGAGCCAGTGCAATAGGTGACTAGTGTGCCTTTAAAAGCCATAAAGGTGTGGCAGGTACACATTAAATCTAGCAGGCAGATGATGTGTGTAACAGCAGTGAAGTAGTCAGGTTTTAAGACTCTGTGGTAGTGTAGGACCTGCATGAAGGTGGGGTATAAAGTGAGGTACCAGCGCTAGGAGTTGTATTGCCAATTTTCAATAAATCAATTACCACTGGATCAGTAATAAATTTTAATAAACACATTTATCACATGAATTAAAAGCGTGAAGGTGAGGGTGTTAAAAAATTCACCATACAATTATAATATATAATAATTATAAAATTGAGTTAAAATATGAATGGCTC